>NW_020837953.1:27409121-27547461 GCF_003676395.1 Aethalodelphis obliquidens | reverse complement strand
TTTTTTTTTTTTTTTTTTTTTTTTTTGCGGTATGCGGGTCTCTCACTGCTGTGGCCTCTCCCGTTGCAGAGCACAGGCTCCGGACGCGCAGGCTCAGCGGCCATGGCTCATGGGCCCAGCCGCTCCGCGGCATGTGGGATCTTCCCGGACTGGGGCACGAACCCGCGTCCCCTGCATCGGCAGGTGGACTCTCAACCACTGCGCCACCAGGGAAGCCCCCAATGTTAAACTTTTTAAAAAGATTTTCAAACCCTACACCAGAACAGGGAGGATTAACTCAAATGGTTGTTTTTGGTTTTCCTTTGAAGTGGCAAATAGCCTTCAAATGACTACCTAACCACTGCCAGTCCCTACAAAATTCTACTTCCATTCATATCTGTGTTGATACCTTTTTATTCATTCATTCATTCATTCATTCATTTAGGCTGTGCCTGGTCATAGTTGCGGCACGCGGGATCTTAGTTGCAGCATGTGGACTCTTAGTTGCAGCATGCGGGATATAGTTCCCTGACCAGGGATCGAACTCAGGCCCCCTGCATTGGGAGTACAGAGTCTTATCCACTGTATCACCAGGAAAGTCCCTGTGTTGGTATCTTCTGATGTTTGTATTCCCTATTTTTTTTTTTTTTTTTTTTTTTTTGTGGTACGCGGGCCTCTCACTGCTGTGGCCTCTCCGTTGCGGAGCACAGGCTCTGGACGCGCAGGCTCAGCGGCCATGGCTCACGGGCCCAGCTGCTCCGTGGCATGTGGGATCTTCCCGGACCGGGGCACGAACCCATGTCCCCTGCATCGGCAGACGGACTCTCAACCACCGCGCCACCAGGGAAGCCCTGTATTCCCTATTCTTGGCAAGAACTGGACCACGTGTCATTGACAGATTGAGTCAGGCAGTGGTTAGGGTGGTAGAATCCAAGAAGAAACATTGACACACTTCTTCCAAGAAATAACAAAGGAGACCCCTGTGGCTAGTATGCTGTTGAGCAGAGTATATGTAATAGAGAGAGCTTTGGCTTTAGTCAGAAGGATCTGGATTAGAGTCTTCAAAGATCTGGATTAGAGTCTTCCACTTAGTAGCTGGGTCCTTCTGCAAGTTATGCATCAGTTTTCTCACCTCTAAAATGGGCGTTCTAGGGACTTCCCTGGTGGTGCAGTAGGTAAGAGTCCGCCTGCCAGTGCAGGGGACACGGGTTCGAGCCCTGGTCCGGGAAGATCCCCCATGCTGCAGAGCGTTTAAGCCCGTGCGCCACAACGACTGAGCCCACGTGCCTAGAACCTGTGCTCTGCAACAAAGAGAAGCCACCGCAGTGAGAAGTCCGTGCACCGCAATGAAGAGTAGCCCCCACTCACCGCAACTAGAGAAAGCCCACGTGCAGCAACAAAGACCCAGTGCAGCCATAAACAAATGAATATTTACAAAAAGAATTTATAAAAAATAAATAAAATGGGGATTCTGTATGAGCTTAGACTTAAAAGCTAAGCAAATTGTTTCTAAATCATTACCAATCAAATTTGAATTTTCCCTGGGAACATACCCTCTGCAGAGATTAGAGATTGACTTTGGCATTTTTGTTTTGTTTTGGTTTTTTTAGGCTGCACCCTGTGGCATGCAGGATCTTAGTTCCCCAGCCAGGGATCAAACCAGTGCCCCCTGCTTTGGGAGTGTGGAGTCTTAACCACTAGACCACCAGGGAAGTCCCTGACTTTGGCATTTTTGAAAGAGCTTTCAAAAGGCTTTTAGTCTGGATTTAGTAGATAAAAACTTTCCACCACGGTCAGAGACTTTGGAAAGCATTCTGGACTGGACTTGAGAAGACTGCTTCTTTTCACATCTAGCAGCAAGGACACAGATGTGTGATTTTTTTGGCAGGAGCATCATGATCCTTGCCTGCCTTGGTGCCTGATGGAGGTGTCCTAGCAGGACATGGAAATAAGTAACTTGACACAGGAAAGGAACTTATATATCACAGGAGTTTGTTAGTTTAGTAGATTGGTTCTATCATAAAAACTTTGAAGGCATCTCAATTAATGTTAAATTCATTAAGAAAGGACTTGTGTGAATCACTGGTTTATTTTGATTATCCTAATGTGCTATTGATATATATATTGCCTAAAAAGAATAAGTATGCATATGCAGAAAAATGAAGTTGGACTCCTGCCTTACATCATATATAAAAATTAACTTAGGGCCTTCCCTGGTGGTCCAGTGGTTAAGACTCCTTGCTTCCACTGCAGGGGGTGTGGGTTCGATCCCTGGTTGGGGAAGTTCTGCATGCCGCGCGGTACAACCAAAAAATAAATTAAATAAAACAGTAAAAATAAAATAAAATAAATTAACTTAGATCAGAAACTTAAATGTAAAGAGCTAAAACTATAAAACCCATTTAAGAAAACAGGAGTAAATCATCATGACCTTGGATTAGACAACAGTTTCTTAGACATGACACTGAAAGCACAAGCAGTCTCCCACCCCCCCAAAAAAGATAAATTGGACTTAGTGAAAATTTAAAACTTTTGTGCTTCAAAGGACACCATCATGGATATTGAGAATTATGTAAGAGCTCAATCATATTGCTTTATTTTGGCTGACAGGTAGCTGACATGTCAAAATGCAAGTCAGTTTCAATAATTAAATGACTCTTGGGTTCTGCTGATCTGCATTCATCTTTCCCCATTTTCTATGCATATGTGTATATTCCTTTTCCAGATTTTTGGGTTTGGTATTTTTATTTTGTTGAATTTATTGTAAACCACTTCAGATCTTTTGGAAAACTGAAGTTTAAAAATGTTGAATAGAACATTTGAGAGCATGTATGTGCTGTGCACTGTGCTACACATTCTTGCTCTCAAAGAGTTAATGATCTAGAAGTGAGGTGATGAGTTGTGAACTAAAACATGGCCATTGGAGGTTGTCAGTGGGAACCAGTTTGTAGTAACAGGTAAACAAAGATAAACACAGATAAAGTTGGACACCAAAGTGATAAGGACAGATTTTAATCAGTAATATACCATTGCAATAGGGAAAAGTGTGAACTGATTTCAACTTTGTGCAGAGGTAACTGGGTGTTTTAAAGGAAGGATGAGGGAATGGAGGTGGGGGTGAGAGAGAGCTCAGTAAAGTCAGGGAAATGAAAAATTACAAAATGCAAGGAAGGGGGAGGTGGTCCACATGAAACCCAACTGGGTTTGCTACTGGGGCTTATTGAAGGTAGTCTCCTACCCTCCCACAGAACCTGGGAAACAGGAACCCTATATTCAGGTGTTGGCTGAAACAGTAAATTCATTTGGCAGCCTTGAGATTCTCTCAGGCAGGCACTTTAAGGGGGGCTAGGGTCATCTAGTGATGTGACGTTGAGCTGTTAGAAACTATGTTAGTGTTTTTTGTTCAAATCTTGATGGGCCAAGGTTGAACCTAGTTGAGAAAGGGCTCAGAGGAGCCTGGATAGAGTTTGGTTAAGGAGGTTAAGGAGAGAATCTTTGGTACAGGTGAAGATCAGTTTGCCAGCCTGTTGTCTTTGGGGAATAGAAAGTTCATGGCTGACTCTAAGACCAGATGAATGGTAATGGCATTAACTCCTAACTAGGGAACCTAGGAGAAGAAACTGGTTTAAGGAGAGAGAAAGTGAGGTGGAGATAGCCAGTATGCATTTGGAAATACACACAGGCAAAGGTTGTGACAACAGAGATTTGGTACTTAGTGTAAAAGTGGAGGTTGAAGCTAAGGGAGGTCACTTGGGAAAGGGGGCTGCTTCTGCTGAGGACCAAAAGTAGAATTTTGATACACACTGACATTGAGAGATTGGTGTTGGGAGAGGAACACAGTATAAACCCTGAGAAGGAGTGGTTAGAAAGGTGAGAGAACTGGGAGAGGGTGGTGCCTTCAGAATCATGGGTGGAGTTTCAAGAAGGCAGAAGTGATCATCAGTGACAAATTAGAAAGTCAAATAGAATGAATACTGACAAGGTCACTGGTGTAGCTGTCTAAAATGTCTTTTTCTGAGCCATTTGTGTCCTGCAGTCTTTTTTTTTTTTTTTAAGTTGTTTATTTGTGTGTGTGTGTGTGTGTGTGTCCTTACAACAGAGCGTCTCTATTCACTTTTCATACCAATTCTGGAGGAAACCTGTGCTTTCTGGGTTTCTGGGAAGAAATCTTTCTAAAATCTGCTTTTGGAAGTTCTGCTCCACTCCAGTCACAAGGAAGATTCCTTTGCTGTACATTTCTTCCCTTACCCTACACTTACTGGCAAACACTTGTTAAGCAACTGTTACAGCTACACCTTGTGTCTGGGACAGTGTAGGTGCTCGGTAAGTATTGACTAGATATTTGAACAGTGATTCAGTCAGCAAATATTTGTATATATCATAGATGCTGGGGATACAACAGAAGTTTTTGTAGAACTTACACAGGAGAACAGATACAGATTGTACATAGTGTAACGAAGGAAATAAAACAGGTGTTCTGACAAAAATGGAGTAGCTTACTTTGGGTTAGTGTGACAGGGAAGCCCTAGTAATTCTTAAGTTAAGAATTAGCAATTCTAAGAGCTAGGGAAGAGCATTGTGGACAGAAAGAAAACAGGAAATGTGAAGACTGTATCCGGAAACAGCTTGATAGTTTCCAAATACTGAGAGAGCCATTGTGACAGGAGCATATGATGACTGAGGGTAAAAAGTTGAATGAGATGAGATGAAGATATAGGCAGCGCCTTAAATTGTGAAGAAGATTTTACTTCTACATGGGAGCAGTGCTATGCTCTGATTATGTTGTGTGGTGATGGGTTGGGGGTGGGTTGTCGTAGTAACCAGGCAAGAGATGATAGTGACTTGTATAGGGTGAGAGAGAGGTAAATACATTCAAGATACATTCAGGATTTGTCAGTAGGTTAGATCAGAAAAGTGTGAGAAGGGAAGGAGTCAAGGATGATGGTTTTTTTTAACCTAGGATTTGGATTAAGTAACTTGTAAATGCTGTTGCTCTTGGTATTGCTGGGGCGGGGGTGGGGGGAGGGTGTAAGAAATTAAGTTAGTTTTGGATACGAAAGTGAAGATTTCCATAGGTAGTTGAATATATGAGTTCGGAACTCAAGAGAAAGGACTGGGCTGGGGACATAAATTTGGGAGTTACGGGAATGGATGAAATCACCTCGAGAGAGTGAAGGTAGAAACCAATATGTAGATATAGGGAAGAGGAGCCATCAAGAGAGACTGAGAAGATTGGATGAGGTTGGCAGTGGTGCCAAGAAAACTGAGTGTTTCGAGAGAAGGGATTAGTAACTACTATTGAGGGGTTAAGAAGAGGACAGAAATTTCTATCCATTAGATAAGGCAATGTGGAGGTTATCGGTGACCTTGATAAAAGCAGTTTCTTTGGAGTAGAAGGAATGGAAGTCAGATTTGAAGAGTTAGAGTGAAACAGAGCACACAGAGATTCAACAATATTGGCAATGCCTATTTTTTAAAGTTGGTTATTTCATTATGTTATTATATCTTACACATAAAATGTGTAATAGTCAAGAAACATGTCACATTAATTTTATGTGAATGGAGACTTAGGGTACATAGATGACTTTCAAGAAGAGAGATCTGATTACCATCAAATTTAATATCATCTGGGCAACCTGCCATTAGATGCCTCCTGATGTGATGTAGTATGAAGCAGAGAACATCACCTATATGTATTCTTGCCAAAGTGTATTTTTAACCTGAATCTGTTATAGCCTCTAGACCCAACTTCCATTTTGCAGGAAACACACAGGATAGGGGTATAAATTAATGGCACAAAACTAGAATGTGGGGCATTCTTTAAGACATTAAGGCATTCTTCAGAGAGTCAATATCACAAGTAAATAAAAGGGTTGGGGGAAAGGAGGACAGGGACATTGTAGATTAAAAGTGACCAAATGGGGCTTCCCTGGTTGCACAGTGGTTGAGAGTCCGCCTGCTTATGCAGGGGACACGGGTTCGTGCCCCGGTCTGGGAAGATCCCACATGCCGCGGAGCGGCTGGGCCCGTGAGCCATGGCCGCTGAGCCTGTGCGTCCCGAGCCTGTGCTCCGCAATGGGAGAGGCCACAACAGTGAGAGGCCCGTGTACAGCAAAAAAAAAAAAAAAAAAAAAAGTGACCAAATGTTGGAATAATTATGTAATTTTAAAAACCGTTTTTATTGTTTGGAGTTACATACTGAAATATATGTTGTTGGAATGATATGCCAGGAATTTCCTTAAATGATACAGGGTCTGTGAATAGATGGAAGCATAGATGAATGGCAGCTAGTTGATTATTGAATCTGAATGATTGTTGCATTGAGTTTCATTTTATTTACTATTCTGTCTACTTTTGTATATATTTGACATTTTTCATAATAAAATGTTAAATAGAAGGCTAAATACAGGGCTGAAACTTGACTAGATTCTGATTTGGGCGAAAAAACTAGCTATAAAAGCCATTTTGAAGTAAGGAAATTTGCATATGGACTAGATAATAGATGTTTCGTTAATTTTCTTAGGTTTGAAATGGTATTGTATTTATATAAGAAGGTCGTTATTATGAGACAATTACTAAAGTAATTAGGGTGCAGTGCCAAGTCATGAAATTTGTAACTTTAAGTGTTTAAATAATTCATAATAAAGAGGGCAGGTAGTCCTCTTTAATTAAAAAAAACTATTTTTCTGCTGAAAAAATAGTTTTCCTATTCATTAGAACAGAAAAATAGGGCAGTAGCTTGGGGAGTCAGGTAGTCAATGAAAAGATTAGTGTCTGGCTGATTCTCAGTACGAAGAATTGGTAGGTGGTGAGATTCCTAGAACTAGTCCTACATTGCTGATTTTAGCTAACAAAGTTATAAATCAGTAGTGTCAAATCTGTTGTATACCTGAAACTTTCATAATATTGTGTATCAACTATACCTCAATTTAAAAAATTTTTAAATGTACCAAAATTTTGCCATCAACTTTGTATACATTCACAGCAATTATCTACCAGGTAGACCAGCAAGAAGACAGGCAAAATTTAACCCGGTCTTTGTTGTCATCTTTGATAAGAAACTCAGCCATGTAAGTTTTAGAAGAACATCTTTGAAAATGATTGCATTTATTAGTCTCTGTATCTGTCACTTGTGTATTGTGTGTTATCTTCCTACCCTTCCAATCCGAGCATCATAGCTGGTTTCATCCACTTTGGAGGAAGTTTGATTTAATTAATTCTGATGGTATAGGTGTTCACAAAGGGTCAGATATACTTCAGTTTTGTGGTTGGTTGGATTTGTGGTCTAGGGAGAGAACTCACTGCAAAAGAAAAACCTGTATTATGAGGTTGAATTCCTAAAAAGTCAGATATGGTGGGTGGAGGGGGGAATCTCTTAGGCAAACGTCTTTGGTACTAGTTTTTTTTTTTTTAAGATTTATTAATTAATTATTTATTTATTTATTTTTGGCTGCGTCAGGTCTTAGTTGTGGCATGCGGGATCTTCGTTGAGGCATGCGGGATCTTTCGTTGCGGCTCGTGGGCTCTTCGTTGCAGTGCATGGGCTTCTCTCTAGTTGCAGCGTGCGGGTTTTCTCTCTCTAGTTGTGGCACGCAGGCTCCAGAGGGCCTGGGCTCTGTAGTTTGCAGCACGCGGGCTCTAGTTGAGGTGCACGAGCTCAGTGGTGTGGCGCGCGGGCTTAGTTGCCCTGCGGTGTGTGCGATCGTAGTTCCCTGACCAGGGATCGAACCCAGGTCCTTCGCATTGCAAGGCAGATTCTTTACCACTGGACCACCAGGGAAGTCCCAGTACTAATTTTCAGTTGCTCCCGGTTCTTATGCACTAATTAGAAAATTGATTGCCAGTAACTGTTTGGTTTTTTTATGTTATTTCATTTTTTTTAACAAGATAAAAATTTAATGAAAATTAGTTAGTGGTCAGTAATTCCTTTTTTTTTTTTTTTTTTGCGGTATGCGGGCCTCTCACTCTTGTGGCCTCTCCCGTTGCGGAGCACAGGCTCCGGACGCGCAGGCTCAGCAGCCATGGCTCACGGGCCTAGTCGCTCCGCAGCATGTGGGATCTTCCCGGACCGGGGCACGAACCCGCGTCCCCTGCATCGGCAGGCGGACTCTCAACCACTGCGCCACCAGGGAAGCCCTAGTAATTCTTAAGTTAAAATGACTGTGAGTAAATAGATCAAGATGGATAGAACCTAGTCTAAGGGCAGGAGCCCAGTAGCCAAATTGAATAGAATTATGTGTCTTATCAGAGAATGAAAAGAAGTTGTTCTCTGAGGTTGGATGAAAAGAGAAGGCCTGTGGATTACAGGGTCTAGATCTCAGTCCCAGCTTCACAACTTGATAGCTAAATGATCTTGTGCAAGCCACAGTACCTCTGAACCTGGTTCCCTGGCTGTTAAGTGGATATGCTCCTAATTGACTAATCTTTCTCATTGGATGTTGTAGAGGTCAGCTAGATCTTGTGTAAGAAAACATTTTTTAAAAAGAGAAGCATGGTGCTGGGGTTTATGTAATTATTTAATTGTCCTCAAACCAAGGGCTGTTTAACAGCTGATTTCACCCTAGCCCTTGTTAAAATTAAATTTTGTTTGGCTGGCACAGTGTTATGAAAATTGAGTGTGAGCCCAATCCCTGTTGTCCTATTATAACTGTCCCGTTAAAAATCATTAGCTGGGCTTCCCCGGTGGCGCAGTGGTTGAGAGTCTGCCTGCCGATGCAGGGGACACGGGTTCGTGCCCCGGTCCGGGAAAATCCCACATGCCGCAGAGCGGCTAGGCCCGTGAGCCATGGCCACTGAGCCTGCGCGTCCGGAGCCTGTGCTCCGCAACGGGAGAGGCCACAAGAGTGAGAGGCCCGCGTACCGCAAAAAAAAAAAATCATTAACTTCTTGGGAATTCCCTGGTGGTCCAGTGGTTAGGACCCAGCGCTTTCACTCCCCTGGCCTGGGTTCAATCCCTGGTCGGGGAACTAGGATCCCACAAGCAGTGAACCACAGCCAAAAAAAAAAAAAAAATAACCTCTTTACCTTTTAAGGCATTTGAGTTTGTGGTTAACTGAAATTCTGGAATGGGAGCAGATTCGTTTATTGGTAACAGAGCAGTCCCCAACCCAGAATTCTGATGGATTTGCTGTTGTGCTCCCTTTGGCAGCACATATATAGATGGATTTGCTGTTACCAATTGCTTCCCTTTTCAGGAAATGAAAAGAACCTGGAGTTCGGGACCAACTAGATCAGGGTTGACTATTAGCTTCCTGGCTTGTCACTTAACCTCTGAGTCTTATTTTTCTCGTCTGTAAAGTGGATTCTTAGGATTGTTGTGAAGATTGGAGATTATATCTAGAGAGAGTTTCTATATCCCAGTACACTCTTAGCTCTTCCTTTTTAATTAACTGGCATGTGGCCAATGTTTTAACTCACGAATCTTACACTGATGCACATTTGGTAGAGAATTCCTAGTGAGAAGTAAGAGAGGCCGGCTGAAAAAGGCCATTTCACTCTGGGAGGAATCAGGTTTCTTACATTCCTGAAGGAAGAGGCATTAAGTTTAGCTCATTTTCTGTGCCTGGGGAGGTACATTTTATTAGAAACTTGCCCTCTGCAAAGAGGAGCCCCCACTCAGTTTAGCACCAGGACAAGAGAATTTGTTTATTTGTTTATTTATTTGCCACACCGTGTGGCTTGTGGGATCTTAGTTCCCGGACCAGGGATTGAACCTGGGCACTTGGCAGTGAAAGTGTGGAGTCCTAACCACTGGACCGCCAGGGGATTCCCCTGAGAAATAATTTTAAAAGGCTGACTGACTGCTTCATAGTGTTAAATACAGACCATGAATGTAAGACTTTGGTTTGCAAAGTCCTAGAGCCAGCAGCTGTCGTAATATCATTCCCATCCCATACACAGGAAAGCTGGCTTTATGTAGTATGCCATTTTTCTAAGAAAATTTGCATAATTTTTTAAATTTTATGAATCTTAAAATTTTAAACATACCATTGATTAAATGGAATACTGCAGTAATCTGGCTATTCGCTTAGTGTGTGACTTGAGACACAGGTTATTCATCTATCAATTAGGGCCTGTATTAATTTGCTAAGACTGCATAACAAGGTACCACAGACTGGGTGGCTTAAACAACAAAAATTTATTCTCTCATAGTTCTGGAGGCTAGAAATCCAGGATCAAGATGTTAGCAGGGTTGGCTTCTTCTGAGACCTCTCTCTTTGGTTTACAAATGGCAGTTTTCGTGTTCAAATGGTGTTGTCCCTCTAAGTGCATCTGTATCTTAATCTTCTCTTATATGGGCACTCGTCATATTGGATTACGCCTTACTCCAGTATCCTCATTTAACTGTAATCACCTTTTTAAAGATGCTATCTCCAAATACAGTCACATTTTGGGGTATTAGGGTTTAAGACTTCAACATATGAATTGGTGGGGGATGGAGTACAATTCAGGCCGTAACAGGGTCTGTACTTATTTTGTATTTTTATTGCTAGTTCCTTGGTTCTCAAAGCTTAGAAAATGCATGGCAACATTAGCCAGTTATTTCCTAGAAATGAGAGGTACAATTTAAGGGAACTATTCACTTTGAGAGAGTTCCTTGACTAAGAAAACTCAAAGGCTACCTGAGACAGTCAGATGCTTGAAAAGGTATTGATATATTTGTATTGTGGATTTCTTGATCTGGGCTCAGCAAGTAAGGGAGAGCATGATGAAAAAAGCCCCTCTGCCTGATAGTCCCTGAATGAGCGTCCAGCATTCCTTTGGTTGCTGATTCCAGATGTGCTTCTGCTAATGTTCCTCCTTCCAGTCTAACCTCCTGCTTGGCTTCTCCAGTGAATTCATAAGCACATATTTGTGATAGTTTCTTGTCACCATGGTGACTAAAGAAATACAGCCTGGTTCTCCTTCCAGCTTCACTGTCAGCTCTTCTTGAAGGAAGAGAGCCCTCTGGGAGAGCCCAGGCTCAGAGTCATGAAAAACCATGTGTCAGGTATGGGGGAGAGCAGTCCACAATGCTCCCTTTAGAAATTTGTCCTGTGCCTGTTTCCAGGCATACGGGTAATCAGGGACCCCAGAGGGAGGCCACTGCAGCCCCCTAGAACTTTTAAACAGTAAATGGACTTGGGCTTTGCCAAGTGGATGTGGAAACTTGCACCTTGTAAGACCCTGCTGCTGCTATTGGTTTGCCTAGCTACTTTCCAGAATGAACAGAGGCACCTTCTCTGAAGTTTCATTTCCTTATTTCAGCTCTCTCCTCAACTTCCATTCTGTATCTCTTTTTCACTCAGATTCTCTTTATAGACTACTCTTCCCCCTCACATTTATGTACTTTATTCCATTTGTGTCCTCAAGGTGATCTCCTGCTTGAAGAACCAGCCCTAATCTTGCCTTTGGGAGCTTTCTTTTTCAACTCTCATCATGATCACCCCAACCACTCCAGAAAAGAGGCAATATTAGAGTTAATTATCTCTTTCTGTGTGCCTATAAAGCTTATTTTTCATCCCTTTTGCAATACTTTTATTAACTGTTTCAGATAAGAAATTTAGAGGATGAGAAATGCCTATAAAGAGAGAAAGAACCAAGTTGGTAATGCTTCCTCTACTCATACTTCAACATTATCACCTTCACTTTTATCAGTTTTTTAAAATAATGAGATTGTTTTTAAAATGTAAATATTGAGTAAGGTATGATAAAGTCACTGAGGCCACAGGAGGAAGCAAGAATGAGGTTTGTAAGGAAGAAGTTTATTATACTCACAGGTCTGGTTGGGGCAGGGTGGTTAGGGGGTGGGAAGTGGGTCACCACTGGCCACACAGGGTCACAGAGGAAGACACCAGGGTGGTCAGGAGGCAGAAGGGGCAGGAGCAAGCAGAAGGTTTAGGCCAGAGCCTGGAGCTTCAGAGGGAAAGTGAAGGCAGGGCAGAGTAAACAGTTTAGGACTGGCTAATTTGAATAATTCTGGAGGGCTTTGGGCTATGAGAGTAGTCTCTAGTTGCCTACTACTTTTTGGGCCCTGGGATGATTGAAGCACAGGAATATTGCCTCCTGGGTGTACAGGCAAGATAAAGTAGATATGACTCTGGATTGGTTCCTTTGCAAAGGCATGCTCTTAGGCACATTGTTATCTGTGGGAATTAGCTAGCCGTGGGAGTGGCAGTCTCTCCTGGGTTTGTAAGGCCCCCAAGTACCAGAACATCAGGAACACAGAAAATAAGAAAATATAGTTAATATAATTGGCCCTGTGATGAATGAATGCAAATAAACAAATACAGAATGTTAGAAAAAGAAAATGTTAAAACCGGGATTGTATGTTAGATTTAAATGGAGGACATATGCTGCAATTAAAACAATTTTTGTGTAAAATGTAATTCACCATTTTGACCATTATTATATTTTTTATATATGTATAAATTTATTTATTTATTTTTGGCTGTGTTGGGTCTTCGTTGCTGTGCACGGGCTTTCTCTAGTTGCGGTGAGCAGGGGCTACTCTTCCTTGCGGTGTGCAGGCTTCTCATTGCGGTGGCTTCTCTTGTTGTGGAGCATGGACTCTAGGCATGCAGGCTTCAGTAGTTGTGGCATGTGGGCTCAGTAGTTGTGGCTCGCGAGCTCTAGAGCACAGGCTCAGTAGTTGTGCATGGGCTCAGTTGCTCTGCGGCATGTGAGATCTTCCCGGACCAGGGCTCGAACCCGTGTTCCTGCATTGGCAGGTGGATTCTTAACCACTGCGCCACCAGGGAAGTCCCACCCCTATGTTTTATTCTAAGAGTTTTATAGTCATAGCTTTTATATTTAGGTTGTTGATCTATTTTGAGTTTTATGTATGGTGTAAGCTAGGGATCCAGTTTCATTCTTTTGGATCTGAACATTTAGTTGTCCAAGTACCTTTTGTTGAAGAGACTATTCTTACTCCATTGAATGGACTTGACATCTTGTCAAAGATCAGTTGGCTGGCTGTGGATGTGTGAGTTTATTTCTGGACTCTGTTCTATTCTGTCAATTCTTTTTTTTTTTCTTTTCTATCAGTTCTATTCCATTGATCTATATGTTTATTCTTATGCCAGTACCACACAGTTTTGATTACTGTAGCTTTGTAGTGAGTTATGAAATCAGGAAGTGTGAGTTCTCCAACTTTATTATTTAAGAATCTGTAGTTTCCACATATTTGTGAATTTTCTAGTTTCCTTCTGTTATTTATTTCTAGCTTCATTCCATGTGGTGAAGGAAGATAATTTGTCTGATTTCAGTCTTTTAGAATCTGTTGAGACTCTTTATGGCTTAACGCGGTCTGTCTTGGAGAACGTTCCATGCACACTTGAGAAGACGTTTTCTGCTGTTGTTGGGTGGGAGTATTCTATGTCTTTTGGGTCTACCTGATTTATAATGTTAAAGATTTCTATTTCCTTATTGATATTCTGTCTAGGTTCTATTCATTATTGAAAGTGGTGTATTGAAGTCTCCAAATGTTACTGTAGAACTGTTTTTCCCTTCACTTCTGTCAGTGTTTGCTTTATATATTTTGGGGCTCTAGTTGGTGCATTTATAATTGTTATATCTCCTTGATGAATTGATACTTTTATCAGTATGTAATGTCCTCCTTTGACTCTTGTAAGAGTTTTTTTTTGTTTGTTTGTTTGTTTGTTTGTTTTGTTTTTTTGCGGTATGCGGGCCTCTCATTGTTGTGGCCTCTCCCACCGCGGAGCACAGGCTCTGGATGCGCAGGCTCAGCGGCCATGGCTCACGGGCCCAGCCGCTCCGCGGCATGTGGGATCTTCCCAAACTGGGGCACGAACCCGCATCCCCTGCATTGGCAGGCGGACTCTCAACCACTGTGCCACCAGGGAAGCCCTGTAAGAGTTTTTGACTTAAATTTTTTTATCTGATATTAGTATAGCCATCCCAGCTCTCTTTTGGTTACCATTTGCATAAATATCTTTTTTCATCCATTTACTTTCAACTTGTTTGCATTTTGGGATATACAGTAAGTCTTTGCAGGCAGCATATAGTTGGATCATGTTTTTTGTTTTTTGTTTTGCGGTACGTGGGCCTCTCACTGTTGTGGCCTCTCCTGTCGCGGAGCACAGGCTCTGGACGCGCAGGCTCAGTGGCCATGGCTCACGGGCCTAGCTGCTCCGCGGCATGTGGGATCTTCCTGGACCGGGGCACGAACCCGCGTCCCCTGCATCGGCAGGCAGACTCTCAACCACTGCGCCACCAGGGAAGCCCAGATCATGTTTTTTTAATCCTCTGCCTTTTGACTGGAGAGTTTAATCCATTTAAGTATAATGTAATTACTCGGGAATTCCCTGGTGGTCCAGTGGTTAGGACTCTGTGCTTCCACTGCTGGGGGCCCAGGTTTGATTCCTGGTTGAGGAGCTAAGATTCCTGAACCATGTGGCACAGCCAAAAAAAAAAAAAAAAAAAAAAAACTATAAGGAAGGACTTCTGCCATTTTGTTCTTTTTTTTCTATATGCCTTATGCTTTTTTGGTCCCTTTCTTCCTCTATTACTGCCTTTTGTATTTAGTTGGTTTATTGTAGTGAATTGTTTTCATTTCCTTTGTGAATATTTTTATTTTGTGTGTGTGTATGTATTTGTATAGAGAGGTTGTGGTTACCATGGGGATTACATTTAACATCCCAAATTTATAACAATATAGTTTGGATTGATACCAACTTAACTTCAGGAGCATACAAAAACTTTGTTCCTGTACAGCTCCAATCCCCTCTTTATGTTGTTGCTGTCACAGATTATATCTTTATATACTGTGTGCACAATAGCATCGGTTTATAATTATTTTATATGTTTTTCTTTAAAATCATGTAGGAAATAAAAAGTGGCATTACAAACCAAAAATCCTATAATACTGGCTTTTGTATTTCCCCATGTAGTTAACCTTTACCGCCTTCAAGTTACTGTGTAGTGTCCTTTCATTTCCTTTCATTTTCAACTTGAAGGACTCCCTTTTAGCATTTCTTATAGAGCAAGTCTAGTGGTTAACAAACTCCCTCAGCTTTTATCTGAGAATTTCTTAGTTTCTCCCTTGTTTTTGAAGGACAGTTTTGTCAGGTACAGAATTCTTTGACAGTTTTTCTTCTAGCACTTTAAAAATCTCAGTGCCTTCTGGACTTCATGGTTTCTGATGAGAAGTTGGCTTGTATGTGATGAGTCACTTCTTCCTTACTGCTTTCAAGATTTTCTTTTTGTCTTTGGCTCTCAACAGTTTGATTATGTATCTAGATGTGGGTCTGAATTTTTCTCATGATTAATTGGTACATTCATGTCTTACATTAAATTTGGGAAATTTTCTGTCATTATTTCTTCAGAATTCTTTTTCCCTTTCCCTCCCATTTCTTTGACTCCCTAAATGCATATATTGTGATTTGCTTGTTGGAGTTCCATGGATCCCTAGGTTCTGTTCACTTTTCTTCATTCTTTTTCCCTTTCTGCTCAGACTGCATAATTTCAATTTTCCTGTCTTCAAGCCTGCTACTTCTGTCTGTTGCCTGCTCAGATCTGCTGTTGAACCCCTCTAGTGAATTCTTCATTTCAGTTATTATACTTTTCAACTCTAGAACTTCTCTTTGGTTCCTTTTCTATTTGTTGATATTCTCATTTTGTTCAGCATTGTTTTCCTGATTTCCTTTAGTTGTCTCCATATTTTCCCCTTAACTCTTGGAGTGTATTTAAGACAGTTGTTTGAAAGTCTGTCTTAGTTTGTCCAGTGTCTGGGCTTCCTCAGGGAAAGTTTCTGTCCATTTATTCTGTGCCTTTGAATGGACCATACTCCCCTCTTTCCTTGTATGCCTTGTAATTTTCTTTAAATTAAAACTGGACATTTGAATATTATAATGTTGTAACTCTGGAAATGAGTTTGTTTTCTATTTGTCATATGTTCTTGGTTCTTTTTTCCCTCTTTACCTGCTTTCTTTTGGATTATTTTTTATAATTCTCATTTTATCTTCTTAGGTTTAAGGAAATTTTTTAAATGGGAAAGTTATTGTATATGTACCTACTTCTTACCATTTCTAGTATTCTTCCTTTTGTGAAGATCTGAGTTACCTTCTGGTATCATTTCCTTTCTGCGTGAACAACTTTAGCATTTCTTTAGTGCAGGTCTGCTAGAGACAGAGTCTCAGCTTTTGTCTGAAAAAGTCTATTTCACTTTCATTTTTGAAAGTGTTTTCATTGGGCATAGAATTCTAGTTTGACAGTTTTTTTCAGTACAGTTAATGATGTTATTTCATTATCTTCTTTTTTATTTTATTTTTTATTGAAGTATAGTTAATTTACGATGTTGTGTTAGTTTCAAGTGTACAGCAAAGTGATTCAGTTATACATTTATATATATGTATATTTTTTCTCAGATTCTTTTCCATTATAGGTTACTACAAAATACTGAGTGTAGTTCACTGCACTATACAGTGAACTACAGGTCTTTGTTGTGTACCTACTTTATATATAGTAGTATGTATATGTTAATCCCAAACTCCTAATTTATCTCTCCCCCACCTCCCTCTAATATTATTTAGAATTTTTGTATCCTTGTTCATAAGTGATATAGGAAAAGTGTAGGACCTTCTCATATTATCCTTCTTTGGTATTGTTATCAAAAGAATGTCCTTTCCGGTACTTCCCTGGTGGCACAGTGGTTAAGAACATGCCTGCCAGTGCAGGGGATACAGGTTCAATCCCTGATCCAGGAAGATCCCACATGCCGTGGAGCAACGAAGCCTGTGTGCCACAACTACTGAACCTGCATTCTAGAGCCCACGAGCCACAGCTACTGAGCCCATTGCCACAATTACTGAAGCCTGCGCCCTAGAGCCTGTGCTCTGCAACAAGAGAAGCCACCTTAATGAGAGGCCTGCACACTGCAGTGAAGAGTAGCCCTGCTCACTGCAATTAAAAAGAAAGCCCCGGGGGCTTCCCTGGTGTCGCAGTGGTTGAGAGTCCACCTGCCGATGCAGGGGACACGGGTTTGTGCCCCAGTCCGGGAGGATCCCACATGCTGTGGAGTGGCTGGGCCCATGAGCCATGGCCGCTGAGCCTGCGCGTCTGGAGCCTGTGCTCCGCAACGGGAGAGGCCGCGACAGTGAGAGGCCCACATACCGCAAAAAAAAAAAAAGAAAAGAAAGAAAGAAAGCCCAGGGGGCTTCCTGGCGGCACAGTGGTTGAGAATCTGCCTGCCAATGCAGGGGACACAGGTTCGATCCCTGGTCCAGGAAGATCCCACATGCCACGGAGTAACTAAGCCCATGTGCCACAACTACTGAGCCTGTGCTCTAGAGCCCGTGAGCCACAACTACTGAGCCCGCCTGTCACAACTACTGAAGCCCACACCTAGAGCCCATGCTCCACAACGAGAGAAGCCACCACAGTGAGAAGCACGTGCACTGCAACAAAGAGTAGCCCCCGCTCGCCGCAACTAGAGAAAGCCCACACGCAGCGATGGAGACCCAACACAGCCAAAAATAAATAAAATAAATACATTTATGGGAAAAAAAAGAAAGCTCAGGACTTCCCTGGTGGCGCAGTGGTTAAGAATCCACCTGCCAATGCAGGGGACATGGGTTCAAGCCCTGGTCTGGGAAGATCCCACATGCTGCGGAGCAACTAAGCCCATGCGCCACAACTACTGAGCCTGCGCTCTAGAGCCCGCGAGCCACAACTACTGAGCCCACGTGCTACAACTACTGAAGCCTGCGCACCTAGAGCCCGTGCTCCGCAACAAGAGAAGCCACCGCAATGAGAAGCCCGCACACCGCAACAAAGAATAGCCCCCATTCACCGCAACTAGGGAAAGCCTGTGTGCAGCAACGAAGACCCAACACTGCCAAAAATTAATTGATTAATTAATTAATTTTTTAAAAAAGAATCTGCCTTCCAGTGCAGGGGACACAGGTTTGAGCCCTGGTCCCTGGTCCGGGAAGATCCCACATGCCATGGAGCACCTAAGCCCATGCTCCATAACTACTGAGCCTGAGCTCTAGAGCCTGCAAGCCACAACTACTAAAGCCCACGCACCTAGAGCCCGTGCTGCGCAACAAGAGAAGCCACTGCAATGAGAAACCCGCACACCGCAATGAAGAGTAGCCTCCGCTTGCTGCAACTAGAGAAAGCCCGCACACAGCAACGAAGACCCAATGCAGCCAAAAATAAATAAATAAATTTATATATTTATTTTAAAACCTCATTTGTAAAACCATTTAAACCTGGCATTTTCTTTGTGGGAATATTCTTTAGTGCTGATTCAGTATATTTAATGGTTATAAGGCTAGTCACATTCTGTTTGAGTCACTTTTGGCAAGTTATATTATTCTAGGAATTTGTCTTTTCAAACATGTTAGCTAGCATAAAGTTGTTCATATTCGCTTTTCAGTCTCTTTAGTTACCTAACATTGTGTCCTCTTTTGTTCTTGAGAAATCTCACCAGAGACTTGACTATTTTTCATCTTTGAAAGTTCCAAGTTTTGCCTTGTTGATTCTCTCTGCTGTATGATTTCTCTTTCTTTTTTTCCCTAACCTGTGTACCTAAGTCATTAATGTTCAGACTTTGTGTTAACTTCCTAAAGCTTATACACAAATAATCAAATTTCATGTATATGAAACACTGGCATGTAAAGGGCAAGCTTTAAAACTTTCAGAAGACATGAGAGGGTATCTTTCTGACCTTGGGAGCGTGAAAGGATTTATTAACAAGGATTATTAACAAGTTAAAGAAAAATTTAACTACATTATAATTAAGAACTTGTTAAAGAACTCCATAAAGTGAAAATTGCAAAAAATGAAAAGATACAAACTCCTAAAAAATATTTGTAATACAAATAACTAACAAATGGTTAATAACTAGAATATCTAAAGAACTATAAATCAATAAGAAAAGGACAAGTAGTTCAATAGAAAAATATTCGAAGTACCATAAACAGATATTTTTCACAGAAAGGGAAACATGACTAATAAACATAAAATCTAACCCTATTAGTAATACAAATCATTATCCCAGTGAAGTACCTTATACTTATTAGATTGGCAAAAGTGATAATTCTGAGTAATAGGATATACATCAGTGGGAACCTGGTACGTATTGCTGAGCTAGTGTGAATTGGCATCACATTGGAAGGCAATGTGGTACTATCTGGTGAAGTTTAACATCTACTTGCCTAAACCCAGCAATTCATTCCTTAGAGCAGGGGTTCTCAAAGTATGATCTGCAGACTATTTCAGAGGGTCTGGGAAGTGAAGACTAAGATGTTATTTGCCAACTCAAAATAGATTAGAGACTTAATTGTAAGACCTGAAACTGTTAAAACTCCTAGAAGAAAACACAGGAAAAAAGACCTTGATCTTGGCAATGATTTTTTTGGATATGACACCAAAAGCACAAACAACAAAAGCAAAAATAAATAAGTAGGATCACATAAACGAGAAATCTTGAACTAGAAAACTTAAAAGCTTCTGTACAGCAAAAGAAATGGTCGACAAAGTGAAAAGGCAGCCTATGGGAGAAAATATTTGCTAACCATATATCTGATAAGGGATTAATATCCAAAATATATAAGGAACTCACACAATTCAATAGCAAAAAAACACAAATAATGCAATTAAAAATGGGCAAAGAACCTGAATAGACACTTCTACAAAGCAAACATATAAATGGCCAACACGTTGATGAAAAAGATGCTCAACATCACTAATCATCAGGGAAATGCAAATAAATTATGATGTGTTTATACAGTAAAATAATATGACATAGGAAAAATTAAAGAAATACAGCTCCATGCAAAAACATGGGTGAATCTTAAAAACCCAGTGGAGGGGGCTTCCCTGGTGGCGCAGTGGTTGTGAATCTGCCTGCCGATGCAGGGGACATGGGTTCGTGCCCCGGTCTGGGAAGACCCCACATGCCACGGAGCGGCTAGGCCCGTGAGCCATGGCCGCTGAGCCTGCGCATCAGGAGCCTGTGCTCCACAATGGGAGAGGCCACAACAGTGAGAGGCCCGCGTACCGCAAAAAGAAAAAAACAAAAACCCAGTGGAGGGGCGACAATTCTCAGTAGACTAAACATAGTATGATACAGTATTTAGGGGTAAACATATATGTGATTAATAAAAACAAAAGCAAAGATAATGACAATTCATCATAGCCGTTTTCTTTTGGCTGGAGTTCGAGTGGGGATGGAGGCGCCTGGGATAGGGGAAGACCCTACTACTAGATTCAGGCATATTAATAATCTAGTTCTTAGGTTTAGTGGTGAGTTGACAGATGCTCATTGTATTATTTTGCTTGGTAACTTTACATTATGTTTCATCTTTTTGTATGTAGCAAATATTACAGAATAAAATTTTAAATTTCTTTAAAATATAGATGGGTGGCCACATGAGTTATTAAAAAAAATACATGGTATTCCACTGAATTGGGTACACAATAACGTATATCACCTGGGTAGGTTAAATATATTTGAGTTTATTGGGCAAGTCATATAACTTTTCTGTCTTGTCATAGAAGTGATCATAGCTTGTGAGCATTTACCATATGCCTGTTGTTCTAAATGGTACTTTGCATGTATTAAGCTATATAATCCTTCTAACAACTCCGTGCTCATGTATTAAGCTATATAATCCTTCTAACAACTCTATGAAATAGGAATTATTATATCCCTGTTTTAAAGATGAGCTCCTGAGGCATAGAGGTTAAAGCAACTTGTTGAAAGTTGCACAGCTAACAAGTAGAAGAGCCGGTATTTGAACCCACACAATCTGCCTCCAGGGCCTACACCTTTTAACTCCTCTGCTTATATCAATTGCTATAATAGCACTTACTTAATAAGTTTGTTATGATTAAAGGAGACTGTTGTTTGTGTGTGGGTGGTACTAGAGATGTCAGGTGCAGTTACCGAGATTATTAGGCCTCCTTGGGAACCTGTGAGTCCCCGTGAGAAGGGGAGGGTGGGTAGGGAAAGAAGCCAGTGAGAAGGAAATGCTGTCCTCCTAAGAGCCTTTGCCAATATGTTTGTATCTTCCCTTCTTCCAGAGACCATGGCGAGCCCAGGGAAAGACAATTATCGAATGAAGAGCTATAAGAACAATGCCCTAAACCCTGAGGAAATGAGGCGAAGAAGAGAGGAGGAGGGCATTCAGCTCCGGAAGCAGAAACGGGAGCAACAAGTGGGTTAGCCCAAGTATTCTCAAACGTGCTCTTCAGGGAGGCAGGCCAGCCACCATGGTTGACCTCCACCTTGCACTCTCACTTTCCTCTTGGGAAAGTAGCTTATCTCTGTGGGCCGCTCATCCAGCTTCCTTTGTTGTAAAGAAATTTTGGAAGCTTTGAGAAAGAACTGTCCCTTATTCCTTTTCCATAATTTAGAACAACTTGGACATCATTTATATCTTCAATATAACATTCTAGTGCTAACCCCTTGTTTTTACCCAGTAGTCACTGTTAGATCTGGCCGTCAAGGCCCAGCCCCAAGCCTGGCCCTTTAAGAATTTTGTCAGCCATCTGGGCTGCCTTACTTCTCTTTCTTGAGTCCATTCTTTGTAAGTCTCCCTAGAACTGAGATTGTATTAATGCCTCATCGTCTACACTGCCACGCACCATGCACCACACGCCACCACCAAATTGGTTCCTTGCCCAGATCTAGATGCTAACCTGCTTTTGCCCACCCTTTTGCTTTACCATTATTTCTTTCCTTCACAGCCTTTTATATGCATCACCTTTTATACAAAGGGCACAGGAATTTTAAAAGATTTTTTTTTGCTTATAAAAATGTTCTCCAAAAATGTAAACAATCTATAACATAGAAAGTAAAGCCCTTGAATATCTTTCCATATCAGTATATTAAGCTTGGCATTTTCTCATACAGTAGCATTCCTTGACAGTTATGCCATAATTTAACATTGGGTCATACTTTATTTTCTTTGTTTCGGTAAGAAGTCTTACCACCGTCTCTTCTCTTTATTTTCAGCTTTTTAAACGGAGAAATGTGGAGCTGATTAATGAAGAAGCCGCCATGTTCGATAGTCTCCTCATGGACTCCTATGTGAGCTCTACCACTGGGGTAAGACCCTTGCAAGCTTCCCAGGCAAGCTTGGGAAGTACCTGCTTCTACAGAACAGAAATTGGTCAGTTCACATCATCTAGTTAGCTTTACCAACAACCATGCTAAGCTCTTTATTCCATGGGCCCTTTTGTAGGTGGTCAACTTAAGGAGTCAGTAAGGATTCATCTCTGATGGAAACACCAGAGGAAACATTTAAGGGAAGCTATCAATTGCCTCAGAGGTTAAGAATCACTTCCAAATGTTCCAACTTGAAGCAGCTGTGGACTAAACACCTTCTGAGCCTGCTGTTACCCCTTCCTCTTGCCCTCAAGTCTTTAGAAAGGAGGATTCCAAACAGGATTATGAGCTCATATCTGGCTCTAGTATTGGTTTGCAAAGTCGTGAACCTGTTTTATGTTCTAGGAGAGCGTGATCACAAGAGAGATGGTGGAGATGCTCTTTTCTGACGATTCTGACCTGCAGTTAGCAACCACACAGAAATTCCGAAAACTGCTCTCCAAAGGTACAAAGCCTAGTCTTCCGCAGGGGGCCCTGCGTGACTTTAGCGTCTTGTTTCTTCTCACTGACCTCATCAACTATTCCCTTTCACTCATTCTGCTGTAGCCCTGCTGGCTTTGGTGTCCTTGGACAAGCCAGGCACATTCTTACCTTTGCACTGTCTATTTCCCCTGCCTGATATCCTTTACTTGCAGATAACTGTGTGACAGCTGCTACATTTCTATGATCAGATCCTACTTTCTCAGTAAAGCCTACCCTGACACGCTATCAGAAATTGCAGCTCCCCCGACCCCTGCAGCATTTTCAGTCTCCTTACCCTGCCCTACCTGTTCTTTTTTTTTCCTATTACACTTACTGCCTTCTGACATACCAGGATATTTCTCATCACGAGGATATAAGCTCTACGAGGGCATAGACTTTTGGTTTTGTTCACTACTGTATCCTCGATACCCAGAACCATGTCTGGCACATAGTTTGTGCTCAGTAAAAATTTGATGTATGATGGGAAAAATATTCCCTGACTTTTCTTCCTCCCAAGAAAAGAATGCTGGTCTTGGAAGGGAAGCGTTTAGACTAGGGTTGCTCCTCCCTTGGTCTTCTCTCCCTTAATTCTTTACTTGCTTAGGTAAGTAAGGTTAGTTACTTGCTTAGGTTTAGGAAGCCAAAGGTGAGCATAGTTAAATTAGGATTGGCTTTACTCTTTGGCATCTCAGCTATTTTATACAGTTCAAAAATGACCAGCTATTGTTTTTTTTATATATATATATAAATTTATTTATTAATTTATTTTTGGCTGTGTTGGGTCTTTGTTGTTGCACGTGGGCTTTCTCTAGTTGCAGTGAGCGGGGGCTACTCTTCATTGCAGTGCGCGGGCTTCTCATTGCGGTGGCTTCTCATTGTGGAGCACAGGCTCTAGGTGCACAGGCTTCAGTAGTTGCGGCACGCAGGCTCAGGAGTTGTGGCACACGGGCTTAGTTGCTCCACGGCATGTGGGATCTTCCCGGACCAGGGATCGAACCCGTGTCCCTTGCATTGGCAGGCGGATTCTCAACCACTGCGCCACCAGGGAAGCCCCATGACCAGCTATTGTTAAAACTACCTCACCAAAAGGGAGTTTGGGAATGTTTAGAAGGATGGTCAGGAGTATCTAGGAAGGATGGTGGACTTACCCCCGTGAAAGCATTAGTCAGAGCCTCTCCTGACTTTCCCTCTCCCTCTTCCAGAACCTAGTCCTCCAATAGATGAAGTTATCAATACTCCAGGAGTGGTGGATCGGTTTGTGGAGTTTCTGAAGAGGAATGAGAATTGTACATTACAGGTGAGGCCTGGGGTGGAGAGTTACCAGATGAAAGCCCTTTTGCCGAGAAATTGTAGTGGCATGTTTCTACAGACACATCTCTTAGGATATAGACAAGATATTGAGGGAACATTTAAGAGATGCTGTTACCTCAGAGGTCTTGACCTCAATCAAATAAGAGACCCACAAACTCTTCCCTAAAACAATCTCAAAGGAAAGATACCAGAATATGACAGACTGATTATTCAGAGGTTATATTTTAAATTATAAATATAAATATATTGGGTTAGCCAAAAAGTTCGTTCGGGTTTTTCCGTAAGATGTTACAGAAAAACCTGAACGAACTTTTTGGCCAACCCTAGAGGTTCTAGTCCACTCCTAACCCTGAGGTGAACCATTTAGCTTCTCTGGGTCTCTCTTCTCACAAATGGGTAATGAGTCAATCCATTGGAACTTCTTAGAAACTTGGCTGAAAGGGACTTTTAGAGACCCATCTCACTCTTATCCTGGTTTCAGAGATGAATAAAGTGAAGCTCGGGAAATAAAAACGTGACTTGCCAAAGGACTCATGGATGCAGTGGTACTGCAGGACTAGACCTGGGACCATGGAAGCCCAATTCTGTCTCCCCATTATGTTATATCACTGCCAGTACCTCTTCCTATCATTTAAAGGTGGAGAGGGAAAGGCTTGTGTGGTTTTTTGTTTTTGTTTTTAAGTCAGGGGCAGGAGGCTTATTGCTGAGCCAGCTAGTAGGCACGGCTGCTCATCTGGAATGACCTCTCACTCATGGCTTTAATCTGACTTTCAGTTTGAAGCTGCCTGGGCTCTAACGAACATTGCCTCTGGAACCTCTCAGCAGACCAAAATTGTCATTGAAGCAGGGGCTGTCCCCATTTTTATAGAGCTGCTTAACTCGGACTTTGAGGATGTACAGGAACAGGTAATGCCCAAATTTAACTTAATTCTTTTTTTTTTTTTGCGGTACGCGGGCCTCTCACTGTTGTGGCATCTCCCGTTGCGGAGCACAGGAGACGTAGGCTCAGCAGCCATGGCTCACTGGGCCTAGCCTCTCCGTGGCATGTGGGATCTTCCCGGACCGGGGCATGAACCCGTGTCCCCTGCATCGGCAGGTGGACTCTCAACCACTGCGCCACCAGGGAAGCCCTGGCTTAATTCTTGATGGTACCAGTGGTATAATATAAAGTATATTTTGTCTTTATCCCCAGTTAAGAGGTTAAGAGCAAAGAGCTCCTAAAAACATTGGGATTTTCTTAGTGATAGAAGTGTCTTTTGTTATTCCTAAAGAGCCCCTTTGGGACACACCTTGAGTCTCTGTGTCACCGCATTAGCGGTGACTCCGGGTGGGGACCTAGATAGCTTCAGGAAGGGAGGTCTAGTCCTCAGAAAGACCAAATTTAGGATTAGAGGATTGGAACTCTCAGCCCCACCCCACCCCCACTCTTCCCACCCCTCCACCCCACCCTCCCCAGGGAGGTTAGAGGGGCTAGAGATTGGGTTATAAAAAGGCTTGAACAGTGAGATTCAGAGAGCTTCTGGGTTGGTGAACACTCAGTGTGCTGGGAAGGTGACGTGACTGGAGAGGGCTTGGAAGTTCTGTGCAACCCCACTCCTCAACCCATACCTTGCCCGGTGCATCTCTTCCGTTTAGCTCTTCCTGAGTTGTATATATTACAGTGAACTGGTAAACGTAAGTAAAGTGTTTTCCTGAGTTCTGTGAATCATTCTAGTGAATTATTGAACCTGAGGAGGAGATTGTGGAACTCCTGAATTTATAGCCAGTTGGTAAGAAGTATGGGTAGCACCTGGGAATTGCAGCTAGTATCTAAATTGAGGGCAGTCTTGTGGGACTGAGCCCCTAGCCTGTGGGATCTGCCCTAACTCCGAGTTACTGTCAGAATTTAACTGAATTGACACAGTTGGTATCAGAGAATTGGTTGTTGGTGTAGAAAAAACGCCACACATTGGGCATCAGAGGTGGTGCTGGAAAAAAGACACCACAATACCCATTTCTCAGCACCTACAGATCATAAAAACCCAACTTCCATTTCTTCCACTGGTTGGATAGAAGTGGAGAGTGGTACTAGGGTTTTTTCCTATATTACTACATATAGGGTTGGTCCTATGAGGCTACAAGAATGCAATTTTCCCATCATTTTCTCCTTTTCTGGGGGGTGGGGACAAGGAGGTCTTGGTCTGGCTTCTCTGGCTGCAGTACAATGTCAGCCTGCCTCCCCCAGTGAACCAGGAACTCTCAGAGTTAAAATAGAGCAAGTGCTCAGTTTTAACAAGGAGGGTACCTGAGCTTATTTAGTGTGTTTAAGGTCTTGATGGGGTGTTTGTCCTGGTTACTGGTGGGTGTCACTCTGTAGTTGTGAGTATAAAGTACTCACAGAAGCCTCTAGGCTCTGTGGATGACAGTTCCATCGTCCCTTTTTTAGGCAGTCTGGGCACTGGGAAACATAGCTGGAGACAGCTCCGTCTGCCGAGATTACGTCTTGAACTGTTCCATCCTTAATCCTTTGCTAACGTGAGTAATTATTATCATCTGCACCTGGGGTATCTTTCCGGCAGCCATGCAGCAGATCTTTGGGGAGCAGTTTACCTTAAGAATACAAAAATGATAGAAGTGCATTCTCATTGCCAGAGTAAAAGATAGTATCTTTTGAGAGTAAGAAGATTGTGTCACTGGTCTGTGTCTTGTGCTTCCTCACTTTGTAGCACTGTAGAATCTCATGTTGGTCATACCTGTCTCATTGTTGAGCCAGAGGAGAGAGGAAGGACTAGCCCACCTGGAAGAATCTAACCTTCTCTACGGAATGCATTGATTTGCTATGGGTTTATGCCCAGTACATTGGAGAGCTCTGTTGTAAGCCACAGATCTAAGACCCCTTGCAGAGTCATCTGGATGCTCCCGTCCCTTCCTCTGTACCCTTAGAATAGAGCTACGTCTAAACCAAAACAGGAGGGAGCTTTTCTTGAGAGGCCACAATCTCATAGGCTACTGTTATAACTCCTCCTTGGGCCTGTCACAGAAAATCATTCCACAGTGCATGGCTAAAGCCCTCACACTAACCCTTCAGCTTTTATTTCCAAAGACAACAATACTCTTGTTTAGAACTTGTGGCCGCAGTTAAGGGCACAGTATGTCCTATCTTAAACGTTTAGCATGCTTACTCACAGTCCAGCCCTCTGTTTGTCCTTATTAGCTATGGTCTTAATAAGCCACAGCTGGTCCTAATCCTCTGTGAAGATGTAGGTCGGCCTCCGGGGCCAAACAGGCTCACTTAACTTAAATCTATGGGTAGGAAGAAACAGGCTTCTAGAGTCTTAGGGGTCTGATTGGATTTGCTCCTGGGGTTCGTAGGCAACAGCTCTATGAAAAGAGCATCATTGCTCAGGATCTGGCTTTGCTGTCCCCTTCAGGCTACTTACCAAGTCCACACGACTGACAATGACACGGAATGCAGTCTGGGCCCTGTCAAACTTGTGCCGAGGCAAGAACCCACCCCCAGAGTTTGCAAAGGTAAGAGAGCTTCTCTTTTTAAAAAAAAAAAAAAAAATTTATTTATTTATTTATCTGCTTGCACTGGGTCTTAGTTGCGGCAGGTGGGCTCCTTAGTTGTGGCATGCATGTGGGATGTAGTGCCTTGACCAGGGATTGAACCTGGGCCCCCTGCATTGGGAGCACAGAGTCTTATCCACTGCGCCACCAGGGAAGTTCCGAGAGAGCTTCTTACCAATTCCTGAGTGAAAGCAGGTTCCTTCATATGGAGGAATTTTGATATGGGAGTTTTCAAGTCTTTGGGGAACCCTCAGAGTCTCATCCTTGGGAAACTGAAAAAGGCAGTCGTCAATGAAGTAGGTGATCTCATATGCCTGGATGGTAAAGTGAAAATGTGGGCCTGATGGCTTAATGTAGTAGAAATCTCCAGGTCTTAGACTTACTAAGTAGAGGAGGGCTCAGCGATGTTAGGGTTAGTGGTAGAGATGATGTAACCGTGTCCACCTGAGTCCCTCTCTCTCTGCTTCCAACAGGTCTCCCCCTGTTTGCCTGTGCTGTCTCGCCTACTCTTCAGCAGCGACTCAGACTTGCTGGCAGATGCTTGCTGGGCCCTTTCTTATCTGTCTGATGGCCCCAACGAGAAGATCCAGGCAGTCATAGACTCTGGAGTCTGCCGGAGATTGGTCGAACTTCTAATGTGAGTGATCTCAGTCAGAAAGGGTACAGATTCCCTAAGCTTCTCCAACTCAGAACTACAGTCAGCAATCTGCTGCCCTATCCAAAGGTCTGGAGCCATGAGTGCTGCTGGCCTTGGTGGTCAGCTGAGTTGAATGCCATGTGCTGGCCCTCTACTGATCAGATCGCCCTCCTCTGTAGGCACAACGATAACAAAGTGGCTTCTCCTGCTCTGAGAGCTGTGGGTAACATCGTCACCGGGGATGACATCCAGACCCAGGTAAGGAGGAGGAGGACAGCTGTCTATGGACAAAATCCTTCCCTGCCACAGACTTTGGTCCTGGTAGGAGGCAACATGATATAGGAGAGAAAGCATAGGCTTGAGTGAAAAATTCCAGCTCTGCCACTTTCTGTATTATTTGGGGGCAACTTGGTTGCCTTCACTTTTTTCTATAAATTGGAAGCAAGTCATCATCCATTGAATGCTATTGAAGAAAAACTAAATGGAATAACCTGACTCACTACCTGGGACATTGTAAAGTAATTGTTAACAGATTTTGAGTTACGGTACCTTTGAAATACTAAAAGTTATGGAACCTCACCCCTGCTTCCTAGACCTTTAGAATCCCATGTCTCTTGTTACTCTCCTGTTAGTAACACTTCCATTGAGAGCACAGTATACAGTGTTTCTCTGTTCAAAGGCTAGAGATCTGAGTATTCTTTGCGTCTTGAGTAGTTTGCATAATTCTGTGGGATTCTTAACAAATTTCTTACAGGTGAGCAGTCTCACTCAAGCCCACACTCATTTTCTAGGTCATTGTTTTGTGTTTGTGTGTGCATGCATGTGCCTGTGTGTACAGATATTCATAACTTTTTCTGTTTTTACGATTTTTAAGTATAGTTCACTGGCATTAAGTACATTCACATTGTTATTCAACCATCACCGCCATCCATCTCCACCACTTTTGCATCATTCCAAACTGAAACTCTGTACCCTTTAAATAATAACTTCCCATTTCCCCCTCCCCTCATCCTTTGGTAACCACCATACTACTTTCTGTCTCTTAGGAGTTTGACTACTCTAGGTACCTCATATAAGCCGAACCATATATATTTGTCCTTTTGTTTCAGCTTATTTCACTTAGCATAATGTTTTCAAGGTTCATCCATATTTTAGCATGTCACACCTTCATTCCTTTCTGTGGCTGGATAATATTCCAAGTGTGCATATGCTACATTTGGTTTATTTACTCATCTGTTGGTAGACACTTGGGTTGCTTCCACCTTTTGGCTAGTATGAATAATGCTGCATTGAGTATTGGCATACAAGTATCTGTTTGAGTCTCTGCTTTCAGTTCTTCTGGGTATATATCCAGAGGTGGAATTATTGGATCATATGGTAATTCTATGTTTAAGATTTTGAGGAACCACCATACTGTTTTGCACACAAAACAGTGCAATGGCTGCGCCATTTTACATTCCCACCAGCAGTGTACCGGGTTCCAATTTCTCCGCATCTTTACCAACACTTGCATTGCCTGGATTTTTTAAGGATAACTATTCTAATAAGCGTGAAGTTGTATCTCACTGAGGTTTTGATTTGCATTTCCCTAATGATTAGTGATGTTTGGCATCTTTTCATGTGCCTATTGGCCACCTGCATTTAAAAAAATTTTTTTTGTATATTCTGGATATTAATCCTTATCAGATATATGATATGTATATACTTTCTCCCATTCTGTGATTTGTGTAATTCACTATGTTGATGGTGTCTTTTGGTACCCAAAAGTTTTAAATTTTGATTAAGTCCAGTTTATCTAATTTTTCTTTTGTTGCCTGTGCTTTTGGTGTTCTAGGTCATTCTTAATTGTTCAGCCCTCCCTTGCCTCCTCCACTTGCTGAGCAGCTCCAAGGAGTCAATCCGAAAGGAAGCTTGTTGGACCATTTCAAATATCACTGCTGGCAACAGGGCTCAGATACAGGTAGAACAAGCAGGAGGGAAGTTGTGGGGGGCAGCAGGTAGAAAGGCCTGGGGACATGAGACATTGCGGGATATTGCCCTCTAGAAGAAAAACTTTATTTCCCTTTTGAAATTGGGGTCAATGGATGCTATCAGTCAAAGATTCTGTGTAACAGAAGCCAGGTTCCTCTGTAGCGTCTTACCTATGTGAAAAGAACTTTCAGGAAGGGGAAGATGTCTTAATCTTTTAGCTGATTTGGGGTCTGGATTTGCTTATCCTTCTTGAAGTGACTTTCTTTCCTCCCCCACACCCCACCCTCCACCCCCCAATTCTTCTCAGGCTGTCATAGATGCAAATATCTTCCCTGTGTTGATTGAAATCCTTCAGAAAGCCGAGTTCCGTACAAGGAAAGAGGCAGCCTGGGCCATCACCAATGCCACATCAGGAGGAACCCCTGAACAAATCAGGTATCACAGTCCTTTCCCATTGTCTTGAGTGATATGTGTACTCTACCTCTTGGCTCACAGTTTACATGTGACCTCTAAACTGCCTTTTCTGGGATAGGTCTGCCCCTGTCCAGTAGGGTTTAACTGGTAAGCTGCTAGAGTGTAGCATGGGAATCTGAAGTAGATTCCTATAAACCATGTACCTCTTTTCCCTCCTGGAGAATGGAAACTTATGACACAGACATCTCTCTCCTCTGCCTCTTTGTACCCTCAAGAGAATTTAAATCTATGTAATTCTCAATTATCCATACAAATGAAAGAGAACCATGCTATGGCTCATTCAGAGCAGCTTCTTTGGGAAATCATTTTTGACAGTGATACTTGGGAGAAGCAAATAGGAAAGCTATTTTGTGCGAGGATGCTCTTTGATTTTGGTTTCCATTATCAACTTGAGTAGGAGTGATGGGAATTGGAGAAGTGCCTTGCCTTCAGCTTGTAGCTTAGGAAGGGGAATATATTCAGTATAAATAAAACCTTAGGAGAAAGGATAGCCACTGAGTGAAGCTTTTGAGGATACAGGGTTGTAAATGGCATTTTGGACAGGAAAAAGCATAAGTAAAGGTACAAAAATCAGAAACCTGGAGACCTTTACTGTTTGACTGGAATGTAATATTCTCGGAAGGGAATAATGAGAGGGGAAGCTAGAAAAGGTTAGGAGCCAGATTGTATTGTTATGACTGTAGAGCTGGGACTACAGAAATTTTAGGCAGGGAAATGATGTGTTCAAAGTAGGTAATACTGCAGCAAGGAGACATTAGAGACAAAGAGGAGGAATCCATGGCAGCCTTCTACATGGAAATGAACTAAACCAGTAGCATTGGGAGGGTGATGAGTTTGAGATAAAGGATGGATGGTTATGAAAGCTCAGTCAGAGTGAATTGCTGAGAGCATCGATGTGTGTGAGGGAGACCTAGAGGCCCCATAGCACCTGCCTGGCACCTCCCTTGCCTTGTCTTAATTTAGAACTTACCTGGTCTCTGCCCCTCAGGTACCTGGTCTCCCTGGGCTGCATCAAACCCCTGTGTGACTTGCTGACTGTGATGGATTCAAAGATTGTGCAAGTCGCCCTCAATGGACTGGAGAACATCCTTCGGCTCGGAGAGCAAGAGGGCAAGCGCAGTGGCTCAGGGGTCAATCCCTACTGTGGCCTCATCGAGGAAGCCTATGGTAGGTGCCCTCTCCCCAACCTCACCTCTGCCGTAAGTAGAGAGAAACTCTGAAATAGTATACATATGTGAGGGTGTGTGTTTTGAGGGGGTCATCATTGAATGCAAGGTTTTATCCCACCAGTTCCATTTCCTCTGAGGAGCAGTAGATGAGTTCTGTTTCTGATAGGCTCTACCTAGTAAGTAGGTTATGGTACAGATGCAAAAATAAAGCTCCAGAATTGATAATAGAATCAGGAGCCGGAAGGCATGTTTTCAGCTGAGTTTTTAGCAGCAAGTTCTTTTCTTTCTTTTGTTTTGTTTTTCCATTACAGTTTATTACAAGATATTAAATATAGTTCCCTGTGCCATACAGGAGGTCCTTGTTGTTTATCTGTTTTGTTAATAGTAGTTTGTATCTGCTAATCCTAAACTCCTAATTTATCCCTCCCCACCCTTTCACCTTTGGTAACCATAAGTTTGTTTTCTATGTCTGTGAGTCTTTTTTTGTTTTGTAAATAAGTTCATTTGTATCATTTTTTAGATTCCACATAAGTGATATCATATGATACTTGTCTTTTCTCTGTCTGACTGACTTCGCTTAGTTTGATGATGTCTAGGTCCATCCATGTTGCTGCAAATGGCATTATTTTATTCTTACTGTGGCTGAGTAATATTCCATTATATATATGCACCACATCTTTATCCATTCATCTGTTGATGGATACTCCAGTTGCTTCCATGTCTTGGCTATTGTAAATAGTGCTGCTATGAACACTGGGGTGCATGTATCTTTTCGAATTACAGTTTTCTCCAGATATATGCCCAGGAGTAGGATCGCTGGATCATATGGTAGCTCTATTTTTAGTTTTTTAAGAAACCTCCATAGTGGCTGCACCAGTTTACATTCCTACCAACAGTGTTGGAGGAGTCCCTTTTCTCCACACCCTCTCCAGCATTTATTATTTGTAGACTTTTTTATTTTTTTGGCTGCACCGCATGGCTTGCAGGATCTTAGTTCCCTGACCAGGGATCGAACCCAGGGCCCCAGTAGTGAGAACACTGAGTCCTAACCACTGGACCACCAGGGAATTCCCTTGTAGACTTTTTGATGATGGCCATTCTGACTGGTATATGGTGATACCTCATTGTAGTTTTGATTTGCATTTCTCTAATAATAGTGATGTTGAGCACCTTTTCACGTGCCTATTGGCCATCTGTATGTCTTTAGAGAAATGTCTATTTAGTTTTCTGCCCTTTTTTTTAAGATTCTGTACACCTACAACACACATTTTTTAAAAATACTTATTTATTATTATTTGTTTTTGGCTGCGCCGGGTCTTAGTTGCAGCATGCGGGATCTTTAGTTGCAGCATGCAGACTCGTACTTGTGGCATGCATGCAGGAACTAGTTCCCTGACCAGGGGTCAAAACCGGGCCCCCTGCATTGGGAGCACGGAGTCTTACCCACTGGACCACCAGAGAAGTCCCTTCTGCCCATTTTTTTATTGGGTTGTTCGTTTTTTTGTTATTGACCTATACAAGCTGTTTGTATATTTTGGAAATTAAGCCCTCATCAGTCGCATCGGTTGCAAATATTTTCTCCCATTTTGCAGGTTGTCTTTTAGTTTTGTTTATGGTTTCCTTAGCAAGGTCTGTTAGTGCTGGATTGACTCATCACTCATCTCCAAGAGATTCAGAACAGTAATGGTTTGCCCAGGTTAAAAGCAGAATCGGGACTAGACTCTCCGGTTTATAACTGACATTTTGGTCTTTTTCCTTTGGTGTTATGTCATTTTAGGTAAAGATCTTGGCTCTCCTCTTTCAGATCAAAGAGAGATCTGATCATATTACTTGTGTTTATAAATGCTAACATAACTCAGGGAAGGAAAAAATAGATTGTTTCATGGACCCAGAGAAAAGCACTCAAAGTTTACTCTTCTCCTTCCTTTCTTCTTGCCACCATAGGCTTGGATAAAATTGAGTTTCTCCAGAGCCATGAGAACCAGGAGATCTACCAGAAGGCCTTTGACCTCATTGAGCACTACTTTGGCGTAGAAGATGATGATAGCAGCCTGGCTCCCCAAGTGGATGAAACGCAACAGCAGTTTATCTTCCAGCAGCCTGAGGCCCCCATGGAGGGCTTCCAGCTATAATGTCTGCCTCCGGGGAGGGGAGGGGATGGGAAGCACCACCAACCAGCGGAAAGGCAGCCCTCTGGTGGGCGGGAAACCAGCCCTCCCCACCATCAGCCACCACACACCTCTGCTGCCCTGGAAACTGTGCTCTTGACCTGCTCCGCCCCCTTCCCTGGAGGGAGCACCCTCTGGACAGACAGAACCATCTGAGGCTCACATTTGGGTTTTGTGACAAGAAGGGGACTTGCTGGGTTTTGCTTCCTTACACTAGATTTTGGCTGCACATATGTCTTTAACCCAGGAGCCCAGGGGTAGACAAAGGAGGACTGAGGTAATCAATTTTGCACCTTTTTTATTTTTTATTTTTTTTTCTTTAGTGGTGACTTCCTTCCGTTTTATCTTCCTTCATCCTTCCCAGTCCTCTGCCCTGATCTCTGTAACTCTTATCTTGGGTACTTGAGCAGATGGAATATTCCACAGGTCGGGGGTGGGAGGGGAGGGGAGAAATCCAAAACAAAGTGTTCTTGCTCGGACAGAATATTAATCTTGTATGCTTGGATTGCGTTATTTAATTTTTTTTCTTTTGCACATTTTTCTTGTATTACAATTGCTCTTTCCCAGAGCCATGAGTTCCTGGTTTTAGGAATCCCAGCTGCCAGCATTGTCTGGGACTAGAGGCTGAGGGGGAGGTCACCATGAGACAAAGGCCCCTCCCTCCCTTTAACCCCTTGCCCAGACCTCTTTAGTTTGGGAGATCCCCTTCACTCTCCTGGGGCATGTACACCAGTGGGAGTGAGGGGAGAGGAACACAGGCCTTCAGACGGGGCTTCCCATGTGTCGCTACTGATCCCATGTTTCCTACCCACCTTCCAGTGGTGCGACCCAACTTCATTTGTTTACTTGAAAATTCCCCTCAGAGTTGAGATGAACCTCTGAGGTAGCTGTATTTTCTCCTAAGCACGTGACAGAGGGCTGTGGTCCTTCCTTTCTCCTGAGGAGAAAGTCCTTGCTCTGGTGACCCATAAATTGCAGGGGAGGTTGGAGTGAGAGTGTCATGTATTGGGATAGCCAGTGGATCCCTGCCTTTGGCCTTTCTTCTTCTTCCTCTTCCGTAGTTGGATCATGTATATTTTACTTCCAAAGGAGAGAATGTCAAAAAAGTTCTGTATTTTTTTATATTCTATATATTACGTAGGTCAACCTTAATTGGTCTCAAGAGGAGGAACTGTCTCTGTAATTTCTGTAAGTAGGATACTGTGAGGAAGACCAAAAAGAGATGTGGAAGCTCTCTTGCTCAGGAAGCCTGACCTTGATCCTTCTCCTCTCTGCTTGGGTTCCGGGCCACCACCAGGGACCAACCCTTAGCTCTGGAACCTTTATATAGCAGGGCATCCTGGTCTGATTGTCCTAGTACCTGAATGGAGGGAGCAAGGATGGCCCCAGGGCCCGGTGAAGTCTACCACTCTAGTCCTTACCACTGAGCATCCTGCTTACATCAGGAAACCCAGAAAGCAGTCTGCCTCCTCAGATTCAGTCTCAAACACCTTTGTCCACATAAGTTATCACAGGTGGCTGCCGTGTCTCCTATCCGAGATATTTAGCAGCCTCAGGACTTTTTTTGAGAGTGATTGATGTCTTCCCTGATTGGGATCCTTGTACATGGTTTGGATTTTACCCTTCCTGTGACAAATATAATCCTAATGCCTTTTCTTTCCCCTTTGAGTAGAGCTACTGCAGTGCCTCAATGGCTTGCCTGTGTGCTTCAATGGACTACATGTGATAGTAAAGCCCAGGTGTTGGGGGTGGGGTGGAGGAAGTTGCTGGCTAAGTGTAGGCCAGTGGTGGAGCTGAAGGCACAATCTGCCCTGTCCCTGCTTCCCCACAGAGGTCGGGCAGAGGTGCCCTGCTCCAAACTGTATTTTCCCTTCCCCAGGAACAATGCCATTCTTGCTCCCATTGCTACACATCCCCCTCTGGCTCAGGTGAAATCCATGCCACTCTGCTTACAGATAAAACATTCAGTTGTTTTTGGCCACTGGTCTTGAATTTGCCCTCTCTTTCCAGTGTTGAGATCCAACTCCAGAGGCATTTTCTGAGAAAAGTGGTTGCGGCTGGTGGCTATCACTGAAAAGTGACACCAGTGCTGTACTGCCTAAGTGAGTCAGATGCTGCTCTGCAGGTTGGGCATGATAACTACCAACCCCACTCTCCCAGGTAGGCAAGGCGCAGGACCCTCTTCACTTGGCCTGCCGACTCCATTACAAAACCATTTTCCTACAGTTCAAAAGAAAGCCACCCCCCACCCCTTGTCCAAAGGGCAGAGCATTTTATTTTAGTAAGATCTACTTTGTACATCTCTAGCAATAATTAAGTCCCTGACATTGGGACCAAATTCTTATTGTGAGACATACACATCCTGCCTTCCCCAGCTGTTCCTCCCAAATCTACTTTTGCTTCAGATCTGGGCCATGCACCAAAGAGAAGACTCTGTTGATCATGGGTTACTACTCGAAGCCTGTTTTCTACAAGGACTCCAAAGGCTGAAGTCTCCCAGGGCACGAGGACAAATTTCTCTTCAGATAAACATGGCCTCTAGGAGCTTTCCTTTGTTAGTGTCTTCCTCAGACTGTGCTTTCCCACTGTATTCCTCTGACCCCCTTTTCAGTCAACAGGTGAAGTTCTTCCAGCCCACAGAGGCAGTAACATCATCTTTTGTATCTCCTTCTCTCCTTTGGCCATCTTGGGAAGCAAAATATTTTTTAGCCCAGGCTTGACAGCCACTCTTCGTGGGCAGTCCCCATCTGGACTCCAGACCCTGGCCTAGGTGAAGTCAGAGCTTTCTGACAGATTTCTGAATGGATGTTACAGGGATGGAGGGGCTCCCCAACCTGCTGTAGGGAGTAGCCTGAGAAGACTTGTGTTTGGAATCTTAATACTTTGGCACATAGCTATGTCCATTTTAGGATCTCTGGTGGGTTGGAGATACTTAGGTGTGGATTAAGGGGACAAGGAGCCTTTTTCTTAGCTCAAGTGTTCAAATACTGTTTTGAACAGTGCCAGCTATTCTTTATTGCCAGCCTTTCTGGGCGTCCCACCCCCATGTCATCTTCTCTAGTATTAACAGGCTCTCTGGTCTTAGAAGCCTGCCTTCAGTTCTGAGCTATCCCCGCTGACTGACCGGCCATGGTATTGGCTGCAACCTTCTGTTAGAACCACATAGGTTCCACCCTCACCTGGCCAGCCTAGTTACTTGAGGCAGTGGGTACAAAAGACCCTTCCAAGTAACGTGTTGATGACTTCAGCTTTCCGGGACCCTTTGTGTTCCTCCTTACCTAGAACCTTTAGATCTACTCCTGTTTTCTTTTCCCTGGAAGCCTCTTTCCAAGAGCCCTATTTAGAGCTGAACTGCACAGATTATAGCTGCTATACCACACTTAAGGAAGAGCGAAAGAAGGCTCTCAGGCACTGACCTTCATTTTCTCTTCAGCCAAACCAGTTTAATATGAAAACTCTAGCAGGATGAACTAGATTTCAATTTTCTCATGTCTGCCTGCCCTCCCCCTACACTGTACAATTACCCGTTTCCAGCAAAATAGAAGGGAAGGAGATGAACGCCTAGCAGTACTTCCCTCCTCCTCCCACAGGCCCTTCTTTGAAGGCCTCAGCTCATTTGTTCAGGCCATGTCTCTTCTCCCCAAGACTCACTCAGCTTGGTATCCATCATCTTGAATATTCCTCAGTAGATTCATCTTGTGGGCTTGGCTTCTGGATTCTCAATTGAAGGCAAGGAGCCGGATTCTCCAGGTCCTTGCAGGCACTACAGGGACCCATAGGGAGAAGAGGCTGGCTGGGGACCTCAGGATTGTGTGTGCCTGTCTGCCTCCCTGGCAGGCTGGGGAAGGGTGCAAGGCTCAGTGCACTGAACCATAGGAAAGCCTCACAACCAGTAGCAACATCTTCCGGGTAGGACTATCCTAGAAATAAGTGCATGTGAGACTGAGAAATTGCTCAGAGTAGGTTTTTTCCATAGCCGTTTTAGGATTGCACATTTTAGACCAATCTTGTCCAGTGTTTTTTCTGTCTTAACTTTTGTATTTTTTTTGTTAAGCCAACAAGCTGAGAATTTGGCCCTGCGGGGATCCATGTGGTAGGCAATAGCTGCTCTTTGGCCAAGGCCTTCATAAAGGATTCAGTCATCCCATTGGCTGTTCCCTAGACCCACCCCCAGATGAAGACCATGGTAAGGGAAGAATTTTGAGGTCAGTATAAACCAAGTAAGTCTGTTAATTAAAGCTGTTTTCCTCTGAGAGGGCATTTTGCATCAGGCCTGGGCTACATGCAGAATCAAACCTAGCTGTGAATTAGAAGAGGCACCATTAAATTTGAGGCCCAGAACATCCCAGGAGAAAGATTTGTGTAGTGTGTCATAAAGGTCTTCAGTGCATTTGGGCGCACCTCACTACTTCTGGGCCAGCCTGACTGCTGATGTCCACATTAGCACATTCCTGAACCCCTCCGCTAAACTCTAGCCCTGCTCCCCTATGTAGGTCAGATGTTCGGCCTCTGGGTTTGGGAAGAGAAAACTCTGCCATGGTGACAATCCTCAGGCCCTGGATTTGGGTATTGGCTCTTTTAGCCAGATTTGTGGGAACTGCTTTTGATTGAACCACTAAAGAAGCAAAGGGGGTATGAGGTCCCAGTTACCCAGGACAGACCAGATATCCCTCAAAAACAGCTTGGGTTCCCAGCTATAGACCCTAGGAAGGTGAATCAAACCTTTTCCCTTACTAGTTTTTCTTTCCAAATTTATTTGCTTTTAAGAACTATAAACTCTGGCTATTGTTTTCCATGTTCTCAGGGCCCCTGGGTAGACAGACAAAGCTTGATGATTTCAGAGCAGATACAGGCCAAGAAACCATGGCATTGAGTGTGCTGAGTCCAGACAAATGATATTTATATACACATCCAAATTTGAAGAGAAAATGTATTTCTTTAGGTTTCAAACACTGTAATAGATATAAAGCAAAAATAAAAACCTGTTGCAAAGTTCTAAATCGTGTTCTTTGGAGTGATCCTAGACTGGATTTTTTGGAAGTCACTGAAGTGAGGGTGCTTAAACTTTTGACCTAACAGTGGAATTAAGAATTGTTACAGCCTGCTTCTGCTATAAAGAATTTTTGAAATCAGCTTTATTGAAACATAATTGACGTACAGTAAATGGCACATATTTAAAATGAACAACTGGTTAAGTGTTGACATATTTGCATCCATGAAACCATTACCACAGTCAAGAGAGTGAACATGTCCATCACCTCTAGAAGTTTGCACATGCCCCTTGGGAATCCCTCCTTCCTGCCTAACCCCCAGCAACCACTGATGGAAGCTCTGGCTCTCACTGTGGTTTAATTTGCATTTTCTAGAGTTTCTGTAAGATTTTCACATTTCATCACCACTCCACAGCCCTTTGAGCCCAAAGTAGTTCACAAACTCCTCACTTTGGTTTAGATCAATTCCTAAAGCGGCGATTACAGACTAGCAGCCAAAAAGTTGATACAACCCAAAAAGGAGGGTTTTGGTTGGCTGACACAGTACGTTTTAAGTTTTAATTCGTTGCCAATATTAAAAGATGTGTCTATATTTTAAAAATATCTGGCACTCCTGGGCCTGAGTTTCTGCATGAAAACAATCTGCAAGAGCTCTATTACCCATCACCATCACCACCATTCCCAACCACCACTCCCAGAGGGCTCCCTTACTCTGGCAGGCGCTAATGTTGCCATTTTCTCTTACAGCAAAGAAGAAAGTAACTTTTTAACCCATGTTTCTATCAAATTTTCTTATTCCTTGCCTGTCTGTTCTCATTACCCAGCTGGCCCCTGGAGACCACCATTGACCCTTCCTGGTGCACCACTCCACCTCTCATCCCATGTGTACCTTGTTATATTATGTTCTTTATCTCTGCCTAGAACACCCTCTTCCTATGGAAATCCACGAAGGCCTGATTCATATGTTACCTCAAGAGATTTCCCACATGCTTTTCTGGAAATAATGAGGGCCTTGGTTTTGAGAGACTTGAATTCCAACGCTTTCTGAGCTTGAGATCCACCTTTATACTGTTATACGAATATTGCCTCTCAGTGTTACCTGGTAGACACTGCCTAAGGGGTGGGAAAGAGCACTGCGCTGAAGTCTCTTCAACTAGAGGAAATATTTAACATCTTAAGAGCCCTAAAAAGATGCCCAATTTGCACAACAATTTAAAACGTTCTCTGCCTTCTCAGCCCCCAGACTGTTGCTAGGCTTTAGGACTAAAGTATTTAGCCAACAGTTCTTGAACGTTCAGGCAGTTGTAAGTAAATAATTTCAACACCTCATCACTAATGCTGTAATAGAACTCTGTCTAGACCCAGGGAGCTAGGACAGACTGCAGAGTACTGAAAAGGTTCTGAAGTGAACTTTGAGCTCAGTGGGCCTCAAAAGATTTTGTTTCACCAAGAAGGGAATTTTGGAAGGTAGAAAAGCACCTGCAAAAACCTGGGAAATCCTGGAGATAGTAAAAGTAGAGATGTAACAAAAAAGGCAGAGGGATTGGGCAGGATTGGCTGGAAACAGAAGCCAAACAAACCATTTAGGCATTAAATTCCAGGCACATGGGTTGCTGGGCTTTATTCCATTATCTATAGACAAACAGAAAAAGAATTGTGATCTTACACTTGGAGAAAAGCTTGGCTTTTTTTCCCTTTTAGCTCCAGTGCAATTGGGACTTCGTAGAGGGTGGGCCAGTCAGAAAAGCCTCAGGAATCTGCTGAGGCCAAAGTCCCCCTTGCAGGGCCCCCTCAGCACCTTTCAGAGAGGGGCTCAAGCTGGTAATGAAGATGGAAAAATAAATTACTTTCCCAAGTTATTTTGATTCATCCTCAAGGAAAGCCTACGGTGGTGGTTGTTTCTTCTGAGTAAGAGACAGGGTAGTCCAGTAAAGATGGATGCCAGACTTCCTAGCTTTGAATCTGCTCTAATCATTCAATAGCGATGTGACCTTGGACAAGTTACCTAACCGTTGTCTTACAGTCCACAGCTGTAAATTGGCAATAACAAACAGTACAGTATTTACGAGGAACGGGGAAAGCTATTCAAAAAACTATTAAAACCTTCTATTTGCATACGGAAATTGAAGCCCTGGGAGGGAAAAGAATACCGTCACATAGCAATTAGTGAAGTTGGGACTGGAATACAGGGCTGATGCCCAGCCCAGTGTATTCTCTCCCTCGTCCTCAGGGTTCCTAGATAGTCGTAGATGTTCACAGCAGGAGGGACGGGGTGGTGGAGGCGTACCGGAAAAAGCAGCCAGGCGCAAGGCTCTGGGAGCTGAATCATAGCTCCTTCGAGACAGAAACGAGGCTGACGTGAGTATTCGTGCAGAATGACTGGCTCCTTTCGGACCTCCTGGGTCTGCGGCTCCGAGGACTAAAACCCTATTGCATCTTGGGAGTGGGGGTCAGCCCCGGTGCATGGAGGGAAGCGTAGTCCTTTCCCTCCCCTCCCTTCCCAACTCACCCGCCTCGGAGGCCGCCTTCGCTTCATCTTTCCCAGCAAGCCTCGCGCGAGCGCCGGCTATTGATTGGCTGCGGCGCTAGCAGGAGGCTCTGCCGGCAGCAGTTATCCAGGGTTTCCGGTACGAGGGCAGAGCGGGCGAAGCCGTCAGGGCGTCGGCGGTGAGGTGCGTACAGCGTCGGCTAGGGGTACGAAGCGAGCCAGAGGGTCTGTGGTCCCAGACGCTTCTGGCCGGTGCGAGGAATCGCGTGGATTCCGTGCTAGGGCTCGGGCCGGGGGGCAGGGCTGAGGCCTGTGCGCATGCGCGCGCCCGGCGCGCGCGGCTGGAGGGCGCGCGAGGCGTGGGTGGCTGCGCGCGGGTTTGAGGGGGGAGCGGCACGTGGGGCGTGGGGGGCGGGGAAGGACCGGGAATCCAGCGTCCCGCCACGTCAGTCCCGGGCCCTGAACGTATCCCGCGCGCGGCCTGTGGTGAGGGGACCGTGTTGTGCCGGGAAGTGGCTTCAGGAAAAAGGAGGCCGCTCCTCCCTCGCTCCTGGGCACACCAGGCGCCGGTGACGGACCGGAAACGGAGAACCGCTGGCTCCCTCCAGGGAAGGCCTGCCGGTTTGTTTCAAGAAGCTTTGCGCGCCCGGTGTTGGGATTTCTGATCCAGGCTGCGAAGAATTTTAAAGTCTGGAAAATAGCAAGTGTGTTTGTTTCTATAGGATCTGCTCCTAACCTAACATTGCAAACCACAATGAAGAACCAAGACAAAAAGAATGGGGCTGCCAAGCAATCAGGCAACACTTCCAACCCAAAAAACACCCCGGGGCAACCGGAAGCTGGACCCGAGGGAGCCCAGGGGCGGCCCAGCCAGTCGGCTCCTGCGACAGAAGCTGAAGGTTCCACCATCCAGGCTCCAGGGAAGGCTGAGGGTGTGTGCCAGCTCTGCTTTTCCAGCGGGCAGGGGGAGGAGTTTGTGGTGCGCCGGTCCAGCTTCTGGAATTAGAGGCCAAGGCCACTGTTTACCCAGCAAGGAGGAAATGTAGAATGAGAGGAGGACAGCGCTGAGTCTGTGCAGTCCCCACTGGCTGCTGGGGAGTTGATAGAGGCTCCCACTCTAAGCACAGGGACAGAACTCTCTTGAGAGAAGGCTCTGACAGGATCAAGTCAGGTTGGCAGTCAAATGAGACACCCAACCAGCAAATCCAGGTTACAAACACGTCGTTCACCAGTGGGTAACTGCTGTTTATATTTGAGGCATTTCTGGGACTTTTTTTTCCCCACCAGAGAAGGAAGGATTTATTACTTGCAGCAAGTAAGGAGAACACTTGCTTTCCCAAAGCAGTGTCTCCTCTGGAACTTTTTTCTTTTTTTTTGTCGGCGCCAGCGGCTTGCAGTATCCTAGTTCCCCAACCAGGAACTCATGCCTCCTGCAGTGGAAGCATGGAGTCCTAACCACTGGACCGCCAGGGAATTCCCTGAAACTTTTTTTTTTTTGCGGTACGCGGACCTCTCACTGTTGTGGCCTCTCCCGTTGCGGAGCACAGGCTCCGGACGCGCAGGCTCAGCGGCCATGGCTCACGGGTCCAGCCGCTCCGCGGCATGTGGGATCTTCCCGGACCGGGGCACGAACACTTGTCCCCTGCATCGGCAGGCAGACTCTCAACCACTGCACCACCAAGGAAGCCCCCTGAAACTTTTTTAATGGCAAGAGGTGACATTGGCGGGGAGGAGAAGGGGATGGACTGGACGTAGAGTTCCTGCTACATGATGCCACCCCTGTGTGTTGGATGGTCTACTTATTTGATTTCTTTTATACCCACAACAAGCGTGGTTGGGCAGTAGTGAGAAATAGTTACATCGTTTTACAGGGAAATAAACTGAGCCTTAGAGAAGTTAGGCAACCCAAACCAGTACGTTTGGGCCTGAAAACTCCCAACCAGTGGCATAACCATCTTATTTCTCTCTCTGCCCCTCATCCTCTCCTGCTGAAGGAGCACAAGCCAAAACTGCTCAGTCTGGGGCCCTCCAGGATGTCTCTGAGGAGCTGAGCCGCCAGCTGGAAGACATCCTCAGTACATACTGTGTTGACAACAGTCAGGGGGGCCCAGGCGAGGATGGGGCACAGGGTGAGCCAGCTGAACCCGAAGATGCAGAGAAGTCCAGGACCTATGCCTCGAGGAATGGGGAGCCCGAGCCAGAGACCCCAGTAGTCAATGGTGAGAAAGAGACTTCCAAGGGGGAGCCGGGCACAGACGAGAGCCGGGCAAGTGACGAGGTCGTAGACCGAGACCACCGAAGGCCACAGGAGAAGAAGAAAGCCAAGGGTCTGGGTGAGCAGAGGGCAGCTGCTTGTGAGGCTGGTGAGGGGAGGGAGTTTGGACCTGACATCCTGGGCTAGCCTGCTCTGCCAGGATTCAGAGGAAACCCTACTTCCAGAACTGTCAAACTGCGTCGTTTAATCAAAGCCGGGACAGTGGTGCCATAGATAGAGGTGTACAGGTTGTTCACTGCACAAGGGCTTCTGGCCTTGGGAGCAAGCAGGAACCGAAGTCCAGCCTGCTCTCTTTGAGAGATGGAAAGCAGGAGTCCTGAGTCGGCAGTCTGTGCCCGCCAGCACCATTTCTAATTTGCTGTGTGACCTTGGGCAAGACGTTTCTCCTCTCTGGTCCTTAGTTTTCACTCCTCTGCACAATAAGAGAATTAGACTAGACCAGGGTTGAAAATTCAAATAAACCAAGCTAGCCAGAGGGCCCCATGAGACCAAGAGAATGCCCCCTTTATCCAAAAGCTTGACTGCCACCTGGTCCCAGTGAGTTGATAGCATGTAAAAATTGTAGCTGGCTTTTTTTTTTTTTTTTTAAGCCAGAAATCTAGAGTTACTATGTGAAATCTCTAGATTTTAATAGTTGGCAACTAATACGATAGGAGCCAAACAGAACCCATCTGTGGGTTGGATTTGTTTTGGCCTGTGTGCCCATGATTTGCATTCTCTGCATTGATCTCTCAGAGCCTCCCGGGGTTGACACTTCAGGAGCCTGGCACAGTGCTATGTACGGTGGCCCTCTCTTTGACTCAGTCACAGGCATGGGGGAGTCACTTGGGTGGGGATGGAGGGTTAGTGTGTGTCAGAGAATCAAAGGTGGTATTACACCCATGTCTTAGTCGCTACTCCCCCACACCCCCTACCTGTTGCCCTAATTTAAAGGGTTTTTTTTTAGTTATTTTAATCTTAGGATCAAATATTGAAAGCTATATTTATTAATTGGGGAGGATAGTCATTTTAAAGTGCACTCTTGTCTGCCTCTGTTGACTGGAGTGCAGTGTTCTTAAGGAGACCTGTTCCTTTTGCATCCTTCCTCTTTCAGAAGGGCCTTCCTTGCATTGAAACAGCACTGACTTCGCAGGTGGGACACCTTTCTTTCACCTGTAGGTAGAGTAGGCAGTTTTCTTTCTCCCATTCGTGGTGCTCACCACGGGGATTTGACAGAGACTCAGTCATTCATTTAATTAGTATTTATTGAGCATGTCGTCTGTGATGGGTGCTGGAGAATAGGGGAGGGCTACCTTAAGGCAGAAGAGTGGGCCCAGACCTGAAGGGGGGGCCCCCAGAGAAGGGGGTACATGCCTTTGCTCCCTGTGCTTTGCAGGAAAGGAGATCACGTTACTGATGCAGACGTTGAACACGCTGAGTACCCCAGAGGAGAAGCTCGCGGCTCTGTGCAAGAAGTATGCTGAGCTGGTCAGTTCTCCCCATTCTCCTCGTACCCTCCCTGCCCTGGGAGGTCAGCACATTTTTAATTACTCTGAGTCGCATTGTATTTCTCCTGTACAGTGCCGAATAGGCTCATGGGAGGGGACCTGAGCTGAGAGAGGACAGGGTCTGAGGAAGAGGTGAGGGTCTGTGAAGCCAGGGAGCCAGAAGGATTATCTGTCGATAATGAAAAGGCCACCTTGACTCTAGGAATCATGTTGAGGAGAGAAATGGTGAACCAGGGTCTGTTGCTGAGTATAAGGAGGTGGGTAGCAGGTGGGCTCATCTGAGGGCATGGGTGTCCCGAGAGTTGGGGGAATGTCATGGTCTGAGAGTCTTGCGAGCTTTGAATCTGCAGTCAAAGCTCAGAGAGAAACTGGCATCTGCTGGCTGTGCCCCTCTGCTTGTCCTTAGCGTCCATTTCTGTATCCTTGAGCTGGGGCCCTTGGGGTTATTGGGGGCAGTGTGTGAAGCACCCTCATAGTGTCCAGCCTGAGCTGTGGTGGCTGGAGTCGGGTCAGCTCAGGAGACCCTGGGTCCCCACGGGGCTCTTACCTGCCGTCCCCATCCCCATTCCCAGCTGGAGGAGCACCGGAACTCCCAGAAGCAGATGAAGCTCCTGCAGAAGAAGCAGAGCCAGCTGGTACAGGAGAAGGACCACCTGCGTGGCGAGCACAGCAAGGCTGTCCTGGCCCGCAGCAAGCTCGAGAGCCTGTGCCGAGAGCTGCAGCGCCACAACCGTTCCCTCAAGGTGGGCCAGCCGCTTTCCCTGAGCTCACTTGTCTTTGGTGGCTTTCCCCCTAAAAGCAGCACAGGCTTTCGGCATAGAAAGAGATTTCCCCAATGATGCCGTACTTTAGAGAGCTACTTGTAACCACTTGACATGCACTTGTATTAGATGAGATAAAGGCTAAGGTGTTGAAGGAACCTGGATGCAGGGCTTTAGGTTTCTCCATCCCATAGCAGTCCCAGGTGAGCAGCTGGAGGGTGGAGAGGGTCATCAGTCTGGAGTGCTGGGGCCTTTCTCCAACCTCTGCTTCTCCTAGGGTGGGGTCAGTCTGGTTAAGGCTTGGTCATTACTGTGATCTCCAGATAGCTTTTGTATATATATCCTTTATATTTCTTTAAAAATTTGCATCAGTAAATATATTTTGCAACTTGTTTTTCTCAATTGTATTTTATTTTAAAACATTACAAATTTAATATAAATGTGATGTAAAAGATACAAAGGTGACAAAAGTCTAACAAAGCAAAGGTAATTGTTGCCCACCCTCCTTGACCCTGGTCCCGGTCCCAGCAGAAACTAATGGGAAGTAAACCTACTTATATGTAAGTCTAAGTGCAGCCTTCTGACTTTCCTGTCTACATATAAAAGCTTACGTAAAATATTTTTAATGAAATTATTATACATGTATTGTTTCATAGCCTATTCCATTTTCTCACTTTACACAATGCCTTATCTTTCCCTAGCAGTTTTATAAGCCTCTCTCATTCTTTTTAACAGCATCATTGTATGGATATGCTGCATCTGATCAGTACCCTAGTTAATGTGTTTTGTGTCGTTTCCAATTTTTCACTGTTTCATGTATAGAGCTACAGTGAAAATTCTTGTTATATATATCCCTGGCTAATTACATGGAATTTATCCATAGGATAAATCTCAGAAGTGGAATGTCTGGGTCGAAGAATATGCAAATTTTAATAGATTTTGCCAGATTGCCTTCCCACCAACAGTGTCTGAGTGCCTAATTCTGCACAGCCCTGCCAACCCTGGGAATTACTGAATTTTAACTACTTGGTCAGGGGAGAGGGGGTGGGTCAGAGATAGAAGCACATTAAACTGAGACAAATAGGTCTTCCAAATCCTGTTCTGAGGCCTGGAAGAGTAGGCCTCAGGAAATCCAGATTTCTTTAGAAAGGCACTTACGTGTATGCCTGCATTTTTCTAGGGAGTCTCTGGCTCGATGTCACCCGATATACAGAGGGGTCCATTAGGAGCCCCCATTGCATGACCTCTTGGATCCTGGCTACTCCTCACTTGGAAAGCAGGGAGGGCTACTGGGAGAGAACATACCTGAACTGGTGGGGGAGCCCTGTGAGTCTGGCCAGGGGACAGTGGATGATGGAGCTGGGGCTGACTTCTCTGCCCAGGAAGAAGGCGTGCAGCGGGCCCGGGAGGAGGAGGAGAAACGCAAGGAGGTGACCTCGCACTTCCAGGTGACACTGAATGACATCCAGCTGCAGATGGAACAGCACAATGAGCGCAATTCCAAGCTGCGCCAGGAGAACGTGGAGCTGGCTGAGAGGCTCAAGAAGCTGATTGAGCAGTACGAGCTACGGGAGGAGGTGAGGGGTCGCCAGGGGACTGTGGGTTCTGGGTGGATGCCGGTGCCAGGCAGCGCTTTCTAGGCTTCATCCCTTCCCCCATTCTACGGGAGGGGAGTGATGATGTACATCCTCATGTAGATGAGAGCTGAGGTGTTGAGAAGAGACTCGCCTGTGGCCACACAATCGCGGGTCCACAGCACCTCGTCCTAAACAGTAGGGCCAGGTGTCTTTTGGAATTAGAACTGTCCACGTTTTAGACTAGAGTTATGTTCATGGACTGGGTATTACGTAGCACCCCCAGCAGGGCCGTGTGGCAGCACCCCCAAATCAGACATGTTAATGCTTATGCAATAAAACTTGTGAGTGTTCTCGCCTAGGTTTATAATTAACCTTACAATGCTTATTAGCCTTACAAGTTTATCTGCTTGGTTAGGGCAGTTTCAGTTTTCAGAGTATTTTAGAATTTGAGGAGCTGGAACTGTGTTCAGTGATCGACTCTAGGGGCTGTGTCCTCTGATTACTTGCTGCTCTGCTGCCCCTGCCACTTGAAAGGGCAGGATATCACTCCCTTGGCTGGTGTTGGTTGCTGCCCCAGGCGCTCAGATCCCTCTCTTTGGGTCCCCACACGCCAGTCACTTGGCGTTCTGGGCTTCTGTTTCTTAAATGTTGTGAACAGGGAGATTGGCAGCTACCTTACAGGGCTGGACCAGGCCCCTTCCTAGACCGTGGGGTGTGGTGGTGGGTGTGGTGGTGGGTGGGATGGGCAAGACCCTGCCCTCTTGGGCTCACAGTCCAGTGTAGTGATCATGTGTGCAGGGCCTGGAGGGGCCTTCCCTGACCCACCTCTTTTCCTGTGCTTCATCCTCTGGGATGAAGGCTGGTTTGAGAGGAGTTGGTTTGGTTCTTGTCCCTCAGCACTGAGAGACATGGAGGCTTCCTGAGCCACCAGAGTGAGGCACCTACTTCAAGCAGCTGAGGCCCCTCTTTGTCTTCCCTCTCCTTTCCCCCTGGTTCTCCCTGTGGGAGTGGAGGTGCACCCCGTCCCCAGTCAGATTCAGGCACTCCCATCCTGCCCCACAAGCCTCCCAACCGTAGATCACAGGTGACTGAAATTCATCATGTCTCAAACTAGACGTGTCTCGAAGCCACGTTTTCTTCCCCCATCCAAAAAATATATCGCATTCTCCACCTCCCTGTTTTCAGTTGCTTTGACCTTTGAAGTAGCACTCACGTTCATCACCACCTCTCCATCACTGTTTTCTCACCTGGTCCCAGTTCCCGGGGCTCCTCCAGCAGTCAGGACAGCCATTCCTTGGGATCCACACATCTGATCTTCACCTACAGATACAGCAGATCTCTGCCAACTGAGCTAAGCTGTTATGTTGGTAGAGAAGTCGTGTTTGCCCTTTCTTCTCATTTACAGGGGAGTTGGGCTCCAGAAGTAAGGGTTCTCAGTCCAATGGAGTACGTAATCTTTCTTAAGGCTAGAGATTGGAGTATTTTTATTACTTGGCTTCCTGGGAGCTGATCTCATCCTTAAACCCCTGTGCTCACTCTAGAGTGACTCAGTGGGAAAGACACAAGGTGAGGTTGGGCAGTAGACCTTCCAGGGACTTGGGTCCCACATCCTATGGGACACGTGGGAGTCCAACATGTCAGACTGAGGTGGTAGGCTGGCAGTGCCCTGGTCTCTGCACATGGGGCATCCCTGCAGCCCCTGGGTCTCCCTGAGAAAGGGAGCTCCTGACAGATGGACCCCTCTCATGATGCTTTCCTGCAGCACATTGACAAAGTCTTCAAACACAAGGACCTACAGCAGCAGCTGGTGGACGCCAAGCTCCAGCAGGCCCAGGAGATGCTGAAGGAGGCAGAGGAGAGGCACCAGCGGGAGAAGGATTTTGTGAGGCTCAGGCCCCAGGGGTGGGGGTCTGGGAGGAGGCAGGTTGGGTTCTGGCTCAGCTTATAGTCAAGTTTGTACGGGAGAGGTTGCTGTCTGGTCAGACCAGGGCACTGCTTCCTCAGACACCAGTCTGAGAGCAGGAAGCCTTGATGGGTTATGGTGCGTGTGGCGAAGAAAATCCAGACGTAGCCTCTGGGGGCTTCTGATGGAATCTGGGGTCCTGTCTCGGAAATAGCTCCTCAAAGAGGCTGTGGAGTCGCAGAGGATGTGCGAGCTGATGAAGCAGCAGGAGACCCACCTGAAACAGCAGGTGAGACTGTATAGCCTCCCCCTGTGCCTTCGTGGTCCCCACGCTGAGCCCCATCCTGTGGGGAGGGAAATGGAACCCTCATTCTAGGACCACCTTGACTCCTGTGTGACCTTCCTAAGACTTTGTTCTCCCCGGACCCTCCCAGCACCTGTGTGGTGGTGACCAGGTGGCTAGGTGAGCTCGAAGTACTCGGCTCCTAGTCAGAATTGTTGTGCTGCTGTTGAGGAGGTGGGGACGGAATGGGTGATTTCAGTTACATTAGTTAGACTTCATTCTGGAAGAAAAGTTTGAAAACAAACATAAAAGAAAATACAAGTCACCCCCAAATCCTACTTTTTAGGCTTAACATTTTAGATTATATCCTTCCAAATATATGGTTTTTGTTTTGTTTTAAAGAAAACTGGTATCTCAAGAGAGTTGTTGGGTCAGAGGGCCAAGGGTGAGTCTGAGTGTGTTGACCAGAAGTGCCCTCCAGAGGAACCCAGTCTTACCTGTGGGCTTCTTTCTCACCCAGCTTGCCCTATACACGGAGAAGTTTGAAGAGTTCCAGAACACTCTTTCCAAAAGCAGTGAGGTGTTCACCACGTTCAAACAAGAGATGGAAAAGGTAACAGTGGTCCAGACTGGGTGTGGCTGCAGGGGCATAAGCGCTTCATTCAGAGTTGAACACTGGGCCTGCCTTCAGGAAGCCCCCTCCCTGGAGTGCTTCACGGGGAGCTGTTTACAGTAATAGTGTGATTGAGACCATAAGTAGGGTCTGGGTGGGCTGTATTTAACTGGAGACACCCTGGGGTGGCACAGAGGGCACTGACTGCGCCCAGTAATACCTTGCCCCCTTGGGATCGTTCCCCACTTTGGAGACACAGATGCACAGACAGCCTGGACCCCTGACCATTTCCTTTTATGTGTCACATAACCCAGATGACTAAGAAGATCAAGAAGCTGGAAAAAGAAACCACCATGTACCGGTCCCGGTGGGAGAGCAGCAACAAGGCCTTGCTTGAGATGGCCGAGGAGGTGGGCTGAGTGTGACCTGCATCTGGGCTGGGGGTGTGCAGCTCTTGAGTACTGGGCCCTTTCCTGTACATTGTACCGAGAAGTGATGCAGCTGCCATGAGGTGGAGCTGGGATTCACATGCATGTCCATCCAAGTCCAGAGGCACTGTCGGCTGTCTCCCCGAGGGAGGTGGTGAGCTTAGTGATAGGTCTGTAGGGGAAGCAAAGAGAGCAGATGGAAGAAAGGAGGAAAGGAGCAGAAAAAACAAGGGGTGCCAGTGATGCGCATAGCTTGCATGCAGCTGCAGAACTGCCCAGATAATTTGATTTTGTGGCTTGAGATGTAGGAGGAGAAAATAACTAATTGACGGAGAGGCTGCTGTGTGCCAGACCCTGCTGAGTGTTTAGATGTGCCGGTTCATTGAGCTCTCTTGAGATCTGTGAGGGTGACATTAGTAGTCCAGTATAACAGATAAGGCAGTAGGCTCAAAAGCCAAGTACTTTGCTAAGGCCATCTGGTTGATAAACAGAGGAATCCATTGTCTCCAAGCCATGCCCCTTCTCTACACCACACTGCCCCCAACCGACAGCCAAGTCTCAGCATAAACCAGGGCTGTTTACTTGAAAGCGGCCAGCTTTTTTACTCTGATCGGTGCCCAGCGTTGTTAAAGTGTGAATGCTTTCTACCAAGTGGCAGTGTTGGGTGGGGCGTTGATGACATGGAACTGAAGGCCCTATGTCTCTCCCTAGAAAACACTCCGGGACAAAGAGCTGGAGGGCCTGCAGGTCAAAATACAGCGGCTGGAGAAGCTGTGTCGGGCACTGCAGTCAGAGCGCAATGACCTGAACAAGAGGGTGCAGGACCTAAGTGCTGGGGGCCAGGCTCCCCTCACTGACAGCGGCCCTGAGCGAAGGCCAGAGGCTGCCAATACCTCCAAGGAACAGGGTGGCGAGGGGCCCAGCGTCCAAGCACCTAGCTCCCCAAGGGTCACAGAAGCTCCTTGCTGCCCCGGAGCACCGAGCATGGAAGCATCAGGCCAAACTGGGCCCCAGGAACCCGCCTCCATCACTGCCTAGGGAGCTGGGAAGGGAGCGAGCAGCCCAGCCAGGCCTGGCCCATGTGAGGCTCCCGCCGCTGAGGCCCAGGGTGCTGTGACCTGGCTGCCATCTGACTCTTTGCAGTTTTGGATTTTGTGGGTCAGTTTTACGTACATATGGCATATGTGCAAGGCCTCATACATTTATATCTGTAAGTGTAAAACGGGCTTGCATCAGAGGTGGGGGTGTGTACAGATGAAGTCAGTGGCTCTTCTGTGAGCTGAAGAGTCTTAAAGCGGAGTTGTCGTCTGTGGCTGCCGTCACAGTAAGTTGGCAGGAGAAGTGATTTGAGCGTTTCCCTGCCCAATTTGAGGCTCAGCCCCTCCCTCCCTGCTACCTTCAGGGCTCATGACAGGTGACACACCCAGGCCATGACTGTGTTCTCCTGTTAGTGGGACTTGGGCAGCTCTGGCTCTCCTAGCTCTCCTGGAAGCTCCTTTGCTTCTCTTAATCTGGAAAAGGGGTCGCCAGGCAGAGCATTGACAAGGCACTCAGAGCCAGTGATTAGACTGCTTCCCTACCTAGGACAAGGGACCTGGAGCATGTTCTGTGCGGGATGATGTGCTGGTAGGGAGCCCCTCAGCTTCCCCTGCGCTCCGGTAGTGCCAGGACCAGGCCAATGATGCTTCGCAGTAGCCTTATCATTCACAGGTGCCTCTGTAGCCTGCACAAATGATTGACGAGATCACCAAAAGGATTCTTTCTGAAGGTTTTTGGGTTTTGTTCTGTTTGCCTTGGTTTTGTTTCGGTTTTGCACATGACAGTGTTTGTTTTGAGGATCTTCTGAGGAAGAAGGGGTGCTATGGTGGTGGTGCCTGGGTTCCTGGCCTCCAGTGCCCCACCCCCTCACCACCCCACCTGGCACCTTTGCCATGTTGGTGCTCAGGATTCCTGCTTGATGAAGTCAGATTGTTTGTTTATAGTGAGAGAAAGGAAAGGGCTTCTGATGGCTTTGTCACAAGCTTACAATCCTGGGAGGCCACTGCTGATGCCACCACCACTGTCTCCATGCAGCAGTTGCCGGGCCCCGGGTCCAGCTGTCCCTTTGGCCTCATGAGTCTGTTTCTGCTTCCTGCACCCACACCACCAATGTGCATTCTTTTGAGGTTTGCCGTGATTTTGTTGCCCAAGTAGTAAGAGCTGTGATATGTCCCCCTTGACATCCCATTTCTTCCTGTGTGGGAGCCCCCAGCTCTTATCTGACAGCCAATGGGTAAGAATGCGACTCAGCCATTGACTGAGCCCCAGAAGTCCACAGAATGGCTGCAGATAGTTGTGTGTGTTTTCCTCTCTAGCTCCACCACTCCCACCCCTCATACATGCTACTCTATACTCTGAAAGTCCTGCTGGTGGCAAACTTGCCAGTGTATTAGGCAATCTTTGTACAGAACAATGTTCTGGAACAGCAGAATGAGTCTTGGGTCAGGAAGCAGGGCTACGCTGCGTTTGGGGTCCTATAACCCCATCTCCAGCTGGGCCTCAGCTTCAGTATAGCTGAGGGAGCCACAGACCAAGATGGATCGGAGGGTTGAGTTTTTGCTTCTTGCTGTATTTCCTTGAAGTTAATTCATTATCTTATAAGTCCCTTCATCTTCCACAAATAGCCCGCTCTTTTCAGCCCTTAACTTAAATCCCTCAGATAATTAGGTTCATGAAGAGTGCTAAGTACTCCTGAATTATGTTAGGACTTAGACCAGAGATGGCAAATGAATGGCACAGCATTTCCCCTCTTCCCCCCATGGTAGGTACCACTAATCTGCTTCGGAGTATTCCCTGCTAAATCCCTGGTATATCATTTCTCAAGATTCCCCCAGCAACCAGTATGAGTGTTGAGACCTATTTGCCATCCCTGGCTGAGATACTGCTCTGCTGAGGAACATAAGAGCTGCCAACCCCATACGGGGTTTGCTGAGCTAAGGAAGTACAGAGAAGAGACAGAAGTTTCTGCCTGCCCCCTTCAAGACAAGCAGGAAGGCCTGCAGTGACCCACATGATTGCCTGCCCCACTTCAGCTACCTCTTAAAGCCCATAGTGTTGGTGGGGAGGGGACTGTTGGAGCCCAGTGTGGTGTGGGGAATTATAGCCCTCGGAAACCAAGTCTAGCTGCTGAGGATCTACAGTGAGCAAGGTGGCCCCAGCTGTGCAGGGTAGAACCTCTGCTCTCACCTCCAGCCGCCTGTCTCTAGGCATCCAGGCTAGGCTATAATTGGGGACCCCATTCTTCTTCCTGTTCGTTGACCAAATCTTAACCGATCACTACAGCTGCTCTGCTTGCTCTGCTTCCCAAAGTCAGCCCAGGTTTCTGGGTGCTGCCCATACCGGCCAGGGTCCTGGGCCAGATGAAGAGGTGACCTATCCATGAGTGAAGACCAGTTCCTTCCTCCCTGGGGCAGGTCTCATGCCCATGACCTCAGTTTTAGGACCAAGAGCTGTGTTGGTTTCTTAGATTGCTAGTTTTTCCTCCAGGGGACCACAGCAGGTGAGGCTCTGCTGACAGTAATTTGTGCTCAGGGTCTTGTCCAGCTGAGAGCTTCATGTACACCAGATTCTGAGAGGTGTCAGCAGCACTTTTAAAAAATTTTGTTTTCCGTGAAGTTTTTGGACCATGGGCTGCGCTCAGGCACTTTCTATAAGAGAATGTTATGTCTGTAAAAATGGTTATTTCCCCTCCTCCACCCCCACCCTGGTGGCCCTTCGGAGGGCTGACCAAAAGGCCAGTGGAGCTGCCCTGGTGTCTATGGGGGAGGGCCGAGGCCTGCTGAGTTGGTTCTCCAGCTGCTGCTCCAGCCCTCCCACCTTGCACAGCACAGAGGAGGTCATCCTAGGGACATCCAGGCACCCGCCTGGGGGAAGGGTGCTGCCTTCTGTCCCTGTAACTGCTTCCCTTATGGCCCAACCTGGCTGTCCAGATTTGTTTGAAGCTGTGCTGACGGCCTTTTTTTGTCTCTGTTTGGTATTCACAACAGCCAGGGACTTGATTTTGATGTATTTTAAAACCACATTAAATAAAGAGTCTGTTGCCTTAACTTTTTTCTCTACTGACCTTCGTGGTCATTTGCTGCTTTTGGGTCCATCCAGCCACACTGATGTGTCCACATCTGCTACGAAGTCTCTGGCTCTGCCTCCCAACAGTCACCGCAGGCTCAGGACACTAGCAAATACACTTCAGCTGCCTGAGTGGAGCCCTTGGCAAAGTTGGTGTGATGCTCATCATATATATATGATTTTTCTCAATCAAAAGTTGTCCCTGTCAAAAAAAGAATTGTCCTTGTTCCCTGAGGGTTTACAGGCTAGTGACGGGGAAAGGTGGTTTTAGATACAGAAAGGTTGGTTGTGATATGGGAGCATGGGAGAGGTCCTGTTCCCTTCAGCAAGGGGATAGAACTGGATCCTGGAAGGTCCTTAGGACCCAAAGGGCAAGTGGAAGTTTGACATTTAGTGAGGAAGTGGTTGACAATGCAGGTGCACAGGAGGTTGGTGGGAGATGAGGCAGGGGCCAAATCACGAGCCTGTGTGCCAGGTTAAGGAATTCGTGCTAGATCCAGGAGACACGGGCAACCGCCTAAGTTGTTTAGACAGGAAATCGGTCGAGTCCATGAGGAAGACAAAAAGCAAGGAGACCAGAGAGTTGGGCATAGGCCAATGGGGGCCCAAATTAAGATGAGGGGACACTGTCATCACTGCCACTGGGGGCTGTCTGCCATGCATAGCATCCTTTTGGCACTGGCCCACCCAAGGGAATACACAGGAACCTCCAGGTTCCTTTGATTCCTTTCCTTGTCATTCCATGACAAGACCCAAACTGCACGTAGTCCTTAAGAATGGGCTGTTTCTAACTCCTGTTCACCCACCCCAAGGCTAGGTGTAAAAGTTGAGACTCCTATAAGGGAGACATCCTACTGGTGGCCTCACCCAGCACCCTGTTCTCTGCCCTCCCTTGGCTGATCTGGCTCAAAGGATTATATATGAATGCCCCCCAAATGGCAGAGGCAAACTGCATTTCCCTCCAGGCCTCCACAGGCAGACATTTCCACGCTGGCTGTGACAACCCCCACAAAACCTCTGCCCCTTCAGGCCAGGATCCTGATGGGTTGATATGTTTCTGTGCCAGCCACATGGGTTGGTTCCAGTTAAATATCCTTTGGAGGGGGTCCAGGGAGACTGCCACAATTCTTGGAGCTCCAGATTAAAGCAGCTCTGAGAATAACTTCACCCTAGAGGTGCTCCTGGACTCTCTGCCACTTTCCTGGAGGAGCCTTTGTGCCACTCTCTAGCAGCCCTGGTAGGGGAGGAGAGGGACTTCCAGCTGTCCCCTCTGCCTACCTACACAGACCCCTCCCTCAGACCCCTGGTTGTGGAAGTCCCAAAGTAATGTCTCCCCTTCTGGAGCAGTCTAGGTGTTGGAAGCATCTGGGAAAGAGCCCTGTTCAGGTGCCTTTGGAAAGAGTGCCCAGCCCTCTGGAACTCGGGGAGGCCTGGGCCCAGGGAGGCTCTGCTCCTGCCCAGTGGGAGGGGAAGGTAGGTAGGGTCACTGTGCGCTGGCCCCGGGGCAGTTATCTGAGACTACAGGGCAGCCTCCTGTTGCATCAGATGCTTCTCTGGGGACCTGAGCTGGGAGCCTCTGCCAGGTCTTTTGTTAGCTGCCCCATTGGTCTGGCCTCCTGGGGTGGCACCAGCAGCGCTGGGTCAGCCTCCCATCAGGCACATAAGTTTCCCGCCTGGGTGCTGGTGTCAAGCGCTGGGTAATCACACTGGTTTTGCTCTAACCTGATGCTCCCCACACGTGGCCCCTAGGCCTGGGTGTGGGGAGAGGGTCGGCTTGGTCTTGTCATTTCATGAGTGACTGAACACAGCCCTCACCACCTACCAGCAAAGAGTGTCTGGGTGCTGTGGGGGAATGGTGTTACCTCAGAAGACTACTGTTGGGACTTCCATGGTAGTTCAGCGGCTCCCAGCGTGGGGGGCCCGGGTTTGGTCTGTAATCAGGGAACTAGATCCCATGTGACACAACTAGAGTTTGCATACCGCAACTGAAAATCCCGCATGTCGCAATGAAGACCGGGTGCAGCCAAATAAATAAATATATTTTTAAAAAAAGACTATTGTTGATTTTCAGTAAAATGACTACCTTCCTTCAGGGTTGTTATGAGGATTAAATGCACGTAAAATGCTTAATAGGGGACCGGGACTCATTTGAAAGATGGTTGTCTTCTCTTGCAGTTTTTTCCTGCTGCTGCTGCTTCTTGTGCTTCTTATATGATATATATATATATATATATATATATATATATTCATTCATTCTCTACCCCCCACCTCCTCCTCCCCTCCATTTCTGACAAAGCTGCCACCATTTGGTAAGGAACTGTAACTTCTCTCCAAAACTGATAGGAAAGTGAAAGCGTTTTTTTTTTTAGATTGCCATCACACAACCAATGTCATCACCTTAGCTCAGCTGGAGAGGTAAAGTCGAGTGAAAGGGACAGCTTAATAAATGTGGGGATGTTCCTCCCATCTTACTCCATCCCACTCTGAAAAAGGTCACTTTCTCTTTAAATGCAAATTGCCTCTTGCGAGCTCAGCTTCCACCCTTTCCGTTCCCGAGTTGGAGAGTGCTGCGGAGGGCGGAGGGAACCCCCACGGAAGCATCACTCCAGACCCCAAACCTCCAGGTCAGTTACCCACTTCGGGAGTGGGTGCAGAGGCTCAATGACGCGGGTCTGATGCTCCATTTCGGATCCTGGCTCCCGAGATGAGCGATCCATTTGGCACACGGCTTTGGAGATTGTGGGAAATAGATCCCAGGTCGCCCCCAGCCATTCCTGGGGAGCCGAGGCTCCCGCTGCAGTTTTTCTATCGAGTCCTTAATTGAACCAAGCTGCTGCTGGGCCAGGTATTTGACGCGCTTCTGTCTCCCCTCCACCACCGCTGTCCCACACCAGTGCCAGCCAGCCTCGTACAATTTAAATGCTTATGCCCCCAGCGCCACCGCCATCCCAGAGTGCGGAGTCGGGCTTGGTGGTGGAAACTGGGAGTAAGCAGCTTGAGGAAACCCCGTAAAGGGTCTTCAGACCTCCATCTGGGGGGCGGCCTCCGCGGACCTGGGGCTGAAGGGGCGGGGCCGGGCGGGAGATCCAGCGGTGCCAGCCTCGGGCGCAGCCTTTGTTGGAGGCCCAGGCTGCCGGCTACGTGCCCGACCACGCGGCCCTCTCTGGCTGCAGCTGAAGCCAAGCGGGGACTTCCTGACTGGGGAGGGTGAAGCGGCTGGAAGTCTGTCCCAGGGAACTTCTGGGAGTCTCCTGGTGTTTGCCATTGGGGGCGGGGTGGAAGAGGAGGGATGCCAGTGCGGGGAAACCACACTGAGCCCTGCCAGCGTGCCACGGCTTCTGCCATTGCTGCCCATCCTCAGGGGGTTACTGCCTCACACCGGGGTCTTCCCAGGTGATCCCATCCACATCTCTGTCACCTTCCATGCTGAGGTTTGTCAGCGTCTGTCCAGGCAGTTGATAAATAGAACGGAGCCGAGTTAAGACACTCGTAATCCTCAGCCGGGCTCCTGCCAGCTCACATCCACCCTGTCTCCCCCTCCATTTCCTCTGCCAGCTCCGCCCCCGCAGCTACAGGGACAGGAAACCCCAGGAGCAGCAGCAGCAGGAAAATAGTGTCTGGTCCAGCCCTTTGAGGCAGGGCCTAGGTTTTCAGGCTAAAACTGGAAGGCAAGGAGGACCTGGGGTGGGCCACAGAAGTTCCTTCAAATACACATCTGTGACCCCAGCAGTAGGTGCTGGCACCTGGCCTTGCCCATACTGGGCAGCTGAGGGGAGAGTTAGGAAGGTCTGGGGGCCATCCTTTGCAGCTCTCAGGGATTGCTAGGTGGAGGGATGGCTTTGCCCCTCACTATCTCAGTGGGACTGCCTCCCTCCCAGGGCCTGAGGCCTAGCCAGCATCCAATGGAGGACAAGAAGAAGAAAAGGAGTCCCAAGCCCTGCCTGACCCAGCCAGCCCAGCCCCCAGGCACACTACGCAGGGTCCCAGTGCCCACCAGCCACAGCGGCTCCTTGGCCCTGGGACTCCCTCATCTGCCATCCCCCAAGCAGCGGGCCAAGTTCAAGAGGTGGGTACAGAAGGGAAGAGGGCAAGGAGGGAGGGACCCTAACTCTGGGCTGAGCCCTGTGGGCAGGAAGGTAAAGGGGGCCTTAGCCTACCGTTACTAAGCAGTAATCCATGCCTTCCCTGGGGCTCCTCCCACCCCCCACCGGCCCCTGAGAACTCAGACCCAGTTCCTACTCTCAAGTGTGTTGGGAAAAGGCCAGGTGGGTCACGGGGATCACACAGTATGATGATGCACCTCAGCGCAGGGAGTGAGCAAACTTCCAGGAAGTGAGTCAGAGAAGGCTGTTGGGCACACTGGAGAGGGAGAATGTTCTAAGCTGAGGGGCTTGCCTGGCAGAAGTATGGTAGGAAAATATTGCCTGGAAGGTTCCAGGAACCACAGGTGATTTGGTGGTCCTGGATTGTCATGGGGTAGGAAATGGTGAGGGGATACTTGGGTAAACAATTTGAATTCTCCGCTTAATTTTTTTAATGATTGAAAATTTGCCTCCTACCCTATAGTGTCTGTGTTTGTTTCCACTACCCATGCGTTCTTTCTCTGATTACTGTGTTTCCCTGTGCCTTTGGCACCACCTGCCTGAGAGGCATGTTGGGAGATGGCCAAGTCGGGGTAGCTGAAGCTCAGGGCTGGGGCAGGGATAGTAGGAGACGCAACTGGAGAGGCAGTGGGGCCAAGCTGGAAAGATCATTCAGTGTTATCCCGAGGGCAATGGAAAATTCAAAGAAAAGGTTTTTACAAACAAGAGGGGCAGAAAGATATTTTTGGAAGAGGTAAGATGGCTTTCATGGTAATAAGGGAGTAACTGTCCCCAAGTTCACTGAGGACCGGTGAGGACAAGTGATTCACCCAGGGTCACAGGAAGAATGAGTGAGGTGCTCAGACTGGAACCCAGGAGCCCCATTCCAGGCATGGTTCTGGATGTATCACTGGCAGAAAAAGACTTCTTTTGACTTCTCACCCTCACCCTTCTTCACCCACTCCCTTCCCTTTACCCATCCCGGTGCCCAGAACAGGGCGAAACATCCATTTACATTGGTGGGTGGATAGAAGGGTGAATTAGTGCATAGACAGATGGCACAGAAGACCTGGGGTTACCTGGCTGCCACTCACCCTGTGACCATGGCCATGCCCACCCACCCAGGGTCAGCAAGGAGAAATGCCGCCCAGTGCTGGCAGGAGGTGGGGGTGGCTCTGCAGGCACCCCCCTGCAGCACTCGTTCCTGACCGAGGTGACCGATGTCTATGAGATGGAAGGTGGGCTGCTGAACCTGCTCAATGATTTCCACTCAGGCCGGCTGCAGGCCTTCGGTGAGTCCTGGGGGCGGGGCTTAGAGGGCATGTAGGTGGGGCTGGAGGACTGGGTATCTGGGGCGTGGCTGGGACCAGGGTCCCAAGCTTGCTCCCAGAGCTGACAGGTGTTGTCCAGGGAAGGAATGCTCCTTTGAGCAGTTGGAACACGTGCGGGAGATGCAGGAGAAGCTGGCCCGGCTGCACTTCAGCCTGGACGTGTGTGGAGAGGAGGAGGAGGAGGAGGAGGAGGACGGGGTCACTGAGGGGCTACCTGAGGAGCAGAAGAAGACGATGGCTGACCGCAACCTGGACCAGCTGCTTAGCAATGTGGGTCAGGGCTGGGTGCTTCAGTTCCTGGGGGCACCAGAGGGTGTGTGGAGGGGTACATGCTTCTAAGACCATTCCTGGCCCCTGGGTGAGAAGCTGGGGGTGCATGGAGCCCAAAGCTCTGGGCCTCTCAACCCCCCACCAGAAGATGAACCCCAGAGCATCTGGAGTTTGACCAGGTGCCCCTCCTTACAAAAACTTCCCTTTCTCTCTCTGTTGACAGCTGGAAGATCTCAGTAATTCTATGTATCCTTTCAAGGGGACTTGACAGTGTGTAAGTGTGTGCACGCCTCCCAGAGATAAAATCAGCTTCGGCCTCCCCACCACCCTGCAGGAATCTTTACAGATAACCAACATCCTCACCCCTTTCAGTCCTACAGAATTAGCCACAAATTCCCCCTACCCAGGTAGAGGGTGCAGAAAGAATTCCCCAAATATTAGGAGAAAGAAAGGTGGTTGCAGGGAATATGTTTTACTTGCTTATCAAAATCTTTGCAAGGGGCTTCCCTGGTGGCGCAGTGGTTGAGGGTCCGCCTGCCGATGCAGGGGACACGGGTTCGTGCCCTGGTCCGGGAAGATCCCACATGCCGCGGAGCGGCTGGGCCCGTGAGCCATGGCTGCTGAGCCTGCGCGTCCGGAGCCTGTGCTCCGCCACGGGAGAGGCCACAAAAAAAAAAAAAAAAAAAAAAAATCTTAGCAAGTACTTTAGCCGACACCAATCCATGGCAAAGCTTGTCTGATGTCTTCCTATTCTTTCAGCACTGAACAATTCTTTTTACTGACTTAAATTATCTCCGCATCTAGTTCTATCAGAAGTAGTGCGGGTGCACGCTCCTGCATGATCTAAAGCAAAAGCGAAGGGGGTAAGGCACCTAGCAAGAAGGACAGGTGAGGACTGCAACCCCAGACCACGGAGCACTCCAGAGTCCCTGGCCCCCGCCCTTTTGCGCAGTTGGGGAAACTGAGCCTGTGCAGGTTGGGAAAATAGGGCTGCAAGGACCCGGGTCCAGAGCATCACAATCCTTGACAGGCACAGACAGAAGCTGCACCTGGCTGAGAACGCCGAGCCTGAGGAGCCGTCAGCTGTGTAGGTGTCGGACCCAGGCTCAGACCGCCCCTTCTCATTCCCTTCAAACTGTGACTTTTTACGGACTCGATTGGGTGTTCCGCGGCCCCCCCAGGTGCTATGGGGGAGGGGGGCATTGGATGGAATTAAACCATAAAGAAAGAAAGCGGCTCTGTGTCCTCCCTCCCCTACTCGCGCCTTTACTCGGCAGGGGCGCCCGGGCCCCAGCTCTCGCGGGAACGCCCCTTTGCAACAAACTTCTGGTTTGGGAGGTCCCGCTCGCGGGGCTGGACTCCCCTGTGCTGCTCTGGGAGTGGGAGTTGGGGACAGGTGCCAGTTGGCGCCCAGCCCCAGGGCAGGAGCCAAAAGGTTGCCATGGAGACGGCGGGGCGGGGCCTGAGCAGGCCAGCGCGGCGCAGACTGGTGACGCACTGCGCAGGCGCCGGGCGGGTCAGTTTGCGCCCGGATGGAGCGGGAACGGTTGGATCGGAAGGTGACCGCGCTGCAGGTGCGGGGCAGGCTGGGGTGCGCATGATTCCTCCCCCGCACGGGATCTCGGACTGGGACCTTTGGACAAGATGAGGCTGTCACGTCTAGTAACCTGCCCGCGTGCCCACCTCTGAACCTACCGACCCAGCCCCACCGGCCTGAAGAATGCGGGGACCCCACGGACCCTCACGCGCCCCCCACTCCCATTACACACTCCTACGGGATCAGGGAAATGAAGGGAAGGGCCTTTAATCGACGAGGTGGATCCAGCCCAGCACGCTCCCTCGAACCCCCAGAGCGCCAACACACAGCGTCACCTGTCCTCTCCCGGGGGCCGGGTCCTCTCTTGCAGACCTCTCCAGGAGAATCCCCCAAGATGCCCCCATTTTGCAGTGATAAGGGTTTTCTTTCCCCTCGTTCTCCACACCAGGCCTGCGTCCGGGGCTTCTTGGTCCGACGCCAGTTCCAGAGTCTTCGAGCTGAATATGAGGCTATTGTACGAGAGATCGAGGGTGATCTGGGCACGCTTCAGTGGACTGAGGGCTGGATTCCCAGGCCCCGATTTCTCCCAAAGGTACTACACACCCTAGAGGTAGAAGAGATGGGGAAGAAGGACCTGGGCAGGGGATTCCACCCTTCATGCTGACAAGCTATTCTCATTGGAAAAGGCAGCAGACTCAACCTCTTCACACCCCAGTCCTTAATCCTCATCAACTTGTATGCTAAATCATGGCACCCAGACACTTGGAGGGTTTAGCCTTGGGGCTCTCATACCTTTCTGACTGATTTCTCAGAAGGCAAAATCCCATCAGACCTGGAAAGCTGGAGAGAGGGTACCAAATCCAGAGCAGGAACTGTGGAGCTGCTTCCCATGTAAAGAGCCTGAGAAAGAGGCCATCTGGGAGGAGATGATACTGAAGAAGTCAGGAGAGAGCGCAGCAAACTCAGGCAGTCTTCCCTGCAGAGATGATAGCCCATGGCTTCAGGATGAGCAGAGCAGGAGGACCAGGAAACCGAGCCAAGAGGAGACCAGAGACATGTCAAAGATGGAGAACCCAGGTACCTCTCTGCTTAGATCAGGGCAAGCCCCTGACCCTCTCTGGGCGTCAGCTTTCCCATCTGAAAAGTGAAAGGCTTGTGCTAGATAAGCTGCATCCCTTTCCTTCTTCCCTCTGCTTGGTTGGGGGCAACTCATGGGTGGGCAGGGGGAGGGTGCCAGGGTCTAATGCTAGGCCAGTGCCCACTGTCTGCCCCCTCAAGGCTTTCTCCCTTCATTCTTCCCTCCTTCACAGAAGCTGCAGGTCCAGGACTGCCCCACAGCCAGACTGAGCTCCAGGAGCTCCAGTACCACCGCAGCCACTTGGCTATGGAGCTGCTGTGGCTGCAACAGGCCATCAATAGCCGTAAGGAGGTAGGCACTAATTTGGAGCCTTCTCTGCACATTTAGGGCCAAGGGTGGGGGTTAGGGAAAAGCCTCCTGCCATGCCCAAGCAGGCCTGCCTGGTACAGTGTTCTCTTCTCCAACAGTACCTAATTCTCAAACAAACACTGAGATCCCCAGAGGCGAACCAGGCAAGAGACGAGCCCAGCTTGTGCACAGACCATGGGGGACAGGGCTGTGAGAAAGCTGGGTCACGACCAGGCCCACCACTGGAAGACCAGTCCTACAGAACTACTAGAGAGCCAGACCACACGGATGACTCCTGCTGGAGACTCAGATCATAACCCCATAAAACCCCAGAAATACTGGCCACTACAGACAAAACCACTGCTGGGGCTAAGTACAGGGACCTATGCTACAGACAGACAGGACCACAGCTGCCCACACCATGGGATAATCAGGCCATAGGGAAAAGGCTCACCAAAGAGCCAGAGTGTGGAGAACAGACCTATGGAGGGACCTGCCTGCAGCTGACAAAACTTCTAGAGGATGAGACCCACAAAGGCCTCAAATCTAGGGGCTGCTGTTCTGGAAAGGCCAGGACACAGCTGCCCACACTCTGTGAGGACCCAGACGTTGAAGACAACTCTCCCAGAGGGCCAGGCCAAAAAGAGCGTGATTGCCAAAGAGCTGGGCCACGAGAGGTGGGCCTCTCAGAGGACCGTGTCATCTGTGATGGGACTTTGGCAGAGCGTGGTGGCCTGCATCTCTGGAAGGCTAAACCACCCCGAGGGCCGGACTCCTAGTGATAAAAGCTCCACAGATAGAACCTCCAATGAATCTAGCCATGAAGGATGGAAAAACCAGAGGATCAAGGCCACCTGAGAAACTGTCTTCCACAGGGTCAGACCACACAGGAGAGGATCACTGGAGGGGGCGACTGTGGAAAACAGGACCACCAGGCTAGACCCTGGGGAACCAGGGAAGACCAGGTTCCAAAGGGGGATTCTATGAAAGGGCAATGAGGGAGACAAGACCTCATTGTAGCTCCCTGGTACCAGCTCTACCTCCTGCCCCTGCCCGTGGGTACTAGTGGCTAATGAGGCCAAGAGAAGCTGGAGCACAGAGCTGGCATCAGTAGAGATAGGAGGATACTTTCATCCTCTGCCTGTGGCTCAACCCAAATTTTGGGATAGGGAGCCACCTGGGGTGAGCAAAGTTGGGGGGCTGATGGAGAATAAAGGTGTTCCTTAGATTCTGAGCCTGGTTGTATTTATCTTCTGCCTCTGGTCAGGACAGACTCTGGGCCCTCCTGTTCACTTCCTGCTGACATGGGGCATCTTCCCCAGAGCTGGCTAGGAGCCACAGCCCAGGAGCAGACTAGCCATCCTTGGGGAACAGCCCCCAAAGCTGATCTTCCTTTAAGCTCAGCCCTTGGGCTGCAGAGTGGCAGGGAGGCTGAGAGTCCCTCGCTCCACCCAGTACTGGAACATCTGTGTTTCAGTGTCATCTCTGCCACTGCCTCTCTCACTGAGTCCCAGGCTCTTTCTTCATATGTAGTGATCAGACCCACCGTACTCTTGTGAGGCCCCACCAAGAGCAGGTTGGATGAGACCTTGAATGCAGACAGATGCTCCTATGGAGGCTCTCCCTGCCTTTCTGGGTGAGAGGGCAGGACTCCACCTCTGATTGGCACTGCTCCCAGCCCTGCCTTAGTTGCCTGGCAACAGCTCTGCGTCTCTAGCCGGGGATACGCTATGGCAGGTGGCAGTCCAGCAGCCAAGAGGGTAGTGGTGTCCCGGAATGGGGACCCCTTCTCCCCAGGCCACCAGCTGGTGGTGACTCAACACTGCTTCCCCACCCTGGAGACCTTCCTCTGTGATGTGACATCGGCTGTGCAGGCCCCACTGGCCGTGCGTGCTCTCTACACGCCTTGTCATGGCCACCCTGTCACTGACCTGGCAGACCTGCAGAACAGAGGGCAGTATGTGGCTGCTGGCTTTGAACGATTCCGCAAGTTCCCGTGAGTGGGCTGGGGCTGGTCAAAGAGCCTGGGGAGAGAGGTAATAGCGATAGCAACAGCATGTGTTCAGTACTTCCTGTGTATCTCACGGAATACAGCAATCCTATGAAGGGGGTGGTCTTATCCCCATTCTTTGGAAGGGGAAATCAAGATAGTGAAATAACCTACCTAAGAGTACATAAATAACACGTGGAGCCACAGTTCCAGTCAAAGTCTTACACTGATGTTCATGCCCATCCAGCCAGGACCAACCAGTGGGAAGAAGAACATTCTGCTGGTTGAGCCCCTTTTTCCAAAGGCTGTTCCTGATTGGGTCCTTACCACCACCATGCCCATCACCACCACCACTAAATACTCTAAATCCATCCATCACTTCCTCCCTGCTGTGCTTAGGCATCCTGTGCTCTCCATTAGGCTGGGATTGTCCTTTACAGGGTGGGGCTATGCTTTCCAAGATGGGAGAATAAATAATTTGAGTGTCTGAGCTTCCAGCTCAGATCTGGCTTCCAGGTCCTCCTCTGCTCTCAGCTGAGGTTGCTGAGAGTTAAGGAGCCAGGAGTTGGGAGCCAGACAGACTTAGAGTCTGGGCTCTGTCACTTCCATGTTGCTTAGGTGAGTCACTTAACTTGCCCTCGTTCTCATACAAAATGAGATGAAACCGCACACATCATGAATGAGAAAATTTCTGAGATACAGGAGGATGTCGACCTTTAATCTTGTGGTTTGGGTCTGAGACCCCAGACTGGATGTCCAGCCTGATACATAACCTGAGGCAGGTTCAAGTATCAGCATCTGTTTCCAGACCGAGATAACTGAGACTATTCCAGTGGGAAGGAAGACTTGGTGAACTGGGCCCCAGCCCCACGCTCTGGCAGCTGCCGGGCTGTTGAGGACCCAGGCTCCCCAAGATGACCAGTGACCTATCTGTCCTTTCAGCTCTTTATACCCTAGAGGGGAGAATCCAGGTGGGAAGAGCAGCAGACTACCTGTAAGTCCTGGGGCCGACCAGCCCCCAGCCCTCTGTTCTCCCATCCCCCTGGGGGCTGCCCCCACTTTGGTCTGGGAAGTCAGGAGCCCTGGAGCTCTGGAGCCTTCTCGGGTGCAGGATTTCAAGACACTGTTCCTTGTGCCATTCCCAAACTTTTACTTTACTTTAGCTCCAGGCTATGGTCCTCAGAGGAAAGAGGAAGCCATAAAACAGAGGGATGGGAGGGGGTTAAGAATGTGACCTAGGGGAGGTAGAAGTACCCTTTGGTGAAAGGCGTGACCAGTCCCATCCCTCCTTGCCCCCTCTTCTGCCCCAGTCTGGTTTCTTTCCCTCACCCTACCCACCTTGGACTGACCTTTCCCTGACAAAAGGCCTCAACTCGCTCCTGATCTGGGGGCCTGACGGGTTTCAGGGCCCTCCTGTGATTCAGCAGCCATGTGATGGGGCCCTTGGACAGCGGCTACCTGCAGGTTCCCCCTGCTGTATCCAGTGAGTGCTCGTGTTGGGGAATAGGGGCAGAGATTTTTGTTTCAGGGAGACCAAGGGAAAGTGGGTGGATTTGTTCCAGGAGCCCCTGGCGACTGGGATATAAAAAGTCCAACATGCTTAATGGGTGAAAAACAACGCACTGGTTCTTGGACCATCTTCTGGCCGCTGTGCCATCCTTCTTCCTCTCACACGTAGGTAGTTCTGGGGACCCTTCCCCTTACCAGGCTGCTCTTTGTCCCAGTGTGTTCAGGAATGGGGACCTGTTAAGCCCCCCATTTAGCCTGAAGCTGTCCCAGGCTGCCAGCACGGACTGGGAAGCAGTGTTGAAACTCCTGACTGAGAAGGTGAAATTACAGAGCGGGGCTGTGCGCAAGTGAGTTTGGGGACTGTGGAGACCTGAATGTCCCCAAAGGGAGCCTCCCTACTGCTTTTCGCTGCCCTTGAGGATGAAAAGGCAAAAGGAAAGCATGTTTCCCCAAATGAGACTTCTTTCTGTGCCTCAGGGAGAGGCCCCTCCAGCCCAGCCCTCGGAGCCAGGGCAGAGCCTGGGTGACTGGCCCTGGTGCCCAGAGGGCCAGCAGCCAAAGGGCACCTTGAAATAGCTGTACCCACCCCCTTGTAGTCTGCTGCATATGAAGATACATCTTGTTCACCGGCCCTTATGTACTCACCTCTCTCTCCCAGACTCTGCACCCTGGATGGGCTCCCACTGTCAGCAAGGGAGGCTCTGGTGAGTGGCCATTACTATGTGGCTGTCGGAGAGGATGGTTCAAGGCCCTCCCCTATCTGGTGCCTCGTCCCTCACTGCCCAGGGGCTGCTGGTATGTATGTGTGAGGTGGAAGGGTAGCTGGTTAGAGCAGAGGAAGCCACCCTGACTCCATGTCCTGCTCTGCCTCCTACAAGCCTTCTCTTTTTTCACTGCAGGCAACCCCCAGACCCAAAGTCCAGGCTCCACAGCAGGGGGTAGGTGAGGCAGGGGGTCATGGGGGGTGGGAAGGAAAAGGAGTGACTAGCCGAATCCTCTTCCAGCTCAGCCTCTGACCTTATCTCACTGCATCCTCTCAATAATCTTGTGAAACAGAGATTATTATTCCCGTTTTCCAGAGGAGAAGCTGAAGTTCAGAGGAGTGAAGTGATTCGTTCAGGTTAACACAGTTATTGACAGGGGCCAGACCAGAAACTGGTCTGAAGCCAGCTTATCTGGGCTCTGTGAAGACCTTCAGGACTCTGAGTTGCTGGACCTAATGCCAGGTTGGATGCTTGGAGACGGAATCAGCATATCTGGCACAACAGGGTCCAAAGATGCTTATCAACTCCCCATCTTATCCCAAGCCTGAGCCCTCCCAAGAGATGAGCCAGTGAGCATTGAGTGGGGGGTAGGGGGATGCGGCCTGGTTTCACTGGGCATCTAGAATACCAGGCACCATCTGCCGTGTCCCTGGATAAGGCAGCCTGATGGAAGAGGGAGCAGGGAGGGAGGAGGCAGGCTATGAAGATGGATGGCATCTCCTCTTCCAAGCTCCCACCAGGAGCATTCAAACCTTGACTGGGAGTGGAGAAGGTAAGGCCAGCCTGCACCCACGGCTCAAGCCCAGTGTTCCCTCCGCAGGCCGATGGCCACAGAGCACAGGCAACCCAGTCCTCTCCAAAGGAAGCCAGGCAAATTGAGCCATCTGCTTTTTATGCCAGCCCCCAGCAAGCTTTTCAGCATGCTCTCCACTCTCTTGAGGGGACCCAAGAATCCAAGGCCTTCTCTGCCAGCCTCTAACAGTGACGTAGGATTGTCCCTGCTATGCTGAGGGAGTTCCATGGGGGCAGAATGCCCAGGTTCAGAGCTGGTCTGGACTTCAGGACGACTGTCTCCTACTCCCCCGTGTGCACGGCCAGTCCCTTGCCTCTTCACAGGGACCTGGTTTATGAAAAGAAGCACATGGAAACTCAAGGCCATGACATTTCGGGGGTGGGATTTGGAAGGGGTGGGGGTAGGGCCAAAGGCCTGCCTCTGAGCTAACCTGCCATCCTCTGAGGTCCTGGGCGAGGGGGAGGAGAGGGGAGGGGAGGGGAGGGGAGGGGAGGGGAGGGGCTGGTAGAGAGGGTCAAGGGAAAGAATGTGAGGGCTCCTCAGCCTAGGCATCGGCCTGTAACTTCCCACATCAGAAGTCAAGGGAGTGTATGGGGCTCCCCATGCAAGGATGGAGACAGCACGGGCCCAGGGAGTAGCACATGATGAAGCCACCTGGACAGAGGCACCCCTGGATCAGGTGGGCTGGGGCCAGGGCCGGAAGCCGTATGTTGGGACAGGAGTTCTGAGCTGGAAACAGGCAGCTCTAGGTCCCGGAAACGATTCTTCTCCCTTGTGATTGTGAGCAAATCTCCTAACCTCTCAGAGCCCGACTTCCTACCTTGTTGAATGAGAGGGCAGATGCTAATTTCTGGTCTCTTCCTTTCTTGGGGTGGGCAAACCCCAGGCTGAGGACTGGAGGCTGGATGTGGGGTGCTAATGGCTCCGTTCTGTGTGGCCTTCTGCCTCCTCCAGAGGGCAGCACAGGTAGTGGAAGAGGCCCTGATCCTGGAAAGCCGGCCAGAGCTGGGGCAGCTCTCTCGGCCTTGGCCCCTGCTCTGCCATCTTGAGAGCCAGCAGCTGCAGCCAGGAACTGGGGACCGCCACTCTGCGGCCACCATTTATCCTCAGCCTCCAGCGGCCGGTTCTCAAGGAAGCAGGGCCTCCCCTAGGCTCACAGGGTGCGCTGCAGCCCCTCTTCTGCCCCTAAACCCACAGCCCAGCCTCCTTTCCGCTCCGAGCAGAGCAGCCCAGCCCAGCCACAGAGGCCATTTCCTTATGAGGTTCTCTGGCCAGAGAGATGAGTAGCCAACGGAGCTTCAGGGAAAGAACACAAACTGGGGAGCGGGTCGTCCCAGTAAAAGAATACTTACCAACCTCCATCTGTCTACTACACATTTATTACAGACTTCCGCTCACCTGGCATTGCTCCATACGTTGGGGTCTGGCAGTGCGGGGGCCCATAGATGTCGATCGGTTTGAGAGGGGCCGGCACCCACCTCACAGGAGGGACAGGCAGGGCTAACAGCAAACTCCTCTCCCCAACGTCTGCTGTTCTTATGCACCTTCCCCTCAGTTCCCTCCTCAGCCAGCCAAGGCTGAGCCCTGGAGCCCTCCTGTTTGCATTTCTGGCTCAAAGACTGTAGCTGGCTCTCTTCTTGCGGCTGGAGTTCTGCGGTCCACCAACCAGCTGCTGGGATAGTCTGGGTCAGGCACAGGAACAATGGCAGGCCTGGGGCCTGGGGCCTGACATGACAGCAGAAAGTGTGCTGCTGGGACAGAAAGGTTGCTGAGGGTGAGGGTGCGTGTGAAGTCTCTTGTGCTAAATCCGAGCAGCAGGTGAACAGCACGTGGAAGTTACAAAACCCTTTCACTTTTGTTCTCTTATTATGATCCATGAGGTAGCTATTATCCCAAGAGATGAGGAAGCTGAGGCTGGGGAGTGGAAGGGGGTGGGAGGGCTAAGTCCGCATGCTCACTGCCTCTACCTCATGGCCCAGGGGCTTCCTGGAGACAGCAGAGCCGGAGGGTGGCCTTGGTCCACTCAAGGCGTAGATGGTTGCCCCTGGGTCTTGGTCACTGAGCTTGTGATGCAGAGTGTAATTCCTGCCACGGTGAGCACCATGCCTGCGAATGCTCCTGGGATCATGGGGAGAAATTGAGAGGCTCTGAGATCAGCCATGTCAGTAGGAGCTGGTGCAGGGCTGAGGGAAGGGCTCAGACAGGGTCTGTCCCCAGACTACCCAGGGGAAGGAAACTCTGATGGCCACAAGGAAGCAGTGGAGCTGCAGAAGAAAGGGGCAGGATCGCGGAAGATCCTCTCCTCACCGGGCCAAGGGAGATGGCTCTGGAAAAAACTAATCCAGGGGTGTCAAAGCCCACGTAGTGGCTCCCCAAACTTGCAGTGGCCAGACTTACGTTTTCCACCAATATCTTCTCCAAGGACCTTCCCAACAATCAGTGTAAAGATGATGGCCAGAGAGTTACTGATGGGCACAGCTAGGGTCAGATCTGAGTGATCAGAATGAAAAGAATTTCTGAGATGCAAAAAAAAAAAATGTCTTTCTAGGCACAAAACACTTTCATTACATCATCAAGACAGTCTTTTAAAAAGGGTATCTCATGACCCCATTTTCCAGATGAAGTCACAGCAAAGCTCAGGATTCAAACTCAGGTCTCCTGACTCTAAATTCAGTGCTCCCGCAGGATTCCAGCATGAAGACCTGAACTATAAGGTCTGGGACCACCTTGGTTTGCTGGTAAGGATGAGATCTTTGCACTCAAAGAGAACTTCTGAGATCTCAAGGACATCTGGACAGACAAGTACCCAAAACCCATAGGATGCAGTAGCTATTAACACCAAACACATTTATCAAGTATACATTATGTGCCGGGTGCTTTGTGCACACATCTCATTAATCTTCACAAAAACACTGCAGGAAGAGCATTAGCATCATTCTGCATAGATAAAAGAATCAAAGGCTCAAAGACATCACATAAATTGAGGCAAATTGAGGATTTAAACCAAGGTCTGCCTGACTCCAAAGCCTGTGCCCTTATTGAATCTATTTAGATGGATAAGGACAAGCCAAAACTGCAGGTGAAGCACATTTTGTTTCTGTTTCAGCTCAGACTTGGGCCTTACGGAATTACAGAAGAGAAAAAAAGTCAGCGGTAGGAAGCCAGGTACAGGACAGGCCCCACAAGGCTGGGCCTTAAGTAGAGGTCACCGCAGTCCAGGGTCTGTTCCTTAGTTTTGAAGCCCCGAGGGACTGTCTTGCAAGAAACAAACTTCAAAAAGACTAATGGAGTTAAGAACACTGTTAACTTAAAATTTATTACACTTAAATTTTGTACACCTAAAGCTTTTTAAGAAGATAGATTTTACATTAAGTGCTCTTAAACACATACAAAAAACCAAAACGAAATCAGAAGCTGAGTTACTAGTTTACAAGACTCATAACTGCCAGGCAGACTGTGCATGTTGGCTTCTCAGCACACTCTTTCCCAGCCCTCCCGGGCCTCACCTGCTTCAGGTAGCGGAGGAGAGAACCGTGCAGCTCCTCAGCCCCTGCGAGGCCCCACCGAGGCTGGCATTAGCCATCCAAGAAACTGACACAACAGCTACCTACTCAGAGCTCCTTCCTTAAGCTTTCACACTTTACATCGAGTGCAGTGGCTGCTGAAGTCTGGTTTGCAACAGGAGATTGGGGAGGGAAGCAGCACGGTACAAGGGAAGAGCAAGGGCACTGGAGTGAGGCTGACCCAGGTTTCCCTATGTCACCTTGGTTAGGTCATTCAAACACTCTGAGCCTGTGCCCTACATGACAAACAGTGATAGCAGGATAACAACATCACCTTACAACAGGGTTGTAAGATGAAATATGATAACATGTGTATATCCTTGGCTGAATGTATCCTTAATAAACAGAGACCACTGTTCTGATTATTAGAATGGGTGGGCGTTAAAGGATACAGAGTAGGGGGTGAGATAATAGGATCCTAAAATTCCAATTTGCTCAAAACTTGGTAAATGGCTAACTGCAGTCAGCTGACCAGAGGGCTTAGCATTCTGGGCAGCAGGGAGTGCCAGAGGCTTTCAAACTTTCCTTTAAATGAAGTCTTATGAGAAGCCCAAAATATAAGACAGATGAAAGCGGAGTGACTCTAGTTGAAGCTGACGTGGCAGGTCTGGAGGTCGGCCTATCCACTCACCCTCCTATGGCCTCTGAGGGGTTTCCCAGGGCTACCTGGGACCCAAACTTCTGTCAAGTCTCTGGGGGGCCTAGGTGAGACTCCAGGAGAGGTGAAATTCTCATAGCAAAGTTCAAGAGCATAAACTTTAGTAACATGTGGCTTCAAGTCCTTCTGCACGGACATGCAGTGGGACTTAAAGAGAGATGTAATAAGTTGCCCAAAGTTCTGTAACTTCATCTCCTAGGTGGAGACAATCATGCCTACTTCATAGGGGTGAGATGAGAATTTTTTAAATGTGAAAACTAGAACAGTATCTGACGCAGTAGAGGGCAGTCAACAACAGTGGGGGAAAGGCAATTTATGTTTATTGAGCTCCTCCTGGTACAGTGTGCACCAGGTACTCTGCCAAATGCTTTTCATACACTGAATTTAATGCTCTCAGTGTTATGAAGCCAGTTGTAAAAAATCAAGGTTCAAATAAGGGACTTGCTCAAGGTTAGGCAGGTAGCAAGCAGTGGAAGCAAGAGTGTCAAAGCCAGCCCTTGGCACAGCAAAATGAACCTTCTCTCTTCCTCTGCCACTGCATGAGACTGCCAGGCTTCAAACAACTCTCGTGCCTGGCAGCATACTCATAACCAGCCCACCGTGCCCTACTGCCCAGAGAAGAGGGTGCAACTCGGGAACCAGAGACAGGGGGCTCTCCCTCACTCATGGCAACAAGGTGTTTTAGACACCCTCCCCACAGTGACTCTCCGGGTGGCCTCCACCACTAAGCATAGTAGTTCTAACCCAGAGACCTACCTGTTGATGCCAAGGTGAGGTAGTAGAGAAGGGAGCCACACTGGTTGAGGGAAAAGGGCAGCAGGTACTGGAAACAGAAGAAAACTGCAGTCAGCGTGATTGCTTAACTGAGCAGTGCTGCCTTCTTTGAGCTTTGAGATATGCCTTTCCTCGGAGGGAGGGGTAGCTATAAGGGCCTAGGGCCTAAGCCCTCTTTAAAGAACCCTTCCAGGGCAGAGGGAACGTCACTGAGTGAATTCCATGCCTTTGCCCTGAATGCCCTCCCCCTCAGCCCTGCTGGTTCCTATCCTCCCCATTCTGCAAGTCCCTGAATGCCAGTGTTACTCTCTCCAAGAAGCCCTCCCCTGGTCCCCTAGCTCCAGCCTCCCTCCTGTGAACTCACGCAGCACTTATCTGTACCTCTCTCAAAGCCCTTAGCCCTAAGAGACGGTTGTGTCTATGTCTTGTCTTTCCCACTAGCCTAGACTGGCAGCGTTGGGGTCAGAGGTAGTTCTCCATATCCTGCCTCCCCAGGGCCAATTTGAGCCCTAAGCCCTCCCTCCGGAAAGGTCTGCTGGAGGGATCACCATAATAAAATATTAATAATAGCAGCTCAAAACATCATAGATTTGGGCCCTAATTATGTACTAGGCCCAATGCTAAGTGCTTTATGTGCCTCACCTCACTTAATACTCACAACTGCCCCATGAGATGGTTACATTATTCCCATTTTACAGATGAGGAAACTGAGGCTCAAGGCAGACAAGGAATTCATCCAAGAGCTTCTAGCGAGTAAGTGGTGGAATGCAGATTCTGACCCTGACCTGTTTGACTCCAGAGACCAAATTCTTAGCGGCTACGTCCGAGAAAGGGGTCATTCACCGACGCACCTCAGTATTCAAGAAGAGGGTCTTCGTCTCCTGCAGTAACTGCCGGGCCCAGGTCCGCTCATGAACCTGCTGCAGGTGCGAGGAGGCCCGCTTCAGCAGCGGCTGTGTGCCACCCCACAGAGCGGCCACCAGCACCAGAGCCAGCACCTGCCCTGGATGGAGATGCGAGTGACACTCCCTCCCCCGCCGCACCGCCCCACCGCACGGCCCCAGCCCTCCTCCGGCCTCCCATCCCCAGCCCGCCGCCCCTACAGCCCTTCTTTGCTCTCCAACGCCCCGGGTGTGATTGGCGGGTAGGACAGACCCCGGGAGGCCGGGGAGGTGGATCCAGGAGCCCAGGTTCGGGATTGCAGCAGTGGTCGGGGTTAGGTGATGAAGGTGGAGTAGAAATGAATTCCGGGTGGGAGTCTGGAAGCCTGGGGAGGGGCGGGGCCCGCCTACCCAGGGTCGCCGCCATGGCAACGCCTCTCCTCTCCACTTCCGGGAACGAAGGGGCGGAGACCCGTAATCCGGAAGTGGTGCCAAAGCCTCTTCCGGTTCTGCTCGCGTTGCGTTTTTCCTCGCGTCACCGCCGGCATGGTGAGTTCCCCTGAATTAGAGTTGTTGCCCTGGGGGTCCGGGCCGGGGCCGATTTTGGGCGCTGACACTCCCGTCCTGTCCCCACAGAAGCCGATCCTGCTGCAGGGCCATGAGCGGTCCATTACGCAGATTAAGTACAACCGCGAGGGAGACCTCCTCTTCACGGTGGCCAAGGACCCGGTGAGCGTCGGCCGGAGGGCGAGCCGCCGGGACAGTGCGGAGGGGGCCCGGGAGGGGGCGAGTTCATTCTGCCGGGGCGAAGGGTGGACAGGGTGCCGCGAGAGAGAACCCAAAGAGCGCCCCATTCTGAGAAGTCGGGAGAGACTATCCCGGGATTAGGAGGGCGAGAACATTAAACTTGGAGAGGTGGGAAAGGACTCAGTTGTTGGTAGAAGGAAGGACTAGCCGGGGAGAAGAAAAGCAAGGGACCTTGTGGAAGGGGAAGGGGGACGAGGGTCAGCTTGCTCAGGGAGCGGAGAGGAGACCATTCTGGGGAAGAACAAAACTATTCTACAAGGATAGGGGAGCAGACCACCTGAAGAAAGGGAAAGTTGATCCTTGGGTGGCGAGGGACACAGAGGCCTTAATGAAGATGTCCCTGGTATCATTTCAGTCAGCCCTTTCCTGCCGCTCACTGACTGCAGACAGCCCCTCACAGCACTGCCTTTTGAGGCACCTCCATATGGAGGACGTTAACTCGAGTGCCTAAAAGTGAGGGCTCTGAAACCAAACAGACCTGATTTGAATCCTGAGTGCTGCGTTCACTAGCAGTGTGACTTTGAGCATGTCGTTTAACCTTTATAAACTTAAAAGTGTCCCTTCTTACAAAATATGGGTAGTAATAGTGCTTCTTTCTGGGATTGTCTTTAAGATTAATGAGATTATTCAAGTAAGGAGCTTAGTGTGTGTGAATGCCTAATTAATGTTAGTCACCTATATTTTAAATTCCTTAGACAGTATTTTATTGGAGCTACCCTTTGAAGAAGGCGTTACTGTCCTGACCATTTTACAGATGGGAAAACTGAAGTTCAGAGGGGAGAAGCACTAATTTTGAGATAATACAGTGGGATAGTAGCAGAGCAGGGATGGGAACCCAAGCTTCCCTACTACCAACTGCTCCCATTTGGACAGAACACCAAAGCTACTGTTTTGCTAGGCTCGCACCTGACTTGACCTTTTATTTTTCTGAGGGTTTAGGAGTCTGGGAAAGGGCCGGTATAGTGGCAAATGGAGACTTTTTGCAAGCCTCCTGACTCCCTTGCTGCTTACCTGTGGGAAGGAGGAGAATCCAGGAGTTGGTCTTTTTACCAGCAACCTGCTGTTTCCCAAGAGATGAGCAGGAGAGGGCAGAATCTGGCCTAGGTAGAGGCTGCTGGGGGCTCCTGGGGCAAAATAGGAGGCCGTTGCTCTGCCTGAGATGCCTATCACCCTGTCATATTGTCATTGACACCTCCAGATTGTCAATGTATGGTACTCTGTGAATGGTGAGAGGCTGGGCACCTATATGGGCCATACCGGAGCTGTGTGGTGTGTGGACGCTGACTGTATCCTTGTCTTTGCTCTGAGTCTGTGCTCCCAGGGTCTGCCAGCAATGGAGAGGCTGCTGACTTGGAGTTGGGAGTCTGGGTTGCTCTTGTGGGTCTAGAGAATGATGCTACCTGCCTCCTTGGTCTGTTCATTGGTTGGGGGAGCATTTAGGACATGTTCCAGTTCTGGATGAGGAGGTTAGGATGAGAGAAGAAGGAAGGCTCTCTGGTGCTGAACAGGGAGGTGATTCAGTTGGCCTTCCAGGAGGACAAGGGCTCGGGTGAACTCTGTCATGCTTCTTAACACCCTCTTCAGGGGACACCAAGCATGTCCTCACCGGCTCAGCTGACAACAGCTGTCGTCTCTGGGACTGTGAAACAGGTAAGCCTGAATCCTTCACTTTTACAGCAAACAGTGAGGACCTACAGGTTCTGGGTAAATAGAGATAAATCCAGAGATGGTTCTTAGTCTAGGGAAAAAGAGACAGACAAGAAAATAAAGAAGACAGAGGAGAAAAGAGGCATACAGTGAGATATAAGCCATGTTAGAGGAAGCAAAGAGCACTGTGGAAGGCCGGAGGTGGGCAACTGAATGCCTGGAATGGGGGTGGGAACAGCCTGGGAAGGTTTCCCAAAGTAAATATCATATGAGCTGGGGCTTGAAGGATGAGAAAGAGGTCATCGCTCTGGAACATGCAGGAATGAAAGCAGGGCAAGTATCATATCCAAGCCATCTGATCTGGCGGGAGTTCCTGCTTCTTGGGGGATGAAATAGACAGCAGTGGGGAAGCTGAGGCAGGCTAGGGCCAGAACAGGCCTTGAATGCAAACTCAGGAGCGTGGCTTTGTTCTGTAGGATTTGGCATGCCATGGAGGTCCCTGAGCAGGGAAGAGCGTGTTTAGCTTTAGCAAGCCCAGATAGCAATGGGGAGCATTGGAGGAACAGACAGAAGACAGGGGAGCCTATTAAGCTGCTCCATTTAGTAAATGTTTACTGGTAATCCAGATCTCCCAGGTCTTTGCTGGGCACTGGGGACACACAGAGAAATTAGAGCAGGACTTTGCTGTGGAAGAGTGCATTCTGAGGCAGAGACAGATAGAATGCAGTCCACTGTGAGTGCCACAGTGGCAGGTGTCTGAGGAGGGACTGTGGGGAGAAGTTAAAAGACTTGAGCCAAAGCACAGCAGTGAGGAAAAAAGTGGGGGAGGGCACTAGAGTCAGTAGTGCAGGAGAAAAAGTGCAACGTGACGATAGGCAAGTGTATTTTTTTGTTTGTTTTGCTTTTAAAAAATATTTATTTATTTGGTTGCACCAGCTCCTTAGTTGCAGGACGTGGGCTCCTTAGTTGTGGCATACGAACTCTTAGTTGCAGCATGCATGTGGGATCTAGTTCCCTGACCAGGGATAGAACCCTGGATCCCTGCATTGGGAGTGCGGAGTCTTATCCACTGGGCCACGAGGGAAATCCCAATAGGCAAGTGTAGAGAGAGTCCTCCCTGCAGTGGGCAAGGGCTAGCCCACACTCTGCCTGTCTCCAGGGAAGCAGCTGGCCCTAGTCAAGACCAATTCAGCAGTCCGGACCTGTGGCTTTGACTTCGGGGGCAACATCATCATGTTCTCCACGGACAAGCAGATGGGCTACCAGTGCTTCGTGAGCTTCTTCGACCTGCGGGATCCGAGCCAGATTGGTGAGCCGGTGCTGGGGTTCAGGACTAGAGTTGAGGTGAAGGGCTCGACTCCAGAGCCCAGGGCCTGACATCTGCTGCCCCACACAGACAACAACGAGCCCTACATGAAGATCCCGTGCAACGACTCCAAGATCACCAGTGCTGTTTGGGGACCCCTTGGCGAGTGCATCATTGCAGGCCATGAGGGCGGAGAGCTCAACCAGTATAGCGCCAAGGTAAGGGGGTGCGTGAGGCCTAAGCCCATCAGAATGATTCTCTATGAGAGGCAGGATAAGCCCAGTGGTTAAGAGGGCTGGATTCACATACAAATTTCACCCCTTTCTCATTATGTGATCTTGGGCGTATTACATAACTTCACGGAGCCTATTTATCTGTAAGATGTTTCAAGGATCAGATGACATCAGGTGTTTGAAAAACTTGTCATAGAGTACTCAGGATATGTTACTAATGATCACAGTTAAGCATTCTCCTGCCACTACTGAGTGCCAGGCCCCATGCTAGCCTCTGAGGACAAAGAAGTGAATCAGACATGGGCCCTGCCCCGGGGGAGACAAACTGGCAAACAGCTAGCACGTGGCTCAGATTGTGAGTTTTGCCACCACAGAGGTCTCAGCCAAGTAGAGAAAGTGCCCTCTATCACAGAGGAGGTGGCATGTACATTAATCTGTGAAGAATAAATGGAGCTTCAAGCCGGAAGAGAGGAACCAGGACTAGATAGTTTGCGGGTCAGGAGACAAAGGAGTTGTAATTTTCCCTTAGGCAGGAGGTAATCTTCAAATGGTTATGGATGATCAGGTTTTCTCTTTAGAAAACTCTCGCAGGCTAGTTTGGAGAATGGACATAAACTCTAGACAGTAGTCATGGGGATGTGCACTACCTGACAGTCAGGAGACGTTCAGAGGTGACTAATGAGATGGACCCACAAGAGCAAAGGGTAAAGTCCAGGCTGTCTCAGATTTCAGTTGTGGGTGCCTGGGTTTCTGAAGAATACTGGACTATAATACCATAAAGGTTAGTCAGTCACTCAACAAGCACTGACTGTGGCCCACTAAAGTACCAGGCCTACCTGCAGGAAGGGAATGGGAACCAAGGGCAAAGACATAAATAACGCTTGATGATAGCAAACAGTGAGCTGATCTGTGCCCCCAGGTAGGCCTGACTGCAAAGCTGGTACTTGTTCCCTGAAATGTAAGAGCCAGATACATCCCTACCATGTGTCCAAATTAATGGAGGAGACAGAAATACATTCTTCCCTCAGAATAGGTGAAAGTAACTCAAGAAAGGAAATGACAGTCTTCTGAGGGTCTCTGTTTGAGGCCTAATGCTTGAGGCCTTTTAATCATGTAACAAATGTTTACAGAGCACAGGCCAGGTGCCTGTCATTCAAAGTCAGTTAAGACCCAGTCCCAGTATCCTTACAGAGGCCCTTGACCCGGAGGGCTTTTTTTTTTTTTTTGGCCACGCCATGCAGCTTGTGGGATGTTAGTTCCCGGACCAGGGATCGGCAGTGACAATGCCAGTGAGAGGCCGAGTCCTAACCACTGGACCGCCAGGGAATTACCCCTGGGGGCTTTTTTTTTTTAATTAATTAATTTTATTTATTTATTTTTGGCTGCGTCGGGTCTTCGTTGCTGCGCATGGGCTTTCTCTACCTGTGGAGAGTGGGGGCTACTCTTTGTTGCGGTGCGCAGGCTTCTCATTGCGGTGGCTCCTCTTTGTTGTGGAGCACGGGCTCTAGGCGCTTGGGCTTCAGTAGTTGTGGCTCGCGGGCTCTAGAGCGCAGGCTCAGTAGTTGTGGCGCACAAGCTTCGTTGCTCCAAGGCATGTGGGATCTTCCTGGACTAGGGCATGAACCGTGTCCCCTGCATTGGCAGGCAGTTTCTTAACCACTGGGCCACCAGGGAAGTCTGCCCTCAGGGCTTTTAATAATCTTGTTTTCTAGATAGAGAAATTGAGGCACAGAGAAGTTTCATTTGTTTGTTTTTGGCCACGCTGCTTGGCTTGCAGGTTAGTTCCCTGCCCAGGGATTGAACCCGGGCCCTTGGCAGTGAAAGCGCAGAATCCTAACCACTGGACTGCCAGGGAACTCCTACAGAGAAGTACTTTTTCTTTTTCTTTTTTTTTTTTTTTTGCGGTATGCGGGCCTCTCACTGTTGTGGCCTCTCCCGTTGCGGAGCACAGGAGCACAGGCTCAGCGGCCATGGCTCACAGGCCCAGCCGCTCCGTGGCATGTGGGATCTTCCCAGACTGGGGCACGAATCTGTGTCCCCTGCATCGGCAGGCGGACTCTCAACCACTGCACCACCAGGGAAGCCCAGAGAAGTACTTTTAAGGGCAGACTCTAAAACTCTGTACTACATAGTCTAGCAGGTTCTTTTAGTGGGAAGGGAAATCAGGAGATGAGACGGCCTTTTGAAAAGACCTAAGAAAAGGATGGACGAGCAGTGGTCCTCGTGAACTGTGACCAAGACCCTACGAGGGAAGGAGATGCGAGTGGATTCTGCCTCTGACTGGTTTTAGGATCTCCAGTCACATCACCTCTCTGAACCTTAGTTTATTCCTTTTAAATTTTCTGTTAAAATACTTCATAGGATTGTTGTGAGGATTAAAGGAAATAGGTGTTGCTCAGTGCTTAGCACAATGCTTGGCAAATAGTAGCCATTCAATAAATATTTGTTGGAAGGATTAAACGGAAACTTCTCTACTGTTACATGATGATTAATTAATAGGTCTGTAGATTTGTCACCATAAGTGTGTGTTTTCCTAGGTAAACTAGCAGTGTTTACAAAACCTGCACACTTGGGCCAGGTTGGGCTTGGGAGTGGGAGTAAATGTTGATTCAGGGGACACTGAGGCAGCCCCAACCCAGACCCCTCCCCTTCATGGAACAAGAAACAGTCCAGAACCCTGGCTGAGCAGTGGGGTAGTGAGGATCAGGTTGGTCAGAGCCTCACTCTTCTTTCTTTTGCAGTCTGGGGAGGTATTGGTGACTATTAAGGAGCACTCCCGGCAGATCAATGACATCCAGTTATCCAGGGACATGACCATGTTTGTCACTGCATCCAAGGACAACACAGCCAAGGTGAGCCCGGGCAAGGGGTCTGGTGGGGCTGATCCCACCCTCCAGCCTGGCTCTCGACTTCCCCCCAAGAAGGCTCCTTTTACAGATTTCTCCCCTGCTTTCTCTAGCTCTTTGACTCCACAACCCTTGAACACCAGAAGACTTTCCGGACAGAACGTCCCGTCAACTCAGCTGCCCTCTCTCCCAACTATGACCATGTAAGGGACCCCACCCAAGCTTCTTGCTAAAGCCTCAGAATGTTTCCAGGATCTAGTTGTTTGTCTAGCAATTAAGAAAAGATCTCTGGGGGAAAATGGTGTCAGGCAGAGAGGAGATTCTCAGAGCAGCAACAAGGCTGAATGATCGGGAAGCCCCAGGGGACAGGGTAGGAGGTGGCTGAAGGATGTTTGTTCCTTACCCTTAATATATTCCTAATCTGATGTGGGAGATAATTAAAGGCTTATGGGGTGGGGGGAAAAAACAGAAAATGGATTTGCCTGCCCTTTGGGCCTGTCTAGAGTTTCTTCTTCCCTTCAGGTGGTGCTGGGCGGTGGTCAGGAAGCAATGGATGTAACCACCACTTCCACCCGGATTGGCAAGTTCGAGGCCAGGTAAAGGGGGAAGGAGCTCTTCCAAACTGAAACTTCATGAAATGTCTTTCATGATGGACACAAATCATAAAACTAAAGAGACTTTCCTTAATTCATTGGCTGCTAGGAAGTGCAGCCAGATTTGTGGCCCTTCTGTGACAAGTGTATAATATAGCAGTTAAGAGCATGAACTCTTGGGCTCGCTCTGAAGCTCTACACATCACTGTAGTTCTCTGTGCCCAATTACCCTTGACTGTATAATGAAGACAATGATAATATACTTACCTCATAAAACTGTGCAGATTAAATAAATGACTTGGGCTTCCCTGGTGGCGCAGTGGTTGAGAGTCCGCCTGCCGATGCAGGGGACACGGGTTCGTGCCCCGGTCCGGGAAGATTCTACATGCCGCGCGGAGTGCTGCTGAGACTGCGCATCCGGAGCCTGTGCTCCGCAGCGGGAGAGGCCAACGACAGTGAGAGGCCCGCGTACTGCAAAAAAAATAAAATAAAATAAAATAAATGACTTAATAGTTGTTAAGCTCTTAGAGCACTGCCCAGCACATAGTAAGGAAGACGTTTGGGTCCAGTCTTCCCCCAACTTTGTCTTGTTCTGTTCACATTCATTTCCCCTTTTCCCAGTTTCCCCACTTTACAGTTTGTGTTTGGGGAGTGGTACCTCTCGACATGTTTTGGAAGGAGATGGAAAATGAATGAACTGTCACTTCCCACCCCGCTGTCTCCTCCAGGTTCTTCCACTTGGCCTTTGAAGAAGAGTTTGGAAGAATCAAGGGTCACTTTGGACCTATCAACAGTGTTGCCTTCCATCCTGATGGCAAGAGGTAGGGTCCAGTGAAGGGAGCTGAGCTCAGCCCTGGTCTGCCTGCCTCTGCCCCTTTCCCATGCCCTGCCCGCTAGGCCTGCCTCCCCCAGGGCAGGCCTCTGACCGGGCCCTGCCTGTCTCTTTCCAGCTACAGCAGCGGTGGAGAAGATGGTTATGTCCGCATCCACTACTTCGACCCACAGTACTTTGAATTTGAGTTTGAGGCTTAAGAAGCCGGATCTCTGGGAATTCCCTGGCCATCCAGTGATTAGGACTCCGAGCTTCCACTGCACACCACAGCACACCACACCACAGCACACCAACACACACACACACACACACACACACACACACACACACACGCCGGATCTCCATATGGGCCAGGTTCACAGAAGGCTTTGGACTCTGAGAAATAAATTAGTTTGGAAATAAATGGTTTCTGGTCAGAAATTTCGTCAGTTTCAACACTTTCCCTTCTCAGTGATGCCCCAGCAAGCTCATACCAATCATGGATACCTTTATTATTTGGACCTTCTCCCTACACTTTGGACACTTCAAACCTGGAACTTCAGTATTGTGGGCTAGGCTGGGTTGCAGGCACTGTCATTCAAGGTCCAAAGGCGCTGAGGGGCCTGGAGAAGTTTCAGGAACATCTCAACCACCATCCAAGGACCAGTACTTAGGGTTGGGGCTCAGAGGCTGAATCTGTTGGCTGAGAGCCTTCTGTCTTCTGATCTGTTGCTATTTGCCACACCTTCTCCCATGCTACCTCTGAAGGCTCAGGTGGATGGGTCCAGCGCAGAAACAGGCCTGAGGAAGAGGAGGAGGACAGGTAAGGAAGCTGAGCAGAGAGGAGAACTCCCCCAGGGAGGAGGAGGGAGAGGGGGTCACCTTGCCACAGTCGCAGGCTCTGGGGCTCCACAGAGGGCCAGATGGCCAAGGGATTGGGGACGTAGAGCGGGTTCCGGAGTTTTCGTTGCTCTTTTGGCTGATTGAGCCCAGACCACAAGGAGTGTGTTCGAGTTCTCACTTCACACAGGCATCTGGAGGGGGTGAGAGAGTGAGCTTCCAGACTCAGCTATGCCCTCTGGGACTCCAGGTGAGGGCGCTGGTTAGTAGGGTGACAGCTCCCCCAGGGCAGTGATACCCTCTCCCGCAGATGACAGTAGCCAGTCAGATCCTGAACTGGGCACTACAATAAAGCAGGAACAAGACAAAGTCCTAGTTCTTAAGGAGTTCTGCTTAGCTTTGCTTTGAAAGGATCAGGGAAGGCTAATTAAGAGTGTGCCATTTGAGCTGGGTCTAGCAGCAGCAGTTCACCAGGTGTGCAAAAACATGGAAATACTTAGGGGGAACTGCAGGAGCAAAAGCAAGAAAGTGGGAAAGGGCCCAAGGTGAATTGATAGGTCTAGACTGATGAGTTAAAAAAAAAGGATGAAAGTGGAGATAATAAGAGCAGTGAGGAAGCTGTTCCAGTGGTCCACGTGGAAAGGAAAGTCTGGATTAGGGTAGTAGGAGGGGCCTTGGACAGGAAAGGACTAAGCTAAGAAATTCTTAGTAGAGGGACTTCCCTGGTGGCGCAATGGTTAGGACTCCGTGCCCTCAATGCAAGGGGCCCAGGTTCGATCCCTGGTCAGGGAACTAGATCCCACATACATGCCACAACTAAGAGTTCGCATGCCACAACTAGAGCCGGCGAGCCGCAACTAAGACCTGGCGCAACCAAATAAATATTTAAAAAAAATAAATTCTTAGAAGAAAAGCTAAATATGAAGGATGGGGGAGAGGGAGGTAAAAATAAGTTTCTAACCTGAATGATAAGCAGAGTTAGTAAAAACAACATGGTGGAGAGGAGGCCACTGGGCAACAAAAGATAACTAAATATGAGCTCTACCTTCTTAGCAGTGAACCTTCCCTCCCCTCATCTCAGTCTGATGAGAGAAAGATGGCTAATGGGAGCTCATTGGTGACATATGCAACAAGCCAACCAAATAATAAAAATGACTACCACTCGTGTGCCCACTGTGTGCCAGGCACTGTGCTAAGCACTTTCCATACTTTAACTCAGCTAATCCTCACACATGCCCCCACCCCACCTCTAGGCTATTGTGACTATTATGATTCTTTGCTTGCTACTGACGAAACAGATTCAGGGTTGCTTTTGATCGCCCAGCAGGTGAGTGGTGAAGCCAGAATTTGAGCCCAAACAATTTGACTCAGCATGCAACCTCTACTCTATTGCTTCACTAGAATCAACCCTGCAAAGTGGTAGAGAGCCCCAGAAATGACTTTGGCAGCAACTTTCCCCTTCAGTCTTTGTTTTTAAGCTAGGAGTGCACTTGTTCTTGGCTATGGACAGAGTGAGGGGTAGGTCTGAAGGACTGGCCATGGACCCATTTATTTCGGGCTTTGCAGAAGTTAGGGGGAAGTGTGAGCTCTGGAGGTAGGATAGGAGAGGACACTCCGAGTTTTTCTAAGAGAGAAACTCGTTTGAAAGGGAAAGATGTCTTTTTATTTTGGCTGTGCCTTGCAGCTTGCGGGATCTTAGTTCCCCAACCAGGGATCGAACCGGGCCCCAGCAGTGAAAGCGCCAAGTCCTAACCACGGTCCACCAGCAAATTCCCGAAGATGTCTTCTAAGAAAGTAGGCTGCCAATGCAGCAGGTACCCACCCCTGTCCTGTGCCTGCCCTCTGACCCACCTTGACACCCCCTTAGCTCACCTCTCCTTTTCACTGTTGCAGAGGAAGGTGCCGAAAGGGGAGGCATAGGAGTGATCAAACAGCGCCAACAGCATCCCCTCCCCAAACTCCAGCGACAGCGGGAACTGGCGGCCCAGCTGCCACACGCAATCCAGGAAGAGGAGAAAGATGGGTGCCTCGTGCTTGGAGCGGGTGTGGGAGAAGGCCGAGTGAGCACAGCGCAGCTGGAAGGGGTGGCCGGCCTGGGGAGGGGGCAGAGCGATGGGCACAAGGAAGTGGAGATTCTGGATGGAGGGCTAGGGCTGGGCTGGGCAGCCACTTACCTGGATCCACTCTCGCTCTATCAGTTCCTGGAATCCAGCCATGGTTCGGCTCAAGGGGTCTAGGATGAGTTGGGCCAGTGAAGTCACTAGCAGGGTGCTGTCCGTGCCTTCGGCCCCATGCACCAGGATGCAGGCCCCTTCCCTGTGGGCCCAGGGCTTATCAGCAGTGGCCTGTCCTTCCCTGCCTGGGGTAGCCAGGCCAGGAATAGAAAGGGCCCATTTGAAACCTGTATTTGCTTACTGAGATGTGGTTTTGTGCCCAGACATTGAGAGCCCTGCCCACCCTGCCCTCTTCTCTTTCTTGTAGGGCGGCGGGGGGGGGGGGGGCCCTTACCACTCCATGCCCTGGGCTGCTAGGCAGGCTGTGCTTAGTGCCTCCTTCACATGTGACAGCCAGCGGCAGCCATCTAGTCGACTAAGCCAGCGGTCCATGCTCTGCTCCGGGTCCCCACAGGCTTCCATCAGGCGCACGAAGCTCTCCTGTAAGGGCCGCCCCCTGCACAAGTGGGAGTCTGGTCATCCCTTCTCCAGCCCAAGCTCTGGTGAGCATAGCCTAGGAACAAATGCTCCAGACCAGTGAGGGAGACATAGAGCCCTCAGAGGAGCCCACCTGACAAGAGGGACACAGGGTCCTTTGGAGAGCCCACCTAATCTGATGGAAATGTTTCCCCAAACTTGAGGAGACCCAAGACCCTTTGGGGAGACCTAGTCTGTTGGGGAAGCATAGCAATGCCTGGGGAGGGGTCACATAGCCCCCTGGAGAAACAGAATGCCCTGGGAAACCCCAATTTGATGAAGGTGTCACAGTACCCTTGATGTACCCTAGTCTGATGGGAGCAACACAGTACCCCCTGGGGAGAACCAGTCTGACAAGAGAAACACGATACTCCTGAGATTCTGGTATCTGCTCCTACTTCCCAGGAACTGTTCTGCTCTAGATCACCAGTAACCTCCTGCCAGAAAATCTAATTGAGACTTTTTCAGGCTTGTTTAAAAGCTTTCAGTGGCTCCCCACTGCCTTTAGGATAAGCTCTGAGCTCATAATCATGGCATTCAAGACCTTTGCTCTGGCCCCTGTCACCCCTTTAGCCTCTCTACCTCCATCTCTCTTTCCCTGCCTCCACCTCACACTCCTCACTCCCACCTCACCGAAGTGCTTGCAGTTCCAAAACAGAACAAATGACTAGGCTCCCTGCTCCTGCACACCTGCAGTGCCTTCACCTGTTCTCAGGGAAGCTTTCTTAGGATGACCTATTCTAACAGAGGGGCGCCTCTTCTGTGCTGCTACTTATCACACTGAATTCTAATTGCCCATTTACTGCTGATCTTCCAACCATGTCTGGGCTGGCCACCATCTCAGCCTCTGTGCTGGGTCAATGTTGGCCGGATCAGTGAATAAACAGAGTTTTATATTCTGGCTAGGGGAGCAGTCCAATCTCAAAGCACAAAAGTCCCTCAGGACCTTCTCTTGGTTCTACCAGCACCTGGAGACAGAGGGAGCAGATAACAACTGTGCGGGTACAGCCCTCAAGGGCAGGGCTGGGACCAGTGCAGTGTGTGTGTGTGTGTGTGTGTGTGTGTGTGTATGGTGAGGTTGTTCCTGGAAGAGAAATTTCAGTTCAATGTAAAGAAGTGCTTTTTCTACCCAGGCAGAGTTGGGGTGCCTAGACAGGAATGAGCTCTGTCAGTGGGGACATGCCTACCTGGCAGGATGGCTACCAGGAAAGACCTAACTCCTGGAAGTTCCTACAAGACCGCCCTCCCCCTGCCCCCATCCATGAAGAGTCCTGCACGAAAGAACCTAGGAGAGGATGGGAAGACCCCTTACCTCTCCAGGGGCCGGTGCAGCCGTTTCCAGCCCGGGTAGGCGGCCTTGGCCTCGGTGCCGCCGCCAGTCATGCGGGCCTGTTTGGCGGCCTGGGCCGAGCGCGTGTCCACGATGAAGCCCCGGGCCCCCGGGCGAGCCTCCGCCAGCACAGCTCGCAGCAGCTCCTCGTCCGCAGCGCAACGCAGCTTCTGGGGCCCGGTCAGGGGCTGGCTGGAACGTAGGAGCACCTGCGGACAGGGACTCAGCTCGGAAACTGTACCCACCAGGCCCCGGTTCAGGGACTTCGCTCAGGGGATCCCTAGGCCGGGTTTACACACTGGAGCGGGTCTAGAGCTGTATGGGGCGTGGGGTGGGGGGGTAGCCCAGGAGCCCTGGGAGCGTCGGACCGGGTCTGGGTGGGTTGTGGCCAGAGGGGGGAGGGACCCGCTGGGTAGAACGTGGGCGGGTCACGGGTTGACAAAAGAGGGACAAGGCTTCAGTGGGCCCAGACCAGCCGGAGGTGGGGCCAGAGATTGGCGAGACTCGGAAACCAGGGAGAGGGGCGGGGTCAGGATCAATGAAGGCAGGGTTGAGCTGAGTGGGCGGGGCCAGAATAGGGCCGGAGCCCGGGCCGAAGCCGGGCAACCAACAGGCCGGCCAGTGTAGAGAAGAGCCAAGAGGGACGCAGAGGGTCCTAGCGGCGGGCTCTGGGGAGGGGTGGGGCTCACGGTTCCGCGGGGAGCGTGGTAGTAGCTGAGCACAGGGAAGCGGCCTCCCTGGCGGAAGCGGGCGCTGCGCGCCAGGGCATCGTCGTCCACGGCGCGAGGCACGATTACCGCGCGGGGGTAACTGGGGCACAAGCTGAAGTCCTCGTTCGCCTCGCTCAGCCGCCACGCTCTGGTCTGCGGCACAGGGAGGGGCGAAGACCAGGTCTAGGGCACACAGTGAGTGCCCTGTCCCCGCTCCCCTTCCAGACCCGGCTCTCCCACATCCCCAGGCCCCCATGACTGCGCCGACCTCGCGAGCTATTCGCTTGTAGTAGCGTTCGGGTGGGTGGAAGTGCCAGGCTTCGCCCAATCTCAAGCCCTTGGGACGGTAGAAGAACGGAAAGGAGGTGATGACCGATTCCAGGGAGGACAGCGCCTGGGGAACGAAGGCAAGGGATCTGGGAAAGGTCGGAATCCAGCCCTCCGCTCCGCAGCTCCCGCCTCTCCACGCACTCCAGAACACCCTGCATCCGCGATAACGCTGGATGCTGAGTCCCCTTGTTACGGGATAGGGTAGCTTAAGTGCCCCTGGTGCAACCCTGGCGTACCTCAATGGAGCGGGCGATGTCCAGCGTCGCTTCCACGCCCTCTATGTCCAGCTGCAGCACTCGCAGGTCCTTACAGCGCAGCGTGATGGTGCCGGCGTCACCCGCGACGCTGGGGATGGATAAACTTAGGCTTAATGTCCCCTGACCTCTACCAGAGGGGAGGAGAAAGGAGTTTCTTAGGATTGTACGTTATGCAGGGGGGGCACCAGCTCCAACTGCGCTTGCCCTTCCCCCTCTCCCTGCGGAGCCATGCGTTCCCAGACTACGGGGATGTCCCCGCCACGTCTCACCGCTTCTCGATGGAGTCGACACTACGCAACAGCAGCAGCCACAGGTCTGGAGTCGCCTGGGGTCCTGGCGACAGCAGCAGGTGGTGGCCGGTGACGCAAAGCGTGCCGCGCAGCGGGGGCATCTCCGGGCCCCGCAGGAGCTCGGCTTGGGCCTGGCCCGTACGGATCAGCTCCGAGAACTCCATTCCTCCAGCGGTGGGCCTGGGACCCGGCAGAAGGACAGACTCTAGGAGCGTCAGGCGGGGTGAGCGCGGGCTCCGAAAGGGACAGGAACTGGCTGGGCAGCTGGCGACGCCGGCAGGACAGCTGTTAAGGAGGCCCCTTGGAGGAAGGGATCGCACAGTTTCACAGGAATTTCCCCCTCCTATTTCCAGCACTTCTTAGTGACTACCCCGGGGTTAGAACCTGTTAAGGAAACCTCAATTTCACCATCTGTGAAATGGGGAGAATATTCTTGTTAAAGCCCTTTACCTCCTGCCTGGGTCGCAGGAGGCACTCACATTTTTGGTTTTTTTAACTGTGGGGTGCTGGCACTCTCACCGATTAAAAAAAAATAAAGAAAAATACCGTCTCTTCTCCTGTACCCTGGTGGAAGAGGTGGAAAGGGTGAATGTGAAACTGGGAACTGTCTGCATCCTCCCCTACATCGGAGGCTGGGTGGGGGAAATCCCTTGGTCCACCTTAAATGCAAGCAGCTGTGTAGCAGGCACCCCTCCCCCACCACAGCTGGAAGTCCCTGCCTGAGGGCGCCCTCTATGGGGGCCACTTCTGGTATAGTTCTGCCCTGAGGAGCTCCATCCCTCATCACTCCATCCTTTGCCCAAACATGAATTGCCTGTACACTGAGCTGGGCCCTACACTGGGTGTTGGGACCCAAGAATGGCTGAGGAAAGTTCTGTTCACAGGATTTTCAGTCTGGCAAGAGACACACTTCAGCTGGTGAATTACTAGAGTTTAAGTCTATTTGCTGGAGGACCCATCCATCCAAGTATTCTTTTATTTCTTAAACACTGATGACTATACTGTGTTAAGTGCTGATTACTAAGAAAAATAAGATGTACTCCTGCCTTTAAAGAGCCTTCTGGTCTACTAGGTTCCAGGCTTCTGTGTGTGTGCAAAAGCCTTCCATCAAATAATGGAATCATAGGTGCCCCCCCATAATATAACATAAAGTTGGAACTGCTCTATGAAAGGAACCAGACATAAAAGAGTATAAATTATAAAATTCCAGTCCAGCAGCATCAGCTGGGATGGAAATTCGTTAGAAATGCAAATTATTGGGCCCTACCCCAAACACACTGAATCTGAAGCTTTGGGAATGGGGCAATCTATTTTAACAAGTTTTCCAGATGATTCTGATCCATGCTAAAGATTGAGAACCGGGACTTCCCTGGTGGAGCAGTGGTTAAGAATCTGCCTGACAACACAGGGGACACGGGTTCGAGCCCTGGTCCGGGAAGATCCCACATGCCGTGGAGCAACTAAGCCCATGCACCACAACTACTGAGCCTGCGCTCTAGGGCCCTCAAACCACACCTACTGAGCCCATGTGCCACAACTACTGAAGCCCATGCGCCTAGAGCCCATGCTCCGCAACAGAGAAGCCACCGCAATGGGAAGCCTGCGCACCGCAACGAAGAGTAGCCCTGGCTCACCGCACTAAAGAAAGCCCGCGTGCAGCAACAAAGACCCAACGCAGCCAAAAATAAATTAAAAAAAAAAAAAAAAGATTGAGAACCACTAGAAAGTATACAAAAAGGCAAAACTAATCTATGCTGTCAAATTAGGGTAGTATTACTGAAACCAAGTCCCCCTAAAACCAAGATTCCTTACTGAGTTTATGATTAATCTCTCTATCTAAAACTTTACTCTCTTTTATGTCCCCTCTGACTTCAATCCTGTGCTAAATGAACACTAATCAACCAGAGTCAGGGACTTCCCTGGTGGTCCAGTGGTTAAGACTCTGTGCTTCCAGGCTTCCCTGGTGGCGCAGTGGTTAAGAATCTGCCTGCCAATTCAGGGGACACAGGTTCGAGCCCTGGTCTGGGAATATCCCACATGCTGCAGAGCAACTAAGCCTGTGCACCACAACTGCTGAGCCTGCACTCTAGAGCCCACGTACCACAACTACTGAAGCCCGCGTGCCCAGTGCCCGTGCTCCACAACAAAGAGAAGCCACTGAAATGAGAAGCCTGCACACCACAACAACTAGAGAAATCCCGTGCCCGCAGCAATGAAGACCCAACACAGCCAAAAATAAAATAAATAGAATAAAAAAAAAAGACTCCACACTTCCACTGTAGGAAGCACGGGTTCCATCACTGGTAGGGAACTAAAATCCCACGTGCCTTGTGGCATGGCCAAAAAAACAAAAACAAACAAACACAGAGTCAGAAGTCTAAAATTGCTGCTGTCAATAACATCATTAATGTACTGAAACTGCTATTCTAGATATCATCATTAACATACAAATTCAAGTTGTTTCTCTAAGACAAGATGAGGTAACAGCTCATCAGCCCCTAGCTATGGACCCCTGGCCAGATAATCATAAACCAGAGACATTCTGACTCCTGAAACAACGATTAAGAAATGTCACAGGGGCTTCCCTGGTGGCGCAGTGGTTGAGAGTCCGCCTGCCGATGCAGGGGACACGGGTTCGCGCCCCGGTCCGGGAGGATCCCACGTGCCGCGGAGCGGCTGGGCCCGTGAGCCATGGCCGCTGGGCCTGCGTGTCCGGAGCCTGTGCTCCGCAACGGGAGAGGCCACAAAAGTGAGAGGCCCGCGTACCGCAAAAAAAAAAAAAAAAAAGAAAAAGAAAAAAAAGATATGTCACAGAAACGATTACGAAATGTCACAGAAATGTCACAACATGATGGCTAATCTCAGCCTCTTTGTTCTTCCCCTGTTTTTTTTTTGTTATTTTGGGGGTTTTTTTTGGTCACACCACGCGGCATGCAGAACTTCCCCCACCAGAGATTGAACCTGTGCCTGCTGCCGTGGAAGCGTGGAGTCTTAACCACTGGACAACCAGGGAAGTCTGGTTCTTCCCCTTTTTTATTTTTTTACTTTATTTTTTATTTATTAAAAAATTGTTTTTCTTCCCCTTTTTTAAAAAAACCCCAACATTCAAAGACCAAGTTGGAGTGGAGCTGAGGCTTGGCTTTTATCCCCCTGCTCGGCTCCCTGCAATAAACCCTTACTTTGCTGCAAACACCCTGTCAGAGCTTGGCTTTTTGCGCTGCAGGCATATGAACAAGCCCTATGCTTGGTTACATTACCCTTAGGAGAGTTGTGATAGGCCAGGAGCACAAAAGAGGCTTCCTGGATGATAGTAATACTCCTTTGCTTGATCTAGGTACCACTTACATAAGTGTGTTCAGTTTGGGAGAATTCAGCAAGCCATGTATTTATGACATGTAAATTTTTCTGTGTGTGTTATATTTCAATACAAAGTTTTAAAAAGGGAACCGTTCTGGTTGAAGCCCTGGGAGGGGCAGGGAGAGGAAGGTCTAGGAGGCCATCCACAGCTGTGCCCTTACCCTGCACACAGTCCTTGAGGGATTTCCAAGGGAACCAAAAGTTCCTTAGAATATAGCTTGAAATCATTGATCTGTCCCAACAGAGAGTCAGTGACTTGTCCAAGGTCCCACAGATCTAGCACCAGAACCCAGTTCTCTTGACTCCTGAGCCAGGGATCTGGACCCTATTCCTTTGCTGAAGGGCCAGTGTCATAAGTGAGGACAGGGGGCAGCTTGTCAGCCTCCTATCCCCTCCCCAATCCCTTCACTTGGGTCTTGGGAAGAGGGCCAAGACTCTGGTGTGGATGATGCTTTTCTTATCCTGGAGCAACTTCCTTTCTGGGAACTGGGTGTCTCCTTCTGGGCAAAGACAATAAATTTTATCCAAGGGGCCAGAGGAGCAGGGCTTCTCCTGCCCCCACCCGGACAGGCATCACGTGGCTCCCGGGTTAGCAGTGTAGGAAAATCCCAGCCCTTGCACACTCAGCCTCCCACACCCATCTACCTACCCACCCCGACACACTCAAGCCTCCCTGACCCACCTTGAACATTCACCAGCGCACACTCCCTGCACATTTCTTTCACCCTCAGCTTCTGCCATCTCTTCCTGGGTAATATTGCCAGCCTTTCCTTAATCCCAGAGCTTCAGACTTGCCCTGTCCCTCATCCCCAACCATGTCCATGGAGCCACTGAAATTCCAGGCAGTGGGTGAAGAAGATGAGGAGGATGAAGAAGAAGAGAGCCTGGACTCTGTAAAGGCGCTGACGGCCAAGCTGCAGCTGCAGACACGGCGGCCCTCATATCTGGAGTGGACGGCCCAGGTCCAGAGCCAGGCCTGGCGCAGGGCCCAAGCCAGACCCGAGCCCGGGGGACCTGGGACCATTTGCGGCTTCGACTCAATGGACTCTGCCCTTGAGTGGCTCCGACGGGAGCTGGTGAGTCTGGTGGGGAGGGCAGCCTTGCAGACGGCCTTGAGGGCAGTCCTTAGGGCACAAGACACTGGGTATGGGGAGGGGATGAGAATGACCCTGCCTCTAGCAAATGCCCACTCCTGTGGCTTTGTCCCAGGGCTGAGGAGCCAGGCATGGACTTGTCCAGTGTTTTATTCAGGGAGCCTTGCTGAAGAAGGAGTCCATCCAATCTACTGACCTTGTGGTCCTGTGGCTCAGGGGACAGAGTCTGCCCTTGTGGGGCAACCAGTTATAGCTGGGGAAGGCATGGCCTCCCATACTCTGGGAATTGCTATACCCCAAAGATACAAAGGAGGTACTGACCACGCTGTACAAGAGGCCAGTGTTGAATAGGTCGTTCAATCCAATATGTGCAAATATAAAAATGTCCAGCCTCCAAATTGGAGATTCCATTTAGTTGATCTAGGATTGGGCCCCAGGTACCTGTATTTGTTTAGCTTGGTTTTAGAGCAAGATCTATGAGATGGGATGGATAGAGCTGGGGTGTGAGGGTGTGGGGAGGACATAGCCAGTGCAGAGACCCAGGGTGTTGACCAGGAGGGAAAAATGGGAGGTTCAGCAGGCTCACGCCCCCTCTCGGCCGCAGCGGGAGATGCAGGCACAGGACCGGCAGCTGGCAGGGCAGCTGCTTCGGCTGCGGGCCCAGCTGCACCGACTGAAGGTGGACCAAGTCTGTCACCTGCACCAAGAGCTGCTGAACGAGGCCGAGATGGAGCTGGAGCTGGAGCCGGGAGCCGGCCTGGCCCTGGCCCCGCCACTGCGGCACCTGGGTCTCACGCGCATGAACATCAGCGCCCGGCGCTTCACCCTCTGCTGAGGGGCACCCGCGTGCCTGCCTCGCCACTCGCTACCCATTCCCCAGCCCACCTGGGAAGAAGGAAAGGAGGGGTGCCCCAGAGGAGCCAGCACCTGGAGACCGGTGTGGGGAGAGTCTGGGAGATGCTCAGAGCTCTGGGAGCTTAAAGCCCCTGCATCCTGTTGCCCCTGCTGCCCCAGATGGGGGAGGGGGGACGGTGTGGAGGAAGGGGAGGAGTTCACAGACTCCCGGGCTTCTCAATAAACCTTTGCTTCCCATCAAGGTCTCTGCAGTCATTTATTCAGGCCCAAGGTGGTTGTATGTCACTTGTTGCTGGGACCAGGGATTCTACTGCCAGAGAGAAGGCTGACCTTGGGGGTGGAGATGGACAGATGGATCCCCATCTTCCCCACAGCTCCACTTCTGTTGCTCTATCTTATCAAGATCAGAACTGGAAAAGAACTTAAAATTCTAAATCACCCCCATGGAAGGTGACTTAGGTAAATGGGCAGCTGAAGAGCGCAGGATCTGGTACACCTGGGTTCCGTGGCAGCTCCACCGCTGATTTCTATTGATATGAGACTCTGAGGAGGTCCCTTAACCCCTGCATCTGTTTCTTTGTCTTTAAAATGGAAATGCTAATTCTCACTCCACAAGTGGTTGGATACACCTGAAGTGAGATAATGCACTGTAAGCCCTCAATAAATGTGCATTATTATGTATTATTACTAGCCCCAGTGGTGTTCTTGCTGTTGCGCTGAGGCCCAGAGATGGACTGTGAAGTGCTCAGGTTCACAGCAAGGGGAGCTGGGCCCGCAGCTGGGACTCTGGGCTCTGTGTCATTCGGTAGGTTTTTTGTTTTTTGTTTTTTGTATTTCTCGGCTTTTGTTTCTGTGTTACCCTCTTTGTCTGACTTTCCAGCTCAGGCTTCCTCTTCCCCCCACCCATTTCCTGTCTCCCCCTTCCCTCCGCAGCTGAGGTGCACACAGCCTTGCAAACCCCAACAATGCTCTGTGGGCTCCCCTCCCCCAGCCCGCTCCCCCAGGGCAGGCTTAGGCGGTGGCAACATATTTATGCTTTCCGCCGGGTGGGATCAAGGCCCAGCTCTTGGGCCTGAGAGAGGCCACCTAGAGTTCCTCATAACGCTGGTGACCTGGCCCTCAGCCTCTGACGGGTGTCACCCTCAGCCTGGCCCCTGAAGAAAGGGAGATTGTTGACCTGTTTGCTGCTGTGACAAGGTCCCCGCCTCCTGCCTATAACAGAAGGCGCGGCCAGTCTGCTGCCTGCACCTGGGTGCCTGGGCAGGAGTGTCTGTTCTGTCTCCCACCTGTTGCAGGAGGTGGTGTCAGGCCCTGTGCCTCTGACAGGAGCTGTGGTCTCGCCTCTACCTGGTTAGAAGGGTTGCCCTACTCTCCAACTATAATTAGGGGGGGGTTGTCCTGCCCTCTGCCCACGACAGAGGCTGTTTCTCTGCCCCCTTTAAAGACGAGGTTGTTCTGCCCACTTTCTTAAACAGCCTGTTGTCCAGTGTTCTGTCCGTAAGAGGGGTGTTAGCCTACCCTCTGCATATAATAAACTATTGTCCTGTGCCCTGAGACGGCATGGCTGTGTCTAGCAGCTGTGTGAGCCTGGTATCTATCTGACTGGAGCACGGGTGTCTGCTCTCCAGTGATGTTACAGGGATGCTGTCCTCTCCTCTGACTCTGAAGTGATGTTAGTTTTGCCCTCCGACTGTAATGAAAGGGTCACCCAGCTCTCAGACTGTGACAGCAGTGCTACTGGCCCTTCACTGCAAGCTGAGTGGGTGTCTGTTTGCCTCCCGCTCAGTGGGGTTTCAAGGCTCCCCTTGAATCTCTTGTCCAGGTGCACCCTGGGAGGGCGGGGGGAAGTTCTATCAAATATCCTCCCTCACCTCCAAGTGCCACCCTCAGGGTGAGTAGGGCCTGGACTGGAGACGTATAGGACCCCTGAGGGCTGAGAGGCGGGGGGCTATGGCAGCAGGAAGCTTGGGGTGCTGGAGGCCTGTGGTTGGGCTGCTGGGGCCCTCAGGAGGTGGCAGGAAGTCAGGGTGGGACGTGGGCGCGGGGAGACACGCAGTGGCTACGACGGAGAGGGGAGCTGAAGCTGTGTCTGGGCAGCCAGGCTAGGCCAGGAAGGCCATGTGAATGGGGCCAGAGGGCTCCTGGGCTGGGCAGGTAAGGAGTACTGGGAACAGGGGTCTAGGGGCTGCGGCGGGGGGCCTGAGAGCAGAGGGCTGCAGCTGGGCCTGGGGCCAGGCTCCCCAGGTATGCAGCAGCCCTTCAGGCTGGGGGACAGAAAAACCTGGCTAGAGGTCAGGTGGAAGACAGGCAGAACAGCCGGATGACCTCTTTCCTGCGTAGCTGTTACCTCCCGCCTCTGTCACACTGCCGGCCATCAGGCCCCACCTCACTGGGAGCATTTTCCTTGGGGATGTGGCACATAGACCGTCAGGTGCTACAAAGGCCTTCAGAAATCCCTAAATCCAGTCCCTCGTCCCATGATGGACGAGCCTCCTGAGGCCCAGACTGGGGCAAAGCACTCCTTCCCTGCCGTCCGTCAGCAAGGCAGAGGCAGAGAGGGTGACGGCCCTGAGAGAGGGTGATGGCCTAGGGTGTGACACACACCCCCTATGGAGCAAGGTGATGGGCAGGCTTGAGTCAGGGGTCCCAAGAACACTTCCGGTTGCTGGGGCTGACCCCAATGACAAGACTCTCCTGAGAGAGAGAGAGAGAGGAGTCACCCAGAGCATCCAGATGGTCACGTGAGAAGTGATTTCAACCTCAGTGACCAACAGTTTGTGAGAGAAGGAGGAGTCTTCCTTTGGGAACGGATGGGCATGAGAAGGGATACTTATCATCTGGCATGGGGCCTCCCGGGTGGAAGTATCTGACCGGACTCTGGGAAGTTGGGGGGTGAGAGAATGACGGGAGACGGGAAGAGGAAGGGCTATTTTTATCCCGGACAGAGGTGTAGTTGGCCCCGGGCAAGGACCGCGTGGACTTCCATCTGGAAAGCTGCCATTGTGTCCGCAGGAAGTCCTCCCCTCTTCCCTTTGCTCCCTCCTGCTCTAGCCCCCCTCCCACTGCTGCTGTCTGTGTAGGGCCAGTGGGTCCTGCTGATTCCTGCTTCAAACCCCAGGAAGGTGGTGGCAGCCCAGGGAAGCAGAGTCAGCTCCCTGCCCACCCCCTCACTTTCTAGCTCTCAGCCTGCTGTTTATGGGGCAAATCCCCACCTGAGCCACACTTTGCAGGTTTCCCCTGCCTCCCTCTCCGCCTTTGGAGTTTTTCTTGAAACACAGTTTCCACTGAGTCAGCATGTCCCAGCCTTTCTTTTGTCCCCAGCTCCAAGGCCTGCAGCCTCTTGTGGGGCCTGAAAAACATGCTGGGTCTCCCTGCCCTCATCTAGACTCTGGACCGGCATAAGCCGTCCCCTCTCCCACCCAGCCTGTGCTGATAGATGACTCAGGGTCCCTCACCCTCGGGGCTCAGGGACAGAGATTCTTCTCTAAGGGAAAAAAGGCCAAGTGATGGAGCAAGAGAATAGGCGGAGGGTTCAGAGGACGGGAGAAGTCTTCCCTTAGGTGATCCGGGAGGCTTCCTGGAAGAGTCAAGGCAGTTCTGAGAAGGATAAAGGCCCATTCTGCAGAGTACCTAGGACATGAAGCCAAGGTCACTGTCCGTGGGTTGTTTCTTGGGTCCCAGGAGGACAGAGGCCTCAGGGCAAGACCAAACACAAGAGAGCCAGCGGGTTTGGTGTAGCGTGAGGGACACGCATTTCAGAGCCAGGTGGACCCAGGTACAGTTCCAGTTCTGCCATTTCCTTGAACAAATGGCTTCATTTCTCCGAACTCCAGTTTACTTATTGGTAAAGAGGCAATAATAAATCCCTCCTTACAGAGTGCCTGTGGGGAATGAAAGAGAAAATAATGGCTGTGATGTGCCCTGGGTGGTTCCTGGCATGCAGTAGGTGCTTAACAGAGGTTAGGCACCCCCTTCTCCTGCAAATTGTGCACCAAAGGGTGGGGGGGATGTCTGCACCAGAATTACTCCTACTCAGCACCTTGGGCAGGCCAGTGAGCCACCCATTCCCTCACACTTGTGGTGTGGCTTTGCAAATGAGCTTGTTTCCTGTGTGTACTAGTGGGTGTGAGAACTCTAGATTGGGCCACAGGGTCTGTTTTAGAGGAGGGTCCCACACACAGCTTCACACAGACACACACATGAACCCTCCCTCCCTAGCCAAAACACCATTCATATCATCATTGGAAAATGTATGTGTGCACGTGTGTTCAGAGGCAGAGGCAGGGACCGCAGATACATCATACACTGGATCTTACAAATCCATCCACACACCCACAAGCTGATGGCTTCAAGGCCAAGCTCAACGTAGTGAAAGCGATGCTGAGGGGAGCTGAGTATGTGGGTGGAATGGGGGCAGGTGGGACAAAGATACCATCCAGGTGTTGGTTTGAAAGCACCTGGAGCTGCATTTCCAATGCTTGTTCTAAAGAACGCTAGTCCCATGAGCCACCTGGAAAGAAAACGGTCTGGGGCCAAATCAACATGGTCTAAGCTACAAAATGTCCCACATTAACTTCACCATCAGCATTAGCTTGTTGAAGCTCTGAAAGTCTCCCCAGAGAAGGTGGCTGTTCGATTTTGTCTAACCCAGTGTTTTTCAGACTTTTGTGGTCGCAGAACCTTTTTTCCTATATCCCCTATTCCATGCCTATACCTCTTGAGACAAGGAGAGGAGTGGAAGGGCAAGTGTACAGTTGATTCTCCTCAAATGCTTGTGTCTCTTAGCAGAGTTTTTGTGTTCGTGGGGGCTTTGTTGTTTTTTTGTTTTTCAACTACAAAATTAGCACATGGCAGTTTTAAAAAATTTAAACAGTACAGAGACATACAAAGACATATAAGAAATACAGCTCCCTCCAATCTCACTCCTGGGCTATGCTCACTGTGGGCAATTTGGTGCACGTCCTTCCAGATTTTCCTATGTGTGGCCGTTGGAAAGCATACTGGTTAAGAGCCTAATCTCTGGAGGCACAGGTAGACCGAGGTTCAGCTCGCGTCTCTACCACTTATTTGTTATGAGGCCTCAGACAAATACCTTTACCCCATTTGGGCCTCAATTTTTGCATCTGTAAGATGGGGGTAATAATAGCACTTACTTCATAGGATTATTATGAGAATTACATGAAGTCATGCAAATGAAGGCTTAGCACAGAGCCTGGCTTAAAAGAATCCCCTATATCTCCATATTTAAATGTAAACAGACTTAAACTCTACATTCTGTTCTGTAACTTGCTTGCCGTGTTGTATCTGGGACGTCTTTCCATGTCAACACATGGAGATCTACCTCATCTTTTCAGCGGTTTTAGCTAAATGTCGTTAACTTGGTTAATGGGTAATGGTGGTGATTTTGAGATGCTACTTCCTGGCAAATACTGCTGTTTTTTGTTGTCAGTTTGTCAGGGTCACAGACGTTACCGATCAGTGAGCTGAAGACAGGCCTTACTGCCTCCTGTGAAAATGGAGTGACCCGCCAGAGGGGCACCCACCTCTAACACAGCAGGCAGGGCCAAGTGGATGGGAGCCTCTCTGACTGCTCACCTCTGTGTCCCCAGCTCTAGATCAGAGCCTGGCACATAAGACATACCCATTAAATTTTTGTCGATAGGCTGGCCAAGTAGGAAGAAAGTTATGTCTCCTCTAACTTACCAACAGAGGCCTAAGTCCAGAGTTCTGTCTCACAGTGTGGCATTTCCCCAGATATGGCCTGTGCATCATTGATGCAGGTGAGTGACTTTAGGGGGGTAAGGAATGAATATTTACAAATGTGAATTTAGGTATTAAAGTATGTGTTTATTTTAATATATACAGATTTCTATTTATGGCTGGTGATACTGGTTTTCCATTTTTTTTTTTTTTAATTGAAGTATAGTTGATTTACAATGTTATGTTCTGGTTTTCCATTTATGGTAGTGAAGTTTCCATTTGAGGTAAATATATTAAAGGTGAAAAAGTGGTTCGTGGAAGTGCCAAAAATCAGAAAGGAAAATGAATGTATTTAAGGCTGGGGTAATGAAATACCCACGCAGGCCTCAAATAACTATTTTCATTTACTTAGTCCTTACTATGTACCAAGCACCATGTTAAGTACTTTATTATATGAGATCATCTACATATCGCATATTACGTTCATAACAGCCCTAGACGCAGGTCCCTTTTTTATTCCCATTTTGAAGATAAAGGAACTGAGGGAGGTTCGGAGAGGTGTAGTAACCTGCCCAAAGGCCCTCTGTCAGTGAGTGACTGGGAGGCCTTGGGAATGAACTTGGTTCACTATGATATGGATATGATGAGCTGAGCCTCCCTGACCTGCAGAATTCCAGAAACTTTAATAAAGTGGTGTGGATCGCCAAACTGTAAGTAAGGCTTCGTCCTGATAAAACCCCCATGATGCAAAATACAGACAGAGGTACATGAGGAAGGGGGCTCAATAAAAGAAATTACTAGGTACATATAAGTTACTAGTTGGAGGGCCTCTACCAAAAATACCAGCTTTAGAATAATTGCTCTATAGCCCTTGTTTATGGCAATAACTAACCAGCAGAATCAGTTCTATGTTTAAACCACTCCCAGTTTATGAGAATAAATCCATCTTGTTTGCATAAGAGAAGGCTTATCTTTTTGTTCTCTTTTTTGTGAACTCTGTGAATTCACAGAGTTTATTCCAAAGTGGTATTGTATCAAAGAGGAACACACAAAAAAGGAGGGAATTCAGGAGACATCTTTGTTTTACCCACTAGAAATTATTTACCATGGCTGTCAACCCTGATTCTCAAGTACCATGGTGAGGGTTCTGTGCAGGCATCCGCAGCTAAGGCTATTCGTTGAACACATGCAACTTTGCCAGTAACCAAATCTTGGCCAAAGAAAAAGGCCAAGAAAATGTTTTAAATTATTCCTGACAGATTTTGCCACAGGGTGGCCCAGAGTGCAACAGTGGTCTGCAGTTGAAGAGCCTGCCTGCCCTTGACATAAAGCGTTAGCCCAAGAAACCCAGGCAAGAAGCTGGCACACATTTTGGACAGAATGTTCAATAAATGAATCGGTTTACAGTTTAGGGGAGGAAAAGTGTTACATTTTTTTTTAAGGGGACAAAACACATTCTATGAGGCGAGACAATGTCTATGGAGTTGATGAAAGTGAACACGTTGGCAAGAATCAGAGCTCATTGTGATATGATTCCTAAACAACCCTGGGATCAGAAACTCTAGTCCAGGAGCTTCACGCAGCCTGGGATTTTTGATCAATTCTACACAGAGTAAGAAGGGCCACTCTGTGTCTTGGGCTCTGTGCAAAGAGACAAGAGGGATGGTACCTGAAATCTAGCCCTCACTCCACTCTCCAAGTTTGAAACCCCAGGGAGGGGGGGCCCTTTATCACTGGCACAAGGTGCTCTGTGAACCATGGACAGATCTTGAGTTTGACTGAGAACATTTCAGACGCTAGTCAGACGAGGTCTAGAATCTACAAAATTCCTCCTATTGACCTTGAATTCCTGAGTTGGGGGAAGAGAATGTCCTGTTTCATTCACCACAGAATCTGCCTTTGTTACTGGTTCTGAGAGTCCTGGGGATTCTCTGGATCTGTTTCCTTTTTCTTTCTTCCTTCCTTCCTTCCCTCCCACCTTTCTTTCTTTCTTTCTTTCTTTCTTCCTTCCTTCCTTCCTTCCTTCCTTCCTTCCTTCCATCCTTCCTTCCTTCCTTCCTTTCTTTCTATGAGAAATTTATATTAAGCTTTAATTTTTTTTAATTTATTTATTTTCTTTATCTTTTTGGCTGCATCGGGTCTTAGTTGCAGCATGTGGGATCTTTTGTTGCGGCACGCGGGCTTCTCCAGTTGTGGTGCGTGAGCTTCTCTCTAGTTGTGGTGTGCGGGTTTTCTCTCTCCAGTTGTGGCATGCAGGCTCCAGGGCGCGTGGGCTCTGTAGTTTGCAGCACGCGGGCTCTCTAGTTGAGGTGCACGAACATAGTAGTTGCGCCCACAGGCTTAGTTGCCCTGCGGAATGTGGGATCTTAGTTCCCAGACCAGGGATGCAACCCGCATCCCCTGCATTGGAAGGCGGATTCTTTACCACTGGACCACTAGGGAAGCCCATAAGCTTTAATTTTGATTTTCTTTTTGCCGACCTCCTTTATTAACCTGGTTGAATCAGACTAGGATGGGACCCACATTTTGTACAAATAAATACATGCATATATGACCTCACAATTACATAGGGACACGCACAAACTATACATGCCCCCATTTTGTTGCACATCCATCTGCACACAGGGGCTCCTACATACCCACGGGTATGTACACATAAGCATGATGCTCAATGATTCACATGCCTCAATATGTGCTGACTTGTATTCACCAAGCAGGTACATGTACACTCAGAAACATGCATTCCAAATAGAGGGAGAATTGCCTTAGAGAGAAAGGCCTTTGTTAACAGCACAATGATCACATCTTGATGGAGAGTGGACCCCACTCTGTCAGACCTCCCTCCCTTCTCCATTGTCTGCATGACCTCTCAGGATTCCCTGCCCGCTTTAGTCTCCAGGGAGGGAAGAATAGAGCAGAGTACCTTGAAAAAGGAGGTGGGGCCTGATTGGAGTCCCGCCTCTGCCAAGAGCCCTCACGTGCTATTGGGAAAACCACTTACCTTCTCTGATTCGCCACCTTCTCCATCTTTAAAATGAGGCTGGTGACTTACATGAGTACTTCTCAACTCTTCCCTCCAAGGACTCCTTTGCCCTTCCCCTGTTGTACTTTTCCCCTCTTCCCCCATGGATCTCATGATTTTGAGGGTTTTGCTGACTGAATGACCTCATTTAGGTACTAATTTTCTTGTTTTCTAGTTCAAATTTTCATCAGAGACTTAAGTATGCATTGAAGAAACGATAATGCAATTTGTCATATTGAGAAACAAATCATAGTACCATTTCCTTTCAGATTTTTGAAATATTGAAATAACCTTCAACATTATCCTTGGGCTTCACAGGAGCATGTAGCTCCCAGTGGCTGAGAGCCACTCACCAAAGTAACCTCTGGCATTGCCAGGTCTTGGGGTCTTCTGATTGCTGCCAGGCCCTATACTCCAAAATTCACACTTTTGTATACGGCAGGGCCTGCTACCTGCAGCTGGAGGGCTCCAGGTGCACTAAATAAGCCACAGAGGAAACACTAGGGGTCAGATACCCAGCAGAGTTACTGAGTACCTTTTGGCTTAATTTAACACAGCTTAACTTTTTCTCGCTCCTGGCCCCAGTCCTTTCATTTATTTATTTATTTAATTGACGTAGAGTTGATTTACAATATTTTGTTAGTTTCAGGTGTATAGCAAAGTGACTCAGTTATGCATATATACATTTTTTTTCTGATTCTTTTCCATTATAGGTTATTATAAGATACTGAACATAGTTCCCTGTGCTATACAGTAAATCCTTGTTGTTTCTGTGCTGTACAGTAAATCCTCATTGTTTATCTATTTTATATATAGTGGTGTGTATCTGTTAATCCCATACTCTTAATTTACCCCCCACCCCCTTCCCCTTGGGTAGCCATAAGTTTGTTTTTCTATGTCTGTGAGTCTGTTTCTGTTTTGTAAATAAGTTCATTTGTATTATTTTTTAGATTCCACATATAAGTGATATCATATAATATTTGTCCTTCTGTGTCTGGCTTACTTCACTCAGTATGATAATCTTAGGTCCATCTATGTTGCTGCAAATGGCAATATTTCATTCTTTTATATCTGTCCCCAGTCCTTTATGGCAGGCCGAGATTTATCCAGGATATAGGTCCTGCCTGCATGCTCTCCTGGACCCTGACCCAAGGCCTTGTGGCTCCTTTTCCCTCCCCACGTGACCCCAGCCTGGACAGGTACAGTTTCCAGCCCTACGAGCTTCAGTCTTCAGAAAGTTCCTTCTGCCCCGTCTACCAGCCTTCCGTCACTGCTGCACCCCAGTTCATCACATTTTCTCAACCCCAAACTTTTCTCATCTTTCTCTTACCCTTTTTCAAAGCCTCTGAGAATGTCAAGCCTGGAAGGGACCTTACTGATCTAAGTTGACACCTCATCTGATGTTGGTGTTCTCTGTGTAATATAACCAACCTGTGGTTTTCCAAGGCCTATTTGAATATCACAAACAATGTGCTGCTCAGGACCTTACTAGACAGCTCGGCTCATCTTAGGCTGGTTCCAGGTTGTTACCAGTACTTTTCTGGAGGTTTTTGCTGCTGATCAGTTCTTAGCCATAATAAAATTAGCAATCAAAAAAATTAAAAAGCCATTTGCAGCCACAGAGCCGAGCAAGATTTCTCAAATGTCTCCCCAGGACTCCTACAGTAGCGGAAAGAGTATATGCGTGTACACCTTTCCTTGAAAGTCTCTTGATTTGGCTTAAAATTCCATGTACATTTTGTATTTTCCTCTATTTGTAATAAATCTATGTCTGTTTAACTACGTGAACAAGGTTTAACTATGTGTTTGACACTCATGCTTTGGGAGGTACATACCCGTGACTTCCGGTACCCATGAAAGGTTATAAGTATCTCAGTTTAAAAAACATAAGCTTATCAACTATACTCCAATATAAAATAAAAATTAAATTAAAAAAAAAAAGAGGGCTTCCCTGGTGTCGCAGTGGTTGAGAGTCCACCTGCCGATGCAGGGGACACAGTTTCCTGCCCCGGTCTGGGAAGATCCCACATGCCGCGGAGCGGCTGGGCCCGTGAGCCATGGCCGCTGAGCCTGCGCGTCTGGAGCCTGTGCTCCGCAGCGGGAGAGGCCACAACAGTGAGAGGCCCGTGTACTGCCAAAAAAAAAAAAAAAAAAAGAAACATGAGCTTAAAGCCAAGAGGATTATTTACCAGTCCCATTCTCCCACCCTCCAAAGCAGGGGTTGGTAGGGCAGAATGGGCACTGGTATAAGTCTTTCTCAGCTCTAAATCAAGCCAATATTCATCTAAGCTTATGAGAAAGGGATGACGATCCCCAGTTGACGGAAAAGGCAAAGTGAGGCTGGGGAAGAATGATTTCAGCAAAGAGACACAGTAAGTTATCAGAACCAGAATTTGAACATAACTCCAGGGCCTATCCTTGAATATTTTTTTTCTTTCTTTAATTAAGATATAATTGACATAGGTCCTTAAGTCTTTTTTTTTTAATTAATTAATTTATTTTTGGCTGCGTTGGGTCTTCATTGCTGCGTGCGGGCTTTCTTCAGTTGTGGCGAGCAGGGGCTACTCTTCGTTGTGGTGCGCAGGCTTCTCATGGCGGTGGCTTCTCTTGTTGCGGAGCACAGGCTCTAGGCACGTGGGCTTCAGTAGTTGTGGCTCACGGGCTCTAAAGCACAGGCTCAGTAGTTGTGGCACACGGGGCTTAGTTGCTCCACGGCATGTGGGATCTTCACGGACCAGGGCTCAAACTCTTGTCCCCTGCATTGGCAGGTGGATTCTTAACCACTGAGCAACCAGGGAAGCCCCGGATCTTAAGTCTTGCTAACCAAAAACCCACCACTGGTCCCCACTTCTACTTGGTCCCAGCATGTATTAGCAACTCTAGCTTTACTCTGCCCCAAACAGTTGTGTGAGTTTAAGCAGGCCTTTCTGGTCCTCTGTTTGCTCATCTAAAGTCAGAGGTTAGACCTGGTGGTTTCTAAGACCTCTGTAGATGGGAGAATCTGTGCGTCAACCCTCCACATACCAGTCAACATTTATTAACAAGAATAGTTCCGGGTGCTGGGACATTCAGGCAAATAAAACACAGCTTCTGCTCTTGATAAAACCCCCCATCTCATCAAGGGGGTAGGAGAGGCAGGGGGACTGACACATAAATTAGCGTAATCATGGCACTCAGTGCCTAAGTTGATGATTGTGGTCTAAGTGGAATGCTGTAGGAGCAAAGAGCTTTGGGCATTGGGAAGGCTTCACAGAGAAGGTGATATCTGAGTTGAGGCTTGAAGGTTGAGTTAGAGTTCAACAGATGGGCAAAAGCATTCCAAGGCAGGCGAACCACATAAACAAAGGCACGTTGTAAGAAAAGAGCGAGAAGTTTTTGGGAAGACTAGCTCAGAGTACAGGCTGTGTGAATGTGTGTGTGTGTGTGTGTGTGTGTGTGTGTGTGTGTGTGTGTGTGTGTGTGTAGCAGAATAGACCGAGGAGGTGGATTTGATTCTGATATTAAAGGTTCTTGAATGCACAGTAAATTCAATTAAACTTTACCTGAGGACTGCTGTTTCCAAGCAGTCCTGAGGAGCAGCCCTGGGGGAGGAGGTGCTGCAGGGATTTCCAGGAGCTTCAGAGTGAGGTCCCGCCACATTCTGCTTCAGGCAGAACAGCTCCACTTTGACCTGCTTGATCTGTGAGGTTCGGCTTGATTTCATCTGACAAAAAGTTTCCACTGCTGAAGCAAGCAAACGAGTAAAAGGTATGGCCAAGAGGGCCACTGGAGTGCTTTCTGCTGGGGAGAAGCAGAAAGAAGCCTCTGAAGGAGACTTCGTGTGCGGGGGCGTTTGGGGGAGCAGAAGCCTGATGGCTGACATTCGGGAGAAAGGGTCTCATATTCAGCTTCCTCGTCTGGAAAGGGGAATTGTAATTAGGAGGCGGGGTGCACACACCCCTCTGGTAGGGGAGGATCAAAACTTAGGTCTTCCCTAGGGCTTGGGGAAGTGTATGTGATCTCTAGTAGGAAGTCCCCCAACTTGGGGGATGGGCAGAGAGAGCGGGAGTGGGGAGAGGCAGGAAGTGGGCAACTAGACTAACAAAGGTGCCTGTGGCGGTTTGCCCAGCCCAGGTGGGAGCTAGGACCCCATTTCAGCTTTTCTGTGGCTTATGAATGGGGGCTGGGGAGCTGCCGATCTCGGGTCCTTCTGGAAGTTCCCAGGGCTAGGTCTTAGCATGTCGGATGTTGCAGGGGTAGATCTTGGGGGAGCCCTTTCAGCGCCCTCTCCATTCCCCCAGGGACCATGGGCTGTAGCTGCAGCTCAAACCCTGAAGATGACTGGATGGAAAACATCGATGTGTGTGAGAACTGCCATTACCCCATAGTTCCACTGGAGGGCAAGGCCATGGTAAGAGGCAAGACAGGGGGCTTGGTGTGGGAGTCGGGTGGGTGTACGACCCGGAGGAGAGAAACGGACCACCACTATAGGTCCTTGAGATAACAGCGCACCCTCTCCCCTGCAACAGAAAGGAAAAGAACCCCGGAGAGGGAAAGGGCATTCTCATAAGGTCATGCAGCAAGTGGTCGGCAAATTCAGTGATAAGACCCAGCCAAGCTGAAGTGAAGGAGAGCAGGGCAGTGGGGAGGCAAGCCAGGGTCTGACCCAGCCCCAGCTTTCTGACTCCACTTATACCCCACCCCACAGCTGTCCATCTGGAATGGCTCTGAAGTGCGGGATCCACTGGTCACCTACGAGGGCTCCAACCCCCCAGCTTCTCCACTGCAAGGTGACTTCAACCAGCAGGGCCTGGAAGAGAAGTCCTGTGGATCCTTGGCTGTCAGCCTCCATCTCCTCACCTACTCACCCCCTGTCCTTCCTCCTCCCCCCTCTGTCTTGTCGGCTACCATGTAACTCCTGAAGTCGCTCTCCCAGCCTATTCCAGACAGGTTCTCCCTGACTCCCCCTGTCTTTACAGACAACCTGGTTATCGCCCTGCACAGCTATGAGCCTTCCCACGATGGAGATCTGGGCTTCGAGAAGGGTGAACAGCTACGTATCCTGGAGCAGTGAGTGTCCCCTTCACGCCATCCATCCTTGCCCTGCGGTAGAGTGTGAGGGAGTGGGGACCTCCGGTACTGCAGCCCCCCTGCGGCCCCTGATCTGGCTTGCAGTGGGTGCCCTTAAGACAAAATGGGAGGCTTCGGAGTGTTGAGCTGAAGGGTGGGGTGGCATGGCCTAACTGGGGGCTCCGAGGGGGGGTTCCAGCCAAGTGCAAGGTAACCGCTGCTGTCGCTCAGGAACGGCGAGTGGTGGAAGGCGCAGTCCGTGACCACGGGCCAGGAAGGTTACATCCCCTTCAACTTTGTGGCCAGAGCGAACAGCCTGGAGCCCGAACCGTGAGTGGGGCCTCGTCGTGCGGGATGGCTGGGTGTAGATCCAGGGACCTCGGAGCAAAGGAGAGATGCTTGGGGTGGTGTGAATGCTGGAGGGTGATGGAGGAAGAACGGACCAACAGACGAAAGAAGCCCTCGCTTCTGCCTTGCTCAGCTGGTTCTTCAAGACCCTGACCCGCAAGGACGCGGAGAGGCAGCTCCTGGCGCCCGGGAACACGCACGGCTCCTTCCTGATCCGAGAGAGTGAAAGCACCACGGGTGAGCGGCTGGGCTGGCCGGGGGGCGGGGGGCGGGGCCGCGGGCTGGGGCAGCGAGCGGAGGTCCTGGCGCGAGGAGCCCGCGGGGTTGGTGTGGGATGGGTGTGTGTGTGTGGCGCGTCGGCGGAGGTGCGATTCGCTGGAGGCCACCGCCCCCCTCTTTTGCGCTCCTTCATCCTTTCTTTTTTTCAGGATCGTTTTCACTGTCCGTCCGGGACTTCGACCAGACCCAGGGAGAAGTGGTGAAACATTACAAGATCCGTAACCTGGACAAAGGCGGCTTCTACATCTCCCCCCGCATCACTTTTCCTGGCTTGCATGAGCTGGTCCACCATTACATGAGTGAGCACGGCAGGGTTAGGGTTAGCACCTGTGCCCTGTCAGCCTGCCTCCCCCAGGGCCTCTCGGGGTACCCTCCATCCATCTCTCAGTATGCTCCTTCATTCCCCCCTCAGTGGGTGAGGTGCGGTACCTTGGAGCCCCAGAGATCAGGTGACAGCTCCACACACCTCCCCTGCCAGTCCATTTCCCCAGGTGGGGACTGGGTGGGCCCCAACCCCCAGTCCCGCCTTATTCACAGCCTTACCCTCCTCCCTTATCCTCACAGATTCTTCGGACGGGCTGTGCACGAGGTTGAGCCGCCCCTGCCAGACCCAGAAGCCCCAGAAGCCCTGGTGGGAGGATGAGTGGGAGGTTCCCAGGGAGACGCTGAAGCTGGTGGAGCGGCTGGGGGCTGGCCAGTTTGGAGAGGTGTGGATGGGTGAGTGAGGCCCTCCAGGACTGCGGGGAGGGGAGGCATCTAAGGTCGTGAGAGTCCCACGACAGTGCCCTGTTTCGGGGCAGCTGCCTGGCTCTGGGGGCATGGGCTCCGAGTGATTCCCCCAACCCCTCCCTGCCCCAGGGTACTACAACGGGCACACGAAGGTGGCAGTGAAGAGCCTGAAGCAGGGCAGCATGTCCCCCGATGCCTTCCTGGCCGAGGCCAACCTCATGAAGCAGCTGCAACACCAGCGGCTGGTCAGGCTCTACGCGGTGGTCACCCAGGAGCCCATCTATATCATCACGGAATACATGGAGAATGGTGAGCGCCGCCTCCGTGCGCGGCCGCTGGGGGGCACTGCCGTCTCCTCTGCCCCTGCTGGAGGGCGGAGGAGATAGGCCTGGCTCAGCGTTGAGGTGTTTTAGAGGAATTTTCCTGAGCCCCCAAAGACTCACTTCCAGGAGCGACTATAGGGCGTGTGGAGAAGAGGATGTGTTGTTCGAGCCCCGTCTGGGAGCCCAGCTTGAGGTGGCAGGCTCTGAAAGAGCATTCACCCCCCCCCCACGCCCCCCTTCTTCTCTGACCTGCAGTCAGTCCTGTTTGCCTTCTTCAAACCCCACCTTGATCTAAGGATGCTTGATCTCAGGAGATGAGTAGGTCCCTAGCCCCACCTCTCTCCCTTCTGCCCCTGAGCCTTGCGAGTGCTCCAAAGCCCTCTTTTTCAGTTCTGGGTGAGCCCCTCCCCCTCCCTCAGTCCACTGTCGGACAGATTGAGAGCCCCAGGAAGGTAAATAGGAATTTCTAGGCCCAGCTTTGGACCAAGTCCCTGTGCCACCTCTGATGCTCAGTTCCCCCAAGAATAACAGCAGAAATCTAAACAGGCTTATCCAGAAATAAGTGTAGTCATTAAGGGCTCTAGAGTCTGACTGCCTGGGTTAGAATCCTGGCTTCAGGACTGTGTGGCCTTGGGCTTGGTCACTTCACTTCCCTCTGCCATGGTTTCCTCATCTGTAAAATGGTGATAATAATGCAATAGCAACTTTCTTACAGGGTCTTTTTTTTTTTAAATTTATTTTTGGCTGTGTTGGGTCGTTGTTGCTGCTCGCAGGCTTTCGCTAGTTGAGGCGAGCGGGGGCTACTCTTCATTGTGGCGCGTGGGCTTCTCATTGCAGGGGCTTCTCTTGTTGCGGAGCACGGACTCTAGGCACGCGGGCTTCAGTAGCTGTGGCACACGGGCTTAGCTGCTTCGTGGCATGTGGGATCTTCCCAGACCAGGGCTCGAATCCGTGTCCCCTGCATTGGCAGGCGGATTCTTAACCACAGGGAAGTCCCCTTATAGGGTTTTTGTGAGGATGAAAGTTAATGCATATAGAGCAGTTAGAACAGGGCCTACCATATAGTAACAGCTTAGTAAGTTTGTTGTTATCTGGCTCTGATTCTTTGGGAGTATAAGATCTGTCCCTCTTTCAGGAAGGGAAAAAAGCTGTTAATTGGCTAATGGATTCTGGAAATGGCAAATAGCAGACGACCTTCAATTGGTAGTTGCTTGGAGTTCTATGTTGAGAAGGATTCTGAGGTTCATTGGAAGTGAGTACCGGGATTGGTTAGCAACATCTGCCATGGATACAATGAAGGAATGGCAGTTTATGTCCACATATTTGCTGCCTCTGGGTGAGGTCTTTGCCTTCAGTGACTAATTCAGCACTCATAGTGGAGACACTCAAGTTGTTGTCATCTTCACATAGGGTTTTAGTCTCTTGAGAAGGGCCAGCGGTCACTAGCTCTGTTCCAGCCACTCCCATCCCTGGTCTTCTCCTAGTTACCCTCTGCTACCCTCTGATGTCTCTCAGTCCTCCAGGACACCTCTTTCCAGATTCCATTTACTACATTCAGCATACATTTATTGCTGCTTACTGTGGGCTGGGAACATTGGTTGATTGCTGCTATCAGTTATGCACACTAGGAAAACCAGAGTTTGTGCCATAGGAAAGTTCCAGTATACCATGGAGAAGGAAGATGATGATGTAATTTATTATACTTGGTAGATCTAGAGAGGCTTTCTAGAGGAATAGTCTAGCTGGGCCATGAAGAAAAAGAATTTTTAGCATGAGACATGGGACAAAGAGACTTTGGGGTGAGAACCCAGGGGCCTATGTGGAAAATCTCACAATTGTCTAGGGTGGGTGGAGTAAAAGAGGCAGGAGTGGAAGGAAGAGAAGAAACTACAGATGTGGACCATGCAGGGCTTTGGATGACTCGCTGAAGAGTTTGGGCTCCACCCCATTGGTGACAAGAAGCTTGCAGACCCCTCCAAGTAGCCCCCTAGTCCCCGGGAAAAGGGCATCACACATCCCGGGCATCCTCACTCTGAACACACACTCCTCCTTTTTCAGCTTTTGCTCTTCCTTTCCACACATCAGACACTGCTTCTAGACTCCCAGTTAGGGGAGAAGGGTCTGAGGGCTTTCCCCTGGGGCAACTTGGGTCAGCAGCTCTTGCTTCTGCCCACAGGGAGCCTGGTGGATTTTCTCAAGACCTCCACAGGCATCAAGCTGACCATTAACAAACTCTTGGACATGGCGGCGCAAGTAAGGAGACTGGGGAGGGGATGGGCGTGGGCACAGGGCAGTGGGAGAAGGATGTTGGGCCCAGGACCGCTGACCTGTACCTGGCCTGCAGATTGCAGAGGGCATGGCATTCATTGAAGAGCGGAATTATATCCACCGTGACTTGAGGGCCGCCAACATCCTGGTGTCTGATACGCTGAGCTGCAAGATCGCAGACTTTGGCCTAGCACGCCTCATCGAGGACAATGAGTACACAGCCAGGGAGGGTAGGTACGGGACATGAGGGAAGTCTGCGGCCTGCAGGGTCTGGCCAAGCAGACCCAGGTGACCACACTTCCTCCCTCCAGGGGCCAAGTTTCCCATTAAGTGGACAGCACCAGAAGCCATTAACTATGGGACATTCACCATCAAGTCGGACGTGTGGTCTTTCGGGATCCTGCTGACGGAGATTGTCACTCATGGCCGCATCCCTTACCCAGGTCAGGGTCAAGGGCAGGAGCTGAAAGGGTGATGGGGAAGGGCAGCAAATTCATGTCTTTCCACTTACTTCTTCCCAGGCTAAGAATCTGAAACTCTCTAGCTGCTTCTCCTCCATCGTCTCAGGGGTGGCACTCCTACATCCCCAATTAGGTGCACATCTCCCAGGCCTGGCTTCCATCTCTGTCTCTGGATGTCTCTTCCCTCAACAATCCCAGCTCTATTCTTTAGTTCTAACACTGGCAGCCTAGTATGTAGAAGAGGATCTGGCCTGCGAGGTAAGAGGCCTGCTTCTTATTACCAGGTCTGCCACTGCTGCTTTCTGTTTGGCTTTGATCAGATCATTCCTTTTTTCTCCAGTTGTAAAACGTGAGGTTAGAACAGTACCTGACCCATACGAAGCACTCAGGAGTGTTAGGCTTTATTATTAATCACTATGGGCAAGTGACTTGGGCAGGTGACTTTACCTCTCTGAGCCTCAGTTTCATGATATGAGAAACAAGATTATTTGTGAAAGAGCTTGACTCATAGTAGGTGTTCACTAAACACTGACTTCCCGTCCCTCTGAAGCCTTCCATGTAGAGTGAGAGAGACGTGTAAACAGCTAATTCCCACCCTCTCCCATTCCTCCCTCTATCTCCTGGACAGTCCTTTACCCCTAATTCAGCCAAGACAGGAATGAAATTTTTTTTGGAAGGAACTTGATAGGAAACTCTGGGGAAAGGAAATAGGATACAAAGACAGGGTAAGAAGGTCATGGAGCACAGTGGCCAGACTTGCAGAAGCTTCCTACATCCCCATCAGTGTGCACAGTACTTTGCTCCTGGGAAGATAAAGACACCTTAGAATCAGGTGAGGGTATGCAGGCCTCTCCTGCCCTGGACTTGCCCCATCACAGAGTCCAGCGGCAGTGCCGGGGCTAGAAACACACTCGTTGTCCTGCCAAGAGTTCACAGTGCTCCCTTAGAGAATTTTTCTATTAGAAGAATAAAGGCAGTGAAAGCATGATGATAAATGGCAACTGACACGTGGCTTCAGGGTCAGGGAAACTATGGGGAGTAATGGGGACCTGAGTGAACTTACATCTGCTCTAGCAGATGGCTCCTATTAAGACATGGGGGCCCAAAAAACAGATCTTTGTTTTTTCAAGAGAAGCCAAAACTTGGAGTTTTAGGAAAATTTTCCCATTTCCAAATATTGGTGATGATTCACATTGTTTAAAAATGCCAAAAGGGGAGACATCCCCGGTGGTCCAGCAGTTAAGATTCCATGCTCCCAATGCAGGGGGCACGAGTTCGATCCCTGGTTGGGGAACTAAGATCCCACATGCCAAAAAAAGAAAAAATATATATATACACACACACAATAACAAAAAAAAAAAAAAACACTATAAGGGGCCAAGCCAAAGTAGGGCTGTGGGCTGTATTTAGGCTGGGTGTAGCCAATAGGTTTGTACCCTTGTTCCCTGGCCTATGTCCTTCAGTGTCCTGATTTTGAAATCTGAGTGACACATAGCTAGAGGCCCCCCAGGGGAAAGGCCTGGGGAAGAGAGGTCTCTATTGACTAGGGTCCAGTCTGAAGCTTTGTAGGAGTAAAACTTCTGTTTTGCTAGGACCCTCTAGGGGTTAAGCTCTGGGGACTGCCTGTCACAGTCTCTTCTCAGGAGAATGAAGGAGAAACCAGAGGCCATACAGGTAATTTAGAAACAGGGAGCTATATTTCTGCTGTGACCATGCAGTTCTCCAGAGCAGCTCCTCTTGGGGGTCTACATGCAAAGAGCCTACTATGGGGGCCAGGATCAGCACCAAGGGAAGGAAGTGGCCCAAAGATGATTTCATCTGGATCATGGAGGGGCCTAGTGAATCTTCTCTGCCCCATGCAGGGTCTGCCTTGCTGGGGTCCAGGGTCCATCTGGATTCCTGATGCAGCATCTCATGTGCCTGTTCTAAAAGCTGGAGAAGCCTCCCCATTGTCCTGGCTGTGGGCCCCCATCCTGCCCTGGGCCCTGACCACTCCATCCTTCCCTACCAAATAATCATCATTACAGGTACTCTTTATGCTGCATCTCCTCTTCCAGGCAGCATTCTCAATGCTATATATACACTTTCTCTTTCAATCCTGATAACACCTCTATGAGGTAGGAGCTACTGTTATCCCATTTTCCAGATGAGGAAACTGAGGCTTAGAGAGGTGCCGTGGCTCACCCAAAGTCTCACAGCCACATGTGTGCATTATTGAGTGTTTAAGCCATAGCAGACACTACAAGTGGCACGACTGACATTTAGCAATTACCGCAAGTATAGCTTTACCATTGATGGAGACCAAGATCCCTTTGGATTGGTGCTCACACTATACAAGTTGTCAAATATCTTGACCATCACCCCTGCCTGTGGGCTTCCAAAGCCTGGAGCCTTGATGTCAGTTCTCCCATCAACCTCTAGGGATGACCAATCCTGAGGTGATTCAGAACCTGGAGCAAGGCTACCGCATGGTACGACCTGACAACTGTCCAGATGAGTTGTACCAACTTATGATGCTGTGCTGGAAGGAGCTCCCGGAGGACCGGCCCACCTTTGACTACCTGCGCAGCGTGCTGGAGGACTTCTTCACAGCCACAGAGGGCCAGTACCAGCCGCAGCCCTGAGGAGCCTAGCTGGCTGGGGCTTGGAGCCCTCCCCCTACCTAGCCAACCCGGCTTGGGGAGATGCAGTTCCTGTGTTACACCCATGTGGCCTATGCACATATGGACTCTGCATGTGAATCCCGCCCACGTGCGACACATACACTTCTCGTATCCTGTACCCGGGTTCTGTAGTTGGGTGGGCTCTGCACATGTGTCTTGTACATGTGTGGCCTGTGCATATATGTCTTGGACACTCGTCCAAGTTGTCCCTTTCTGGGCCCAGCCACTTCTGAGACCACCAAAGAAAGGAGAGAGGCCTGTGATTGACACCAGCTTCTCCCCACCCCCTTTTCTTTTCCCCTGGTCATCAAGAAGCTCCTTGAGGGCCGGGACCTTACCTAATACCTCTGTGCGCTCCTCTTTGGTGCCTGGCACCCATAAGGAGCTCAATAAATGTCTCTCGGTGAAGACTGCACATCTTTCTGCTCCCCACTCCAATCTCCTTTTCCTTGGGAGTGGGGAGTGAGCGTTCAGAAGATGGAAACTGGGGCACCCTGAATTGGGGTGAAAGATGGGGTGAAGGGATGTCTGAACTTTTTCCAGCCCTGCTGATGTTGGGGGCCAAGAGGAGGTCCCTATACTTTGCTGTATGGGTTCTTTGAACACCTTCAAACCCCCACCCCAAAGGATTATGGGCAATCCCTACCCAGAACCTCCTAGAGAGTAGCTGTGTCCCAAGACACTCCCCCCTCCCATTATATAAATGCAACAGCAGTTTTGAGAGCTACTGATTCAAGGACTATATTTGACCTTAGATATGTTCTGATTCACCTTCAAGGTGTTTTTAAACATTGAGTTTATTCACTCACCTAACAAATATTTATTGAACATCTACTGTGTGCTAGGCATGATTCTGGGTTCATAGGATATGCAGTAGATAAAATCTCTGGAGCTTATACTCTGTAAAGGAAGATAGACAATAAGCATCACAAAGAAGTAAATGGTATGGTATGCTACAAGGTGATAGTGCTAAGGGGAGAAAAACAAGGTAAGGGGAATTAGGAATGTCATGTTTGAGGGAGGTTTATAGTTTTAAAGAGGGTGGTCTGGGAAGGTCTCATTGAGAAGGTGAATTCTTTTTTTTTTTTGCGGGTACGGGGGCCTCTCACTGTTGTGGCCTCTCCCGTTGCGGAGCGCAGGCTCCGGACACGCAGGCTCAGCGGCCATGGCTCACGGGCCCAGCCGCTGTGCGGCATGTGGGATCTTCCCGGACCGGGGCACGAACCCGCGTCCCCTGTATTGACAGGCAGACTCTCAACCACTGCGCCACCAGGGAAGCCCGAGAAGGTGAATTTTGACCAAAGATTTGAAGGTCAGGGAGTGAGCCACGTGGTATGCAGGATGAGCAGTCAGGCAGAGGGTACAGCCTGAGGCAGAAGCTTGCCTGGCAAGATCTCAGAGGTAAAGGTAGCCTGAGAGAGGGGTATAGATCCTATGGGGCCTGGGGCCTTGTGGCCTTTGCAGGAGCCATTTTGAGGAGCCTTTGCAGGGTGCAGAGCCATGACTTGAGCTGACTTACATTTTAAAAGGATGGCTCTTACTGCTGTCTTGAAAGTAGACTGAGTTAGCAGTCAGTTTATAAAACTGAGGTAGTTTTGCATAAAACTCCAGATTTCTGCCTCCTCTTGAAAAAAATAGGAAGATTTGGCTCTTTTGGGCTTACCTGTCCTCATGGAGCTGAATAAGTGGCTAATGCCTTCAGGTGGGGTATGAGCTCTCCCATTGCCAGAGTCCCCTTCACACCCTATTGCTCCCAGACAATGAACCTGAGTGTTAGTGGTTATTTATCATCATGTTCGTGCTGTTGTTTTTATAAAAAGAGGAAAATGAAAAATTTTTTGCACCCACATTTCCATTAAAAAGTGGGAAAATTAAAGATCCCTGAAGATGGCAGTGTGTTTGAAGAAAGATGGGGAGAAGGACATATTTCTTTAGAAAGTGAAAAAGAATCCAATATTAAAAACAAGCAAAGTACCTGAATCAAACCAATATAAATATAAATCCACTCATTTACATCACCTGTGTGACCTCTGAAAGTGTCTGAGTTTGTGATTCCTGTTCTGCATTTTATAAAATGCTGCCACACCCATGACCTCATCTGATCCCCACCCTCCTCCTCCTTTGGACACTGCTGCAGACACAGAGCTGGTGAACTTTGTTTTCTTACACTCTCCATTTTACTAAGAGGGAAATGGGGGCCCAGAAAGGTTCCTGGCTAGGAAGCAGCAACACAGAACTGGGAATAGGGTTTATTCCACAGTCTTTTGCTGCTTCTATAATAGAAGTGCCCAGTCTTAGATCTGTTACGTTTGTAATTAGTGGCCCAAATGCAGTTCCCAGGTGAGGAACACAAGTGCCCAAGCAGTCTTTAAGCTGTAAAGAGGCATAAAACATATATCTATAGATCCTATAGATCTATAGGCTTACGAGTAACTTACTTCACACATAGTAAGCACTCACTAAATATTAATATTGTTGTAGTTTTTTTTTTTTTGGTACGCGGGGCCTCTCACTGTTGTGGCCTCTCCTGTTGCGGAGCACAGGCTCCGGACGCACAGGCTCAGCGGCCATGGCTCACGGGCCCAGGCGCTCCGCAGCACGTGGGATCTTCCTGGACCGGGGCACGAACCCGTGTCCCCTGCATCGGCAGGGGGACTCTCAACCACTGTGCCACCAGGGAAGCCCTGTGTTGTTATTTTATTTTATTTTTTTTTTGCAGTACGCCGGCCTCTCACTGTTGTGGCCTCTCCTGTTGTAGAGCACAGGCTCAGGACGCGCAGGCTCAGCAGCCATGGCTCATGGGCCCAGCCGCTCCGCGGCATGTGGGATCTTCCCTTACCAGGACACGAACCCGCGTCCCCTGCATCGGCAGGCCGACTCTCAACCACTGTGCCACCAAGGAAGCCCTGTGTTGCTATTTTAATAGCGCATCACAGTGCTTTTCAGTCTGTAGCTTTCAATAATGATTAGTTGATGACTGATCTAGTGCAGTGGTTCTCAAGGGTAGGGTGGGGGGCACTTTTACACTCCCTCCAATCCCCTCCCCCTTGCCCTGGAGACATTTTGCCAGGACAATTTCTGTTGTCACAGCTGGGGGTGGGTCAGGGTACTACTGGCATCTAATAGGGAGAGGCCAAGGATGCTGTTAAAAATCCTACAGTGCACAGGACGGTCCCCTACAACAAAGAATTATCCAAAATATCAGTAGCTTCAGTATCCTGAGAAACTCTGCTCCCAGTATAAGGGGACAATCAGTTTCCTCCCATCTAAATGCACTCAGTTCTCCTAGGTGACTGCATCAGGGACGTAGGCTTTGGAGTAAGAAAGGCTGGGTTCTGACACATTTTTAATGTGCCTCTGATGCATAGTAGGCATTCAAAAAATTACGATTGAAAATTGAACGTAATTACTGTGTGGCTCTGAGGAAGCCACAAAGTTCCGAACTTCGAACTTCGTTATCTTTGTCTGTTAAATGGTGATAAAAAGGCCCCCTCCAGAGCCGTCGTGAAGAATAATGGAGATGACTGAGATAATGTCGGTAAAGCTATTGCACAGCGTTTGGCCTACAGCAGTTTCCTGTCCTTTGTCAATTTATTTCTCCTGCTCCAAACTCAGCTGAGTGACCTTGCGCAAGTCACTTTCCACCGTAGGCCTCTGTCAAATGACAAAGTTGGTCTCTGATCTCCAAGCACTCTCCCAAAGCCGAATGGGACAGCGAAGTTTGTAGTCCGGCTTTCTTCCCCCGGGACGAATGGTACGGTCCTGGGGCAGCCCCACCCCCTGTCGCGGACCTTGGTACAGGCCCAGGGGGCCCTCCGAGGCCTCGCCGGGCTGCCCTTGCCCCCCGCCGAGTTCCGGGCCGTCCCGGCGCCTCTGATTGGCTGGAGCGGTGCCCGGGCTGCGCGGCTATAGGTGAGCCCGGGCGGGGACGGGCGGAACGCGCTGGAGGCCCGCCCCCTCTTTGCTGGGTCTGACGCTGAGCGGAGCTGCCGGCGGGCGGGAGGGTGGACGGACAGACTGACGGGAGGGACGGGAGGCGAGCAAGATGGCGCAGACTCAGGGCACCAGGAGGAAAGTCTGTTACTACTACGACGGTGAGCACAGTCCTCGCGCCGGGGTAGGGGGCGGGGCCGGGCTAGGCGGCATCTGGGAGAGGGAGCCGAGGAGATCTGAGGGGGAAGGCTGAGGCATTGGGGAAAGACTGAGGGAGGAGGCTGAGAGAAGGAGGCTGAGAGAAGGAGGTCGAGGCTGAGGGCGGAGTTTGAAAAAAGGTGGTCGGGGCTGAGGGAGGAGGCTAAGAGGAAAGGAGGTGGAGCCTGAGGGAGGAGGCTAAGGGGAAGGAGGTCGAGGCTGAGAGGGGATGCTGAGGGAGGAGTCCGAGGCTGAGAGGGTCGCCTGGGGAAGCCTGAGGTCACTTTGGAGGGGACTTCTGAAGTCTGATGTGGAGTTTGCGGCGGCCTCCTAGAGGGGAGGCAGAGTTCGAGGGGGGAGGCAGAATCTGGTGGAGAAGGTTGCAGGGTTACATGTTACTGCTGAGAATCCGAAGGTCTCTCACTGCCCCTTTCCTTCCTCATCTCTTCTGGTGAGAGGCCATCAGAGCTCACCACCTAGAGGTCACCAGCATCCCTCCCCATCTCCCAGCGGGCCCTGCAGTTGGTGCTGGGAAATGGAACCCCTGAGGTTGGAAGGAGAAGGATGCAACTTGTTAGAACAAACTTTTTCGTTGAACAGAGATCTGTGGAGCAGCAGCTTCCTCTGTTCTAGGTAGCATTTAGGGGCTGGGGCCATGGGAAGATCAAAGCACTTGCCACCTTCCTCTCAGTCCGGAGGAGCAGGTAGACAATGACAAAGAATTGCTCTCCACTATCAGGCTGGGAGGAAGGACAGCTCAGAGTGTTCTGGGAGCACAGAGAAGAAGCACCCGCCCAGCCTGAGGAGTCAGGCAAGGAGGTGCCGTCTCAGTTAGGACCTGAAGAACAGGAGTTATTAGCCAGGCCCAGGCAGGGCAAAGATAACAGCAAGTTGAGAGGTAAGAGAAAGGACAGCACGTTTGAAAAACGGCAGGTCTATGTGCAGAACGGTGGAGGCATAGATTTGAGGGCACAGTGTTAGAAGGTAGAGAGCAGGGGTGAGAGAAAGGTTGCAAGTGATGAGGCTGGAGAAGTAAATGGGGACCAGATCATGAAGGGCTGGGCATACCACCCTAAGGAAGTTGGACTTTATTCTGAGGGCACTTGTGAATCATTGAAGTTGTATGCAGGTTAGTGACATCATCAGATTTATACCTTGGAACTGTCACTCTGGGACAGAAATTAAACGCATGAATGGAGAAGTAAGGAAGAAGACAAGGATCCCAAGTTTCTGGTTTGGGCAGTTTGATGCTGAGTGTTTGTAGAAGGCAGGGTCAGTTAATAACTTTGGGTTTTGTTTTATTTATTTATTTACTTATTTGGCTGCTTTGGGTCTTCGTTGCTGTGTGCCAGCTTTCTTGAGTTGCGGTGAGCGGGGGCTACTCTTCGTTCGGTGCACGGGCTTCTCACTGCGGTGGCTTCTCCTGCTGCGGGGCTCGGGCTCTGGGCGCGGGCTCAGTAGTTGTGGCTCGCGGGCTCTAGAGCGCAGGCTCAGGAGTTGTGGCTCGGGGGCTTGGTTGCTCCGCTGCATGTGGGATCTTTCCGGACCAGGGCTCGAGCCTTTGTCCTCTGCATTGGTAGGCGGATTCTTAACCGCTGCGCCACCAGGGAAGTTCCGGTTTTTTTTGTTTTTTTCCGGTACGCGGGCCTCTCACTGTTGTGGCCTCTCCCGTTGCGGAGCACAGGCTCCGGACGCACAGGCTCAGCGGCCATGGCTCACGGGCCCAGCCGCTCTGCGGCGTGTGGGATCTTCCCGGACCGGGGCGGGAACCCGTGTCCCCTGCATCGGCACGCGGACTCCCAACCACTGCGCCACCAGGGAAGCCCCGGGTTTTGTTTTTTGAAGAAATATTTGTTGAGATGTCTGGGGGATATCCAAGTAGAGGTGTCCAGTAGGCAGTTGGCCATTCAGGTCTGCAGTTTAGAAGACAAACAAGAAGATAGAGATTTTTTGGTGATTGTCAGAATACATACATACAGGTGATAATTTTATTTATAGGAGAGGATGCAGTCACCCTCGCATCCCATGTAAGAAGGTGTATAGGGTGAAAAGAGAAGAGGGTCCAGGGCGGAATTCTAAGGAAGTGGACTGAGAAAAAGTCTAGTGTTCTTCATGCTCTGCACTCTCTTGCCATAGCATTTGTCACTGTGTATTGGAATTGCCCATTTACTTGTTCATACTTCTTAAAGACAGTAAGGTCCTTAGGGAAAGGGATCATGTTTTGTCTACCTTTGTATGCTCAGTCCCCAAAACAGTGCCTAGCTCATAGTAGGCACATATTTTCTCAAGAAATACTTGTTGATTAAATGAATAAAGATACAAAGGGAACGACCAGAGATGTAAGTGAACCAAAAAGTGTTGGGTTACAGTAGCCAAAAGAGGGAGGGAGTGGCCAAGTGTTGGCAACAGCTGTTTCCTGTGCAGGGTTTGGAACTGAAGCTGAATTGCAGTAGATTGAAGAATGAATGGATGGGTTAAGAGGAGACATTAGGTTGAACTTTTTTTATTTTTATATATTATTTTTGGCAGCGCTGCGCAGCATGCGGGATCTTAGTTCCCTGACCAGGGATCGAACCCGTGCCCCCTGCAGTGGAAGCACAGAGTCCTAACCATTGGACTGCCAGAGAAGTCCCTAGGCTGATCTTTTAAAGGAAGCTTGTTGGGACAGAGAGAGAGGGTTGTTGATAAAGGGGAGATGTAGTGGCTGAGAGTTGAGTATATGCAAATTCTTAAGGAAAATAGCCAGATATTGGAGAGAGGGGCTAGTAATGATGGAGATTGCTGAGAAGAGACCAGGTGAGATGGAAACCAGAGCACAGGTAGGGACACTAGTCTTGCAAGGGGAAGTTCCTCTGGGACAGAGAGGTTAAGTGGCAAGGAAAAGTTCAGAGATAGGTAAGTTTGAAGGGGAAATGATGGGGAGAAAGTGGAGGGAGTTTTCAAGATGAGGTAAGAGAATATTCCTTTTCCTGAGAGTGGGGGAGGGCAGTTGGTAGAGTAGGAATCTTGAAGAGAGATAGCTGTTATGAAAGAGGGAGCCAGGAAAAAAAATTGGAAGGATTGCTGGACAGTGGTGAGGGCCCATTTGAGGCTGGCGTCTGACTCTGTAGCCTTATCAGTTTGCACAGTTTTGTGATCTCTACACTCTCAGTTTAAAAAGAGAAAAAGTGGAAAGACATCAGTCTTTAGAGAAGGGAGATTTCTTACTTTTTGAGAAACTACTTGTGAGTTTTGCAGTGAGGTCACTAGTTTGGGGCTCAGATTTGTCTCTACCACTCAGAAGCTTTGAAGTATTGGGCAAGTCATTTTACCTTACCGGGCCTCAGGTCACTCCCCTATAAAGCTGATAAACTATAAGAACAGTGCAAAAAGCTCTTTTTGAAAAAGTTTTAAAAAGTTTAAAAAAGCTGGATTGGTTCCACGACCCCAGTGCAAATATCAAAAGGATGCTCAAATTCCTTACATAAAATTGCATAGTATAGTAGGCCTTCCTTAGCCAGGGTTAGTGGATGGGGATGGCCAATTCTATATAAAAAGCATTATTTCTTTCTTTTTTTTTTTTTTTTTTTGCGGTAAGTGGGCCTCTCACTGTTGTGGCCTCTCCTGTTGCGGAGCACAGGCTCCGGACGCACAGGCTCAGCGGCCATGGCTCATGGGCCTAGCCGCTCCATGGCATGTGGGATCTTCCCGGACGGGGGCAGGAACCCATGTACGCTGCATTTGCAGACGGACTCTTAACCACTGTGCCACCAGCGAAGCCCAAAAAGCATTATTTCTTTTTAAAGTCTCTCAGCAACCTGATTAAAAACTGTTAAGGAAAATGGTATCTTTGGACCCCACCCTCAGGTACTCCCTTAGCTTTCTTTATAAGTTATCTTAGTTCCCCAGGTCTAAACTTTGGCTGGATTCTGGGTTGATAGGCCAGAGATATGGGTAAGCAGGAAGCCAGTTATATCACATAGTAATGACCTTGCGACTCCTGACTGCCCACAAATTGGGTCTGCATCTGGATGTCTCTGCCAATGCCTTGAGAACCTGTTCTACCCGCCCCCCCCCCCCCCCCCCCCGGCTGATAAGGTTGTCTGAGGAGCCCTGGGAACAAACTCTTCTGCCTGCCTTCCCTGCTACTGCGTCTCAAAGTCTGTGTCTGTATGGGACAATGGTCCCTCTTGAATGCCACTACATGCTGTGCTCTGGCTTGTGGCTCTGGTTGAGAGCACAGGCCTCACTAAGATTAAGAGAAGAGGATGGAAGGACATTAGGTGAAAACTAAGGGAATCTAAATAAAGTATGGACTTTTAGTTAATGATAATGTATCAATATTGCTTCATTAATTGTAACAAATACTTTTTATTTTACTAATGTAAAATGTTAGTAGTGGGGAAATAGTAGTGTAGTATCTAAGAATTCTGTACTTCTTTGCAATTTTTCTGTAAATCTAAAATTGTTCTAAAAAATAAAGTTTATTTAAAAAGAGAGAGAAGAGGATGAGATCCTAAATATCCAACTGTTTAGAAGCTTCCCATTATCCCAGGCCCTGTCTGTGCCAAAGAGAATTGGAGTGGCTTGGATGCTGTTGGTGGCATTCCCCACAGTGCATTGCTCCCTGGAATGAAGCCTGTTTCTGGCACTACCAAATCAATGATTAAGAGGTTGGGGCCTTTTTTTCACTGGTGCTGAAAGATCTGCCTAATCCTGATGGACTTCCAAGGAGAGAACTTTGGGTGTGCAATTCACGTGATTTTGAAATATTGTTCCAGGAACTTTCTACCAAGTAGACTCACAGAGCCCTTTAGATTAAGTGCGAACTGAAGCAGGTACCTGGGAAACCCAATGTAGTTTTTAGCATTCCGGATTCGGAGTTAGCAGGGTTGACTCCCAGATCATTCATTAGCTGTGTGATCTTGAGCAGGCACATAACTTCTCTGAGTCTCACCTCAGTTCCTTGAATCTTTATTGAGCCTCTATGATGTACAGGGCATATTTGTCCTTGCCTTCAAGGAGCTAGTCTTGTAGACATAAAATAGATATGTAAATAATTTAGATACAAAACAAAATTACATGCCATATATAAATTGCATGCAGAGGAAAAGACCATTTATTCTGATCAAGACTATGGTTGGAGCTTGAGCTGGGCTTTGTAGTATGAGGATCATCAGAGAAGGAATGACATTCCAGGTCAGAGGGACAGTCTGAACAAAGGATACTTTGGTGTGAAGATGAATGCCATGTTCAGGAAGCTGGTAATAATCTAGTGCATTTATAGCAGAGATTGGCAAACTTTCTGTAAAGGGCCAGATAGTAAATATTTTAGGCTTTGTGTACCATATGGGTGGGTCTCTGTAGTAACTATTTAACTACTCAACTCTGCCATTATAATGTGAAAGTAGTCATAGATAATATATAAACCAGTGGGCATCGTTGTGTGCCGTAATATCTTATTTACAAAAAACAGGCAGCTAGGGCTTCCCTGGTGGCGCAGCGGTTGAGAGTCCCCCTCCCGATGCAGGGGACACGGGTTCGTACCCCGGTCCGGGCCTGTGAGCCATGGCCGCTGAGCCTGCGCGTAGGGGAGTCGCAAGGGGAGAGGCCACAGCAGTGAGAGGCCTGCATACCGCAAAAAAAAAAAGAGGGGGGGGAGGGAGGGAGGGAGGGGGAGAGAGAGAGAGAGAGAGAGTGTGTGTGTGTGTGTGTGTGTGTGCGCGTGCGTGTGCACACACACGCGCGTGCTGGGGCAAGGTGGTGGTGGTAGGAAGTTGGAAAAGTAGATTAAGAAACTCCTTTAATGCCAGGCTACTGAAGTTGTTCTTTATTCTTTATCCTGTAGGGGATGGGGAACCATTAAGGATTTTTGAGTAGGCGAGTGATGTTATCAAAGCTGTATATTAGGAAAATAACTGGTAACAGTGTGGCAGATAGTTTGAATTGAAGGCAGAGGGACCAATTAGAAGGTTATTGCTATAGATGAATCAAGAGATGGTGAGTTTAGTCTTCTTATAGATAAACTGGGAATAATACTCCCTATCCTAACTATTTTACAGGGTTTTTGTGAGAATCCAGTAGGAAAATGAATGCGAATGTACGTTGACACCATAAAGTGTCATGATGTGCAAGAGGTGAACTGTGACTTACAGTAATTCTTAGTAGTGATGGTTATTTTTCTGTTGTGGGAATGAATTCCTTGGAGATACAGTGAGGTGAGTCACCTCACTTGCTACTGTTCCCCAGTAGATTTGGAATGACCTCCTCACACTATCCTAGTGCCTGTAGGCCCCAGGGGAAAAAACTGGGCTAGACAGACATCCTTAAATGCTCATCTCACCAAGGTCCCCTGCTTTTTGTTTGTTTTTTCTTTTGGAGTTACCCTTCCTTGAGGTGGGAGAGAATCTTGGAGTCTAGGATGAACCAGAAAGAGAGTTTGCCTAGAAATTTGTTGTAAATATTCATGGGTTCTCCTGGAAGTGTATGTCTAACTGTGTCACTGAAACTGTCACTCTTTCTTCTTCAGGGGATGTTGGAAATTACTATTATGGACAAGGCCACCCAATGAAGCCTCACCGAATCCGCATGACTCACAATTTGCTCCTTAACTATGGTCTTTACCGAAAGATGGAAATCTATGTGAGTTACTGGGAGCGTCACCCCTCCCTAACCTCGTCAGCTCTGGTTCCCCATATGTCACTCATTATCTCATTTTTTCAACTACTCATTTATCAAATGTGTTGAGTGACTGTTACATGGCAGACACTGTAAATGATAGAGATTCTCTATTTTTAAGGAGCTCACTCTAGTGCTGGTGACTAACATGTACACAAATAAATTGTACAGTGTGTAAGTGCAACAATGAAACAATGTATAAGATGCAGAGATAATAAGGTGTGAAGGTGGAAGGGAGCCTTGGAATGTTCTCTAGAGGTGATATCTGAGCAGTGTTTTAAAGGTTGAATAGAATTTAGCCTGGAGTTCAGGAGGGGACTGGCATTCTAGGCTGAGGAAAGAACATACACAAAAAGGCAGAGAGGTAAGAACAATATGGTGTGTTTGGGGAAAATATAAGTAGTTCAGTGTGCAGGTATTGTAGTATAAAGTTCACAGGTGTGAGAGAGGGGAGCTAGAGCTGGAGAGGTCAGCAAGGATTGGATGTACTAAGCAACTCTGTGGCACCAGGGTCAAAAAATCCAATGGCTGGAGAAGAAAAAAAAAAAAAGAGTGATTGGAACTGTGTTGAACTAGATGCCAAGTCTCTAGTTACTAGAGAGTATGGACTGTCTAACATCTTGACTCAGCTCCATCTGATGACTTTTGCCCCATCTATCAGTTTTTAAAGAGAAGCCAGAACTCTAGATTATTATGTAAAATCTCCCAGGTTTAAAATATTGGCCCAAGTTTGTTTGTTTTAAATGTGTGCAAACAAAAGCACATGAGCATATCTGTGGACCAAATTTGGTCCAGAGGTTCCCAATCTGAACCTCTTCTGGAAGCTGTGAAGAGCAGGTGAAGTATTTTATTTATTTATTATTATTTATTTAATTTATTTATTTTTGGCTGTGTTGGGTCGTCGTTGGTGCGCACGGGCTTTCTCTAGTTGCGGTGAGCGGGGGCTACTCTTCGTCGTGGGGCGCAGGCTTCTCATTGCAGTGGCTTCTGTTGTTGGGGAGCACAGGCTCTAGGCGCGCAGGCTTCAGTAGTTGTGGCACACGGGCTCAGTAGTTGTGGCTCGCGGACTCCAGAGTGCAGGCTCAGTAGTTGTGGTGCACGAGCTTAGTTGCTCTGCGGCCTGTGGGACCTTCCCGGACCAGGGCTTGAACTCGTGTCTCCTGCATTGGCAGGTGGATTCTTAACCACTGCACCACCAAGGAGGTTCCACAAGTGAAGTATTTTAAATGAGAGATAGGAACAGGCATGCATTTTAGAAGCAGGGAGGCCAGTTAGGAGGCTGTCACAAGGGTCCAAATGAGAAAATAAAGAGGGGCTGGAGGCCTATGTTGTCTTTTTTTTTTTTTTTAATTAATTAATTTATTTTTGGCTGCATTGGGTCTTCATTGCTGCGCGAGGGCTTTCTCTAGTTGCGGTGAGCAGGGGCTACTCTTCGTTGCAGTGCGTGGGCATCTTGTTGCAGTGGCTTCTGTTGTTGCAGAGCACAGGCTCTAGGCACGTGGGCTTCAGTAGTTGTGGCACGTGGGCTTCAGTAGTTGTGGCGCACAGGCATAGTTGCTCTGCAGCATGTGGGATCTTCCTGGACCAGGGCTCGAACCCGTGTCCCCTGCATTGGCAGGCGGATTCTTAACTACTGCGCCACCAGGGAAGCCCCCTATGTTGTCTTACAGTTAGAGCATAAGAGTCTTGTTAAAAGTCTGTGCTGACAGCTTAAGTAACCTAGCAACAGCAGTATCCTTCCTCACCATTCCAGAGACTGAAAGGAGATAAGTCTCTGTCCCAGATGGCTGTGTCATGTCTCTAGAGCCACTGGAGGAGGCAGCTGGGGAAGCAAGGAAGGAAGGTAGATAGAGGAGCAGACGGATCTTGGAACTAGAGAGCATTTTCAGGTGTGAAGGGCATCTGGGAATGAAAAACATAAAAGGTAGCAGAGGTTTCCAGGAACTCTAGGGAGCAGACTAGCATTTAGATAAAGAGACATTACCTGAATGTGGAATAGTAAGCATCAAGGCCTTATGGCGCTTCCTGTTGCACACCTACACCATGCTGACCTGGCCTCAGCTTGCCTCCTTTCCTGCCACTCCCCTCCTCAGAACCTCTCCAAGTCAGCCAGATCAGATTCTGCCTTTTTCCACCCCATCCTGATTGGGAGGATTATTTACTCTGTCCAGTTATATCTTACTCATTTTCAAGTGTTACCTTAAGCACTCTCTTTTTCATTTAACAGATTTTTGTTGAGTACTTGTCATACCCCAGGGACTATATCAACCTCCATGAATGATATTGAGGTATTAAGAAATGGATCCTGGGCTTCCCTGGTGGCGCAGTGGTTAAGAATCCGCCTGCTAGTGCAGGGGACACGGGTTCAAGCCCTGGTCTGGGAAGATCCCATATGCCATAACTACTGAGCCTGCGCTCTAGAGCCCACAAGCCACAACTACTGAAGCTCATGTGCCTAGAGCCTGTGCTCCACAACAAGAGAAGCCACTGCAATGAGAAGCCCGCGCAACCGCAATGTAAAGTAGCCTCCCCAGCCCCCCCTCCCTCCAAGGGGCGAAGAAACAAAGACCAAAGGCAGCCAAAAATAAATAATAAATTAATAAATTAAAAAAAAAAAAAAAAGAAATGGATCCTGGGACGCCTCTGGCGGTCCACTGGTTAAGACTCCAGGCTTCCAATGCAAGAGGCAAGGGTTCTATCCCTGGTCGGGGAACTAAGATCCCACGTGTCACACGGCACGGCCAAGGAAAAAAAAAAAATATATATATATATTTATATATATTTTTGAAATTTATTTATGGCTGTGTTGGGTCTTCGTTACTGTGCGTGAGCTTTCTCTAGTTGCGGCGAGCGGGGGCAACTCTTTGTTGTGGTGTGCGGGCTTCTCATTGCAGTGGCTTCTCTTATTGTGGAGCACGGGCTCTAGGCACGCGGGCTTCAGTAGTTGCAGCATGCAGGCCCTAGGGCATGCGGGCTTCAGTAGTTGTGGCGTGTGGGCTCTAGGGTATGTGGCCCTCAGTAGTTGTGGTGCACGGGCTCAGTAGTTGTGGCTCAGAGGCTCTAGAGTGCAGACTCAGTAGTTTTGGCCCATGGGCTTAGTTGCTCCACGGCATGTGGTATCTTCCTGGACCAGGGCTTGAGCCCATGTCCCCTGCATTGGCAGGCAGGTTCTTAACCACTGCACCACTAGGGAAGTCCCCCAAGAAAATATTAAAAAAAAAAAAAATTGATCCTATCTTTAAGTGAGAAGAAAAATTAACTAACATTTATTGGTGATTGCTAGGTACCAAGCCAGAGCTACTTGTTATTTCCTTAATGTTTACAGCAACCCTAATTTGGATCACTCTCCATTGTCCTCACCCCACACTCTATTTTTTATTAAAGAGGAAAACTCGTCCTAGAAGCTTTCTAACAGATTTCCCCTTAAATCTCCTTGGGTCATTTGCTGTCCTTAGACCATTCACCAGCAATTTGATTCTTGGGGCTGGGTACACGCAACCAAATTGAGATCTCTTAACAAGAAAGAAGGGAAAGAATGGCTCTTTGGGAAGCAACCAACAGCTATCATAGGAGATAATAGAGATGATTGGAGATTACTTCATCTGTGTGGTATGCTTATTGTAAACTTCTAAAGCAAAACCCTAGTATAATCTCTTTCTGAAATCTCTAGACCTCCTTCTCTTTCATGTGATCTTTTTCCTTCTCTGGCTCTATCTCTTTATTGAGTATGAATCGTTAGTCCTCTTCCCCTCAGCAGTATTTCTTTGCATTCATCCCTTCTTTCTTCTCCTTTCTCTGGGCTATGATTCTAGCATCCCTTTCTCAAAGCACAAAGAGAGCCATTTATTTTAGTGTCTGTCCTGAAATTAATGGCTTTTTTTTTTTTTTTTTTTTTTTGCGGTACCCCGGCCTCTCACTGTTGTGGCCTCTCCCGTTGCGGAGCACAGGCTCCGGACGTGCAGGCTCAGCGGCCATGGCTCACGGGCCCAGCCGCTCCGCGGCATGTGGGATCTTCCTGGACCGGGGCACGAACCCGCGTCCCCTGCATCAGCAGGCGGACTCTCAACCACTGCGCCACCAGGGAAGCCCAATTAATGGCTTTTGAGAGTCAGTCTTGAAAGAAGTTCCCTAGACTGCTCATAGAAGTTTCTGTACCTGAAGGAGACACGTTGAAGTTTTTTTCACACAATTTCACCCTCTTTGGTTCCTTCTCCAATTCTGTCTCCACACGTCTAATTAATCTGTCCCAGAATCTAAATCTTCACTTTTCATCCAGGCATCTTCCTATTTACATAATAAAAATCCTGCTCTCTTCCTTGCCTTGGATGCTAATTTTGTATAGTCCCAGTCTTCTTATTCATTGCCTTCTGTTCTTTTTTTAATGTTTTTATAAAATATTGAATAGATATGAAAGAATTTTTATAAAATATATGTAGGGTATAAAGAATCACATTATTATTATTTTTTTTTTAAATAAATTTATTTATTTTATTTATTTATTTTTGGCTGCATTGGGTCTTTGCTGCTGCACGCAGGCCCTCTCTAGTTGCGACAAGCAGGGGCCACTCTTCATTGCGGTACACGGGCCTCTCACTGCAGCGGCCTCTCCCGTTGCGGAGCACGGGATCCAGGTGCACGGGCTTCAGCAGTTGTGGCACGCAGGCTTCAGTAGTTGTGGCGCATGGGCCTAGCTACTCTGCGGCATGTGGGATCTTCCCGGACCAGGGCTCGAACCCGCGTCCCCTGCATTGGCAGGCGGACTCCCAACCACTGTGCCACCAGGGAAGCCCCACATTATTATTAATACCACCTAGTTTAAGAAAAGGAGTATTTCCATGACTGCTAAAGCTCCTGTATGCCCTTCCCTGATCCTGTCTTCTTCCCAGAGTTAACCTCTGCCGTGAACTTGGGATTTATTATTTGCTCGCTTGTCTTTATAAATTTACCATTATGTAGTCTTTTTTTTCTTTTTTTTTTTTTTTTGCGGTACGCGGGCCTCTCACTGTTGTGGCCTCTCCCGTTGCGGAGCCGGACGCGCAGGCTCAGCAGCCATGGCTCACGGGCACAGCCGCTCCGCGGCATGTGGGATCTTCCCGGACCGGGGCACGAACCCGTGTCCCCTGCATCGGCAGGCGGACTCTCAACCACTGCGCCACCAGGGAAGCCCTTTTTTTTCTTTTTAAAATATTTATTTATTTATCTTATTTGGCTGTGCTGCGTCTTAGTTGCGTTACTCAGGGTCTTTAGTTGCGGCATGTGGGATTTGGTAATACGGGATCTAGTTCCCTGACCAGGGATCAAACCTGGGCCCCCTGCATTGGAAGTGTGGGGTCCTAACTGCTGGACCACCAGGGAAGTCCCTACCCGTATGTATTCTTAAATAGTACATGTTTTACATGTTTGAATGTTACATAAGTGGAGCCATACAGTATTATATGACTTGCCTTTTTTGCTCAACATGTTCCTAAAAGTCATTCATGTTGATACATGTAGCTGTATTTATTTTCACTGTATTTCATTGAAAGAGTATACTACAAGTTGTCTATTTATTATTATTGGTGGGCATTTGGTTTGTTTCTAGTTTTGAGCTGCTACAAACACTGCTGCTGTGAACATTCTTGAGCATGTTTCTTGGATGCATATATGCTACAGTTTCAGAAGGGGATGTACTAGGAGTAGAATTGCTGGGTCAGGACATTGGTACACAGTCACCCTTATTAAATAATGCCAAAATGGTTTCCAGTTGCCACCAGTGTAGAAGAATTACAGTTGCTCCAAGTCCTTGCCAACACTTGATTTTGTTATATTTAAATTTTTTTGCCAGTTTATGTTTCGCTTGTTACTGGTGAGGTTGAGGATCTTTTTACAGGTTTCCCTATTGAAGTTCCTATTCAAGCCTTCTGCCCATTTTTCTTTTTGATTGTATGATTATTGTTTTGTTTCTCTTTTAATTGGACCTTGGATACACAGAATTGGGTTAATCATTATCCTTGGCTTATAAGCATCTAAAGAAGGTTCATGCTTGGTCTTCTTTTTAAAAATGTTATTTTATTGTTTATTCATTCATTTTACTTAAATATTTTAATAATGCTGTGAACTTCCATATTCCTACAACCCAATCACTCTTCTAAATTTCGTGTTTATCATTCTCTTGCTTATCATATTTTTATGTTTATCATGTATGTACGTGCCTAAACAAGTTATAGTAATTATTTACTTGTGTTTGAATTCTTTAAAAAAGGTATCATGCTACATGTAGTCTTTGGGGACTTGCTTATCTCTCACAATATTATAACTACTAAAATCCATCCACCTTGTTGCATGTAGCTATAATTCTTTAATTTTTCTCTGCTGAATAATATTTCATGATGTCAGTATACTGCAATTTATCCATTCTCCTGTGGTCTTAATTTGTATCTAGGTTTTCAATGTTAGGACCAGTGTTACTATGAATATTCTTGTACATGTCTGTTAGTGCATATAGGCAAAATTTTCTTATGGCTCTTTCTCTGGGAGTGGAATTGCTGGACTGTAGAATATGTGCATATTAAATGCCAAGTTGGTTTTCAGTGTGGTTGAATGAACTGGCAATATATAAGAGATACCGTGATTCACATCCTCTCCTACACTTAGAATCAGACTTTAAATTTTACTAATCAAATGGGTGTAAAAAAAACAATATGTAATTATGGTCTCGATTTGCATTTTGCTAGTGACCGGTGAAACTGAGCATCTGTTTATATGTTTATTAGCCATTTGTATGTCCTCTGCTGTGAAATGTATTTTCATGTCTTTTGCCCATTTTCCTCTTGGGTTGTTTGACTTTCTTTTTCTTAACAATTTGTAGTAGTTCTTTTTTTTTTTTTTTTTTTTTTTTTGCGGTACGCGGGCCTCTCACCGTTGTGGCTTCTCCCGTTGCGGAGCACAGGCTCCGGACGCGCAGGCTCAGCGGCCATGGCTCACGGGCCCAGCCGCTCCGCGGCATGTGGGATCTTCCCGGACCGGGGCACGAACTCGTGTCCCCTGCGTCGGCAGGCGGACTCTCAACCACTGCGCCACCAGGGAAGCCCTGTAGTAGTTCTTTATATATTCTGGTATACATAGTTCATTGTCAGTATATTGCTGTAAGTATTTTCTACTTTGGTTTTGTTTTTTCAATCTAATGTATCTTTAGTGAACAGAGATTGTTAATTTTTTTAAAAAATTTATTCGTTTATTTATTTTTGGCTGTGTTGGGTCTTCGTTGCTGCGCGGGCTTTCTCTGGTTGTGGAGAGGGGGTTACCCTTCGTTATGGTGTGCAAACTTCTCATTGAGGTTGCTACTCTTGTTGCAGAGCTCGGGCTCTAGGCCCGTGGGCTTCAGTGGTTGTGGCACGTGGGCTCAGTAGTTGTGGCTCACGGGCTCTAGAGTGCGGGCTTAGTAGTTGTGGTGCACAGGCCTAGTTGCTCTGCGGCATGTGGGATCTTCCCGGAGCAGGGCTCGAACCTGTGTCCCCTGCATTGGCAGGCAGATTCTTAATCACTGCGCCATCAGGGAAGTCCCGAGATTCTTAATTTTAACATAGTCATATTTGTTGTTTCTTTTATAAGTGCTTTTTATGTCTTAATAAATCCTTCCCAACCCTTAAAGTATGATCCTATATTAATCTTTTAAAATCTTTATAGGTTTCCCTTTCACATATAGATATGTACTGTATTTGGAATTGATTTTGTAATATGGTTTGTTATGTATCTCTTTTTTTTTGGCTGCACTGCACAGCATGCGGGATCTTAGTTCCTCGACCAGGAGTGCCACCTGCAGTGAAAGCATGGAGTCCTAACTACTGGACTGCCAGGGAGTTCCCTAAAATGATTTGAAGTAGGGAATCCACTGAAACTTTTTCCCCCATATTGTCCCAGCTGATTGGTTGAAAAGTCTGTTTTCTCCCCGCTAAGTGCCACCACTTTTGTGTCTGAAATGTCCGTATTTATTCATTTATTCCATAAATACTTATTAAGCACCTACTTAGTGCCAGGTACTATGTTTGAGTCTGTTTCTGGGCTCTCTGTTCTCTTGACTTGGTCTGTTTATTGCCCTATATGCCATTGCCACAGTGGCTTAATTATAATAGCTTTTTATGAAGTCTTGGTATCTAGTATTAAGTCCTCCCACTTTGTTGTTCTTTAAAAGAAAAAAAAGTGACTTGTTCCTTGCGCTTTGTACTTTTGTATAAATTTTAGAATTAACTCATCAAGTGCTACAAATAAATCTACTAGGATTTTTGTTGAAATTTCAATGACTCTGTGCCTCAGCTTAGGGAAAATGGGAAAATTGATATCTTGAGAATATTAAGTCTTTGAATCCATGAACATGGTATATCACCATTTATTTAGGTCTTTAATTAATTGATTTGCACCGGGTCTTAGTTGGAGCACGTGGCCTCCTTAGTTGTGGCATGTGAACTCTCAGTTGTGGCATGCATGTGGGATCTAGTTCCCCAACCAGGGATCGAACCCAGGCCCCCTGCACTGGGAGCGCGGCGCCTTATCCACTGTGTCACGAGGGAAGTCCCTATTTAGTTCTTTTTAAATGTCTCACATAAAGATTTCCTTTAGCTTCTTTATTATGAAATATAACACATGCACAGAAAAGTGCATAAAACAGATATGCGGTTTAACAAATTGATATAAAGTAAACATACATGTAAACACAAACTAGTTCAAGAAATAGAACATTGCCAGTACCTCAGAAACCTACATATGTCCCTTCCTGATCACAGCCTCTTCTCTTCCCCCAGAGGTAACTAGAATCCTGACTTTTCTGTTAATCCTTCCTTGCTCTTCATCATAATTTAATTACCTAATTACCCATCCCTAAATAATATAGTTTAATTTTGCTGAACTTGATATAAATGGAATTATACAATATACATTTTTGTGTGTAGCTGATTCATATTAATTGCTGTGTATTATTTAATTGTAGAATATACTATATTTATCCATTCCACTGTTGATGGGCAGTTGAGATTTTGGCTATCAATATAAAGTTTTGTAATTTTCTCTATAAAGCTGATGTACATCTTTTATTAGATTTTTTCCAAGTACTTCATTTCTTTAATGCTATCATAAATTGTATCTTCTGAATTTTTTATTTTTTAATTGCTTACTGGTGTATAGAAATTCAGTGCTGTTCTTTTTTATTTAAACTTATTTCCAAGGTCCCTGAGGATCTGATTCTGCTATTAGTTGTTTCTATGGGCTCTTACCTCTGGTGCTTTGTTTCCTTGTGTGTTTTGTGATTTTTGATTGTGAGGTCATATTTCTTGGAACTTTGTGGCCTGGGATAAAGATGGGTTCTTAGGGTGAGATTTGCGTTTACTTTGTAAAAGAGGCAGCTTTTGAGGTGGGCTTTGTCCTTCAGAGATTTAGGATACGGATGAATTTCAAATAGTAGGAAGGCTTGATTACAGTCACTGTGGTGGGAAGCTCTGTAGGTCTTGTTGCAGAAGAGTTGTTTGTCTGGAGTATAATATTATGAAAGAGGGTAGGGGGAGAATTAGATTGGAAAAGGAACCTTGCAAAGTTCCTTGATTACTATGTTAGTCTTTAGAATCTTTTCTTTTGTCCTGAATGTTCTAGAGGAGGGCATTGACTTTTTCAAAGATTTCTGTGACACCGTTATGGAAGATGGATTGGAACAGGGTAAGGCTGGATATAAATGGAACCAATTAGGAAACCAAAAAATAATCCAAATGAGAGTTAATTTATTATGACAACAGATTTTTATTGAGTACTTACTAAGTGCTGGGCATCTGTGCACAAGCCGCGCGGGATCTCAGTTCCCCATCCAGGGATTGAACCTGGGCCATGGCAGTAAAAACCCAGAATCCTAACCACTAAGCCACCTGTGAACTCCCCTGTGCTATTTTCTTAGAATAAAGATAGACCTGCTCCTGGCCTCCCGGAGTAGAGCAAGCAAGCACAATTTCTTTGCAGTTTGAATGACAAGAGAAGTACAGGGTTCTCAGGGGAGCACTTCAGAGAGTTACTTAACTGAGACTCTGGGGGTCAAGGACAGCTTTCTGGGGAAATTAACTTTTCAGTTGCAACTTAAAGATTGAATAGAGGGTGTGAAGAGAACTGTATTCTAGGCCGTAGTATATGCAAAGGCCTAAAGATGGGAGAGGATTCCCTTAGAGAATTGCTAGTAAAATTGTGCTCAGTAGATTGGTACAATTAATTCATGAGATAAATTCAACCCCTCAAACATTTTTGTTTAACCCATAAAGTATTTTTAAATTTAATTTTATTTCTTTATACAGCAGATTCGTATTAGTTATTCACATTATACATATTAGCGTATATATGTCAATCCCAATCTCCCAATTCATCCCACCACCACCACTCCCCCATGCCACTTTCCCCCCTTGGTGTCCATACATTTGTTCTCTACATCTGTGTCTCTATTTCTGCCCTGCAAACCAGTTCATCTGTACCATTTTTCTAGGTTCCACATATATGCGTCAATATACGATACTTGTTTTTCTTTCTGACTTATTTCACTCTGTATGACAGTCTCTGGATCCAGCCCCGTCTCTACAAATGACCCAATTTCATTCCTTTTTATGGCTGAGTAATACTCCGTTGTATATATGTACCACATCTTCTTTATCCATTCGTCTGTCGATGGGCATTTAGGTTGCTTCCATGACCTGGCTATTGCAAATAGTTCTGCAATGAACATTGGGGTGCGTGTGTTTTTTTGAATTATGGTTTTCTCTGGGTATATGCCCAGTAATGGGATTGCTGGGCCATCTGGTAATTCTGGTAATTCTAGAAATCTAGAATTCTAGAAATCTGGTAATTCTATTTTTAGTTTTTTAAAGAACCTCCATACTGTCCTCCATAGTGGCTGTATCAATTTACATTCCCACCGACAGTGCAAGAGGGTTCCCTTTTCTCCACACCCTCTCCAGCATTTGTTGTTTGTAGATTTTCTGATGATGCCCATTCTAACCGGTGCGAGGTGATACCTCATTGTAGTTTTTATTTGCGTTTCTCTAATAATTAGTGATGTTGAGCAGCTTTTCATGTGCTTCTTCTCTCTTCTTTGGGGAAGTGTCTATTTAGGTCTTCTGCCCATTTTTGGATTGAGTTGTTTGTTTTTTTAATATTGAGCTGCATGAGCTGTTTATATATTTTGGAGATTAATCCTTTGTCCTTTGATTTGTTTGCAAATATTTTCTCCCAGTCTGAGGGTTGTCGTTTTTTTGGGTTTTTTTTGGTTTTTTGCCGTAGGCGGGCCTCTCACTGTTGTAGCCTCTTGCGTTGTGGAGCACAGGCTCCGGACGCGCAGGCTCAGTGGCCATGGCTCACGGGCTTAGCCGCTCCACAGCATGTGGGATCTTCCCGGACCGGGGCATGAACCCGTGTCCCCTGCATCGGCAGGTGGACTCTCAACCTCTGTGCCACCAGGGAAGCCCCCTGAGGGTTGTCTTTTCGTCTTGTTTATAGTTTCCTTTGCTGTGCAAAAGCTTTTAAGTTTCATTAGGTCCCATTTGTTTATTTTTGTTTTTATTTCCATTTCTCTAGGCGGTAGGTCAAAAAAGATCTCACCGTGATTTATGTCAAAGAGTGTTCTTCCTATGTTTTCCTCTAAGAGTTTTATAGTGTCCAGTCTTACATTTAGGTCTCTAATCCATCTTGAGTTTATTTTTGCGTATGGTGTTAGGGAGTGTTCTAGTTTCATTCTTTTACATGTAGCTGTCCAGTTTTCCCAGCACCACTTATTGAAGAGACTCTCTTTTCTCCATTGTATATCCTTGCCTCCTTTGTTATACATTAGTTGACCATAGGTGCGTGGGTTTATCTCTGGGCTTTCTATCCTGTTCCATTAATCTATATTTCTGTTCTTGTGCCAGTACCATATTGTCTTGATTACTGTAGCTTTTTTTAAAATTTATTTATTTTTGGCTGCGTTGGGTCTTCATTGCTGTGCGTGGGCTTTCTCTAGTTGTGGCGAGCGGGGGCTATTCTTCGTTTCAGCGCGCAGGCTTCTCATTGCAGTGGCTTCTCTTGTTGCGGAACACAGGCTCCAGGCACGTGGGCTCAGTAGTTGTGGCTCATGGGCTGTAGAGCGCAAGCTCAGTAGTTGGGGCACACGGGCTTAGTTGCTCCGCGGCATGTGGAATCTTCCCAGACCAGGGCTTGAACCCGTGTCTCCTGCATTGGCAGGTGGATTCTTAACCACTGCGCCACCAGGGAAGCCCCGATTACTGTAGCTTTGCAGTATAGTCTAAAGTCAGGGAGTCTGATTCCTCCAGCTCCGTTTTTTTCCCTCAAGACTGCTTTGGCTATTCGGGGTCTTTTGTGGCTCCATACACATTTTAAGATTTTATGTTCTAGTT
>NW_020837953.1:27286153-27399121 GCF_003676395.1 Aethalodelphis obliquidens | reverse complement strand
CTGAATAGCCAAAGCAGTCTTGAGGGAAAAAAACGGAGCTGGAGGAATCAGACTCCCTGACTTCAGACTGTACCTCAAAGCTACAGTAATCAAGACAATATGGTACTGGCACAAGAACAGAAATATAGATTAATGGAACAGGATAGAAAGCCCAGAGATAAACCCATGCACCTATGGTCAACTGATCTATAGCAAAGGAGGCAAGAACATACAATGGAGAAAAGAGAGTCTCTTCAATAAGTGGTGCTGGGGGGCCTTCCCTGGTGGCGCAGTGATTGAGAATCTGCCTGCTAATGCAGGGGACACGGGTTCGAGCCCTGGTCTGGGAGGATCCCACATGCCGCAGAGCAACTAGGCCCGTGAGCCACAACTACTGAGCCTGTGCATCTGGAGCCTGTGCTCCGCAACAGGAGAGGCCGCGACAGTGAGAGGCCCGCGCACCGCGATGAAGAGTGGCCCCCGCTTGCCACAACTAGAGAAAGCCCTCGCACGGAAACGAAGACCCAACACAGCAAAAATAAATTAATTAATTAATAAACTCCTACCCCCAACATCCAAAAAAAAAAAAAAAAAAAAAGCCTTTTAAAAAAAAAAAATAAAAAAAATAAGTGGTGCTGGGAAAACTGGACAGCTACATGTAAAAGAATGAAACTGGAACATTCCCTAACACCATACGTAAACAAATCAAAGGACAAAGGATTACTCTCCAAAATATATAAACAACTTATGCAGCTCAATATTAAAAAAACAAACAACTCAATCCAAAAATGGGCAGAAGTCCTAAATAGACACTTCCCCAAAGAAGAGAGAAGAAGCACATGAAAAGCTGCTCAACATCACTAATTATTAGAGAAATGCAAATAAAAACTACAATGAGGTATCACCTCACACCGGTTAGAATGGGCATCATCAGAAAATCTACAAACAACAAATGCTGGAGAGGGTGTGGAGAAAAGGGAACCCTCTTGCACTGTTGGTGGGAATGTAAATTGATACAGCCACTATGGAGAACACTATGGAGGTTCCTTAAAAAACTAAAAATAGAAATACCAGATTTCTAGAATTCTAGAATTACCAGAATTACCAGATGGCCCAGCGATCCCATTACTGGGCATATACCCAGAGAAAACCATAATTCAATAAAACACATGCACCCCAATGTTCATTGCAGAACTATTTGCAATAGCCAGGTCATGGAAGCAACCTAAATGCCCATCGACAGACGAATGGATAAAGAAGATGTGGTACATATATACAATGGAATATTACTCAGCCATAAAAAGGAATGAAATTGGGTCATTTGTAGAGACGTGGATGGATCTAGAGACTGTCATACAGAGTGAAGTAAGTCAGAAAGAAAAACAAATATCGTATATTAATGCATATATGTGGAACCTAGAAAAATGGTACAGTTGAACTGGTTTGTAGGGCAGAAATAGAGACACAGATGTAGAGAACAAATGTATGGACACCAAGGGGGGAAAGTGGCACGGGGGAGTGGTGGTGGTGGGACGAATTGGGAGATTGGGATTGACATATATACGCTAATATGTATAATATAGATAACTGATAAGAACCTGCTGTATAAAAAAATAAAATTAAATTAAAAAATTTTTTAAAAAAAAGGATGAGGTTCTCTAAGTACTTCAAGGCACCTTACTGACTTGATTCAGAGAGATGTCACTAGTGCAGTGCTTTATAACCAGGGGTGTCTACAGGGACAATAACAGGGATGAAGAGCTGAGTTTTTTTCAGTATTTACCAACACCTAACCTAGGAAGTTAATACATGTAATAAGACCAAATAAGTCTGGTTTCCTTGCTCTTGCTAGGATGTAATTTAAATGCTTTATTGTCACTTTGAGAATCTTAAGCAGAAGTTCTGACATAATTTTTAATAATTAAAAATGGGAACATAAATAAATGCGATTTTTATTTTTGGCAGATAGTCTATCAAAACATGAGGCTTATGGTAGAAACGTGATAAAAGGGACTTGTGCTGGTAAAATTTGGAGGCATTCTTGTCCATTTTGTAGATGTATAAACTGAAACCCAGGGAGGTGAGATGACTGTCCCAGGGTCACACAGCAAGATAGTGGTGGAATGGAGAATGGAACTCTGGTTTCCTGATTCTGGACTATTTTAAAATATGTTGCACATAAAATATTTCAGACACACACACAAAACTATAAAAAATTATACAATGATCAAACATGTCCCTACAACCAGCCTAAGAAAGAAAACATTGCCAGTACAGTTGAAGCCCTCCTGGGCACCTCTCTTTGATCACATGCCCTTCCTCTTCTACTCCCCTCTCCACCCCATTCCCACCACCACCAAGGTGTAAGCACTATCCTGAAGTCAGTGTTTAATCCCATGTGTCTCTTGCTGCAGTATATGCTTTTTAGTGCCTTCTTGACCTACGTCTGCTCCCCCATCTCTCACCCAGTATTGCTCCCCATCAGTCTAAAGCCAGCCTAAGAATGAGAGAAGTTTTATAGTGGGAAGAGGGAAAACCCATAGAAAAGTCCTCCCTAGTCTCACAGATTAGTCCCAAGTGAGGGTCTGCTCTCCCATTTTACCCCTTTTCCATCTGTAATCACACAGCTCCCTTGAGCTGGGAATAATGGACTGGCCATCTGAGCCACATGTTGGTTTGGGGCCTGAAGGAATATATTTTTTCTCGTTTCTAAAATACCAATTTCTTGTCATGGGAGCTCCACATCTCAAACAGGAGTATAAGCAAAGGTTTGGGAACCCAGACAGACCAAGCCCACTGAAGGAGGAAGCAGCCAGAGAGGGAAATCAATTGCCGATGGATAAATAAATAGCCTGGCCTCAGGGACCAAAGTTCTTATTGACACAGCCTCCCAGTGTTTACCTGGGAAGTGGGGGAGAGAGCCACCTACTGCTTACCCCCATACACACGCCACCTTTCCTCGGAGCACTGTGCTTGGCAGGGCACCAGATCAGAGCACCCTCCCAAGTTTAGGGCAGTGCCAGAGGTGGTAACTCTTGTGGTTATTGCAGACCTTGAGCTTCAGCTGTGTCTCAAGAGGTCACCACAGTCTAAGCTGGGCTCTCCTACCCTCCTCATCCTAGGGCTCCTCCTCCTTGCTCTACTTTGGGAACCCCTGTTGATAATAATGCATGCAATGGGAAGACTGGGACAAGAGAACGAGAATTTAGCCCCACCCCTGCCTCTAACTTCTGTATATCATTGACATCTCAGCAGTTTCCTTTTCTGTGAGAGCAGACTTGGAGCCATAAGGTTCCTCTGTAGCTCTGAGTCTGCAGCCTTCAGGTGTGCTTCCCTTCCTGTCTTTTTCATTTTATTTGCATTATTGTTTGCATGTGGTTCCACATTATGTGTTAGTTTGTACTTTTACCCCTTAGGCCTGAAATAACTTTCCTCCAGTTGTCACTTGGTATAGTAGAAGAGCACTGGACTGTGGGAGTCAGGACACCTGGACTCTGGTTCTACCACTGCCTGGTTATATAACCCTGGGCGAGTCACTTAGCTTCTCCACATCTGTTTGTTCCTCTGCACAGTGGGGTTGATATTTGTCTCGTCCAGCTTTTATGGGCTTGTTAGGATCAAATGAGACTGTGTATGTGAAATTACTGGGGAAGAGGCCAGAGTATATTTTCGTAGGCTTTTAGGACAGGCAGACCAATCCTTGAATACCGCCTCTGCCATTTACTGACAGTTCACCTCTTTGAGCCTGTTTTTCCATTTATAAAATAGGACCAAACCCTACCTCAGGTGTGTGAGGATAAACGACACCAGGTACTTAAAGCACTGAGCATAGTGTCTGGCACGTTGTTAAGCATCCAGTGGATGACAGTATAGGTCTCTGTTCTTCACTTCCTTGTTGGCCAGCTGGAGTGAGGTCCAGGAACAAACCCAGGCTGGAATAAGAGGCTGTATTTTTCTCCCTCAGGAATGAACCAACATTTTCCAAGTATTTACTTGCTAAATGCTTCCCCATATAAGATTTCTATCAATCTTCTCAACAATTGGGTAAGGTGGATGTCATTATTGCTAGTTATAGATAATGAACGAAAGCTCAACAAAGTTAAGTGACTGGACCCAGTCACACAGCCAGTAAGTAGTAGAGCCTGGACAAGAACCCAAGCCTTCTGAATCCAAATTCTGCATTTTTTCCATCAGCTCATAAATATGTAAACAAAAACTAAAGGAAATTGTGGAAACTAACCTTTTCCTATGTTTTTTCAAGTTAACGTTGGTGAGGACTGTCCGGTATTTGATGGCCTCTTTGAGTTCTGTCAGCTATCTACTGGTGGCTCTGTGGGTAAGGAATATACATCCCTCCTTAAAGGCTGTGCTGGGTTGTACTAGTGAGGTCTGTCTTTTAGGCCACTATCCCAATGAGGCTGACCTGTGACCATGTAAAATGGTCCTGTGAGTTTTTACCTGAGGTCTTGAAAATGTCCTGGTTTAGTCCCAGCCCAGGTTCAATCTGACATGGTACAGACAGGTGTCCTTGGCTGTCCTCTCCTACCAAGACATCCTATATACAGGAACTCTCTGCAGACCTCATGGGCTTGTTGAGATGCTGTACATAAAAGTAACTTGTGAACTGCACAGTGCTATAAAAATGGGAAGTGTCATCATCTGTCTTACAAAAGAGTATGGTAATTACCTTTGGAGGTCAGAAATACTCCCCACGCATCTCCCACTTCCATTTGTAATGTCTAGATTACCTCCAGGATCACTCTACGCTTTCTTTTTTTTTTCTTTTAAAATTTAGGAAGTTTTTTTTTTTTTTTTAATTAATTAATTTTGGCTGCACTGGGTCTTAGTTGCAGCGTGCGGGATCTTTAGTTACGGCATGTATGCGAGATCTAGTTCCCCAACAGGGGATCAAACCTGGGCCCCCTGCATTGGGAGCGGGAAGTCCCACTCTACCCTTTTTTAACAAATGTTTATTTTTCTATGATCATTGTTTTTTCTCCTCCCCCCTCGCTACCACCTCCTAATGTAATCTCAGAAAACAAAGAAGTGCACAGGGAAAAAAACTGACTACAATCACACTGTCCACAGATAACCATCATTACCATTTTGGTGTTTGTACATCCATGCTTTTTTCTGTGTGCATATATCTGGACATAACATATATACATCTGTATTTTACAAAAAAATGTGTCATATATATGTACAGTTTTGTGCCTACATTTTTTACTCAGTAAATCATTTTATTTATTTAAGTTTTTAATTTATTTATTTTTGGCCACTCCATGTGGCTTGGGGGATCTTAGTTCCCTGACCAGGGCTTGAACCCCGGTCCCCAGCAGTGGAAGCGTGGAGTCCTAACCACTGGACCGCCAGGGAATTCCCTCTATGTTTTTTTTTGTTTGTTTGTTTTTTTGGGGTACATGGGCCTCTCACTGCTGTGGCCTCTCCCGTTGTGGAGCACAGGCTCCGGACACGCAGGCTCAGCGGCCATGGCTCACGGGCCCAGCCGCTTCGTGGCATGTGGGATCTTCCCAGACCGGGGCACGAACCTGTGTCCCCTGCATCGGCAGGCGGACTCTTAACCACTGCGCCACCAGGGAAGCCCCTCTTCAAAACGTTTTGACCATGCACCACATTTAGAAGTACTTACACTTGCAATCCAGGTTATGCATGCACGTGCACAACACCCTCTCTCACTCTGAAGCCAGTTTCACAAAACAGTGGTTACCTTTACTATTATTCTGATATTTTTATTCTAGTCTGTCTCATTTAAAAATATATATACTAATCATAACCCATTAAACCAATTTTAAGGCCTACTAGTGAGTTACCACCTTCAGTTTGGAAAACAGTTTTTTTAGAGTAGCCAATATCATGTTTATTCCTATTGGAATAGGGTAGGGGGAGAGGACTGGCTTGTGAATTGTACAATACAGCTGTTGAATAGGCAGGTCCTACCTCTCACTGGGTTCCCTTGGCTTCTTGGAGGAAAGGGAGAGAGTGGCTTGATAACAGGCTTGTGTTCTTTCTTCCCACGTCCAGCAAGTGCCGTGAAACTTAATAAGCAGCAGACGGACATCGCTGTGAATTGGGCTGGGGGCCTACACCATGCAAAGAAGTCCGAGGCATCTGGCTTCTGTTACGTCAATGATATCGTCTTGGCCATCCTGGAACTGCTAAAGTATGCCTTCCTGGCCTTGTCTCTTGGAGGAGCACCTTAGGCCAGGTTCCCATTTCCCCCTCCCCCGGGCTTGCCTCCCTAGTTTGCTTTTCCTAGCAGTGTGCTGGCTAGGATGTGTTCGGTGAGTGTCTCTGGCCATCCTCTCCTTGACGGGGTCTTGATTTGATCTGAGCCCACGGCAAGATCAGGGGCAGGCGCTGCTCAGATCCTGCCTCCAGAGTGTCCCTGTGTGGCTGGAGTTGACCCTGGCTGTAGAGTAGGAAGATCGGACTTGATCGGCTTGGTCAGGCCTCTGGAGACACCCTGCCGCTCTTCCACCTTCCTTCAGCCAGTTTCCACGTCTCTGGTGCTTAGAGATACCTGAGGGAGGCAGCCAGCCCGGTAAGCTGGGACCTGGCGCCCTTGGCGCGTCCCACTCCCAAAGAGCCCCCAGAACCCCCTGACCCCCTTCTGATCCTAGGTATCACCAGAGGGTGCTGTATATTGACATTGATATTCACCACGGCGATGGCGTGGAAGAGGCCTTCTATACCACAGACCGAGTCATGACTGTGTCCTTTCATAAATATGGAGAGTACTTCCCAGGAACTGGGGACCTACGGGTGAGAACTCCCTTCAGGGGCCAACCAGCTCACCCTCAGCTGCCAGCTCTTAACTCTCCTATCTCATGTCACCCAAAACCACTTCCTGCGTCTTCTGCCATTCAGAATACCACACCCCAGCCTGGGACACCTGCCATGGTCTCTTTCCCTCTCTTATTCTGGAGGAAGGGAATGATGGTACATAAAGGGTTGGAAGGGATGGGGGTCTCCTGACTATTGCACTTCCCTCCTGGCCACAGCTGAGTTGCATTACACTATTCACATGTCCCAGACAGCTTGAATTTTAGGCTAGAAACATCAGGTTCTTTCCCACAGGCTAGGAATTGGGACCTTTATGGACCATCTCAAGGGTTCTTAATGTTTTTAGGTTACCCTCCCCTTTGACCATCTGACTGAAAGCTATGTACTCTCTCCCCATAAGTACATGAAATTTTACATTTGTTATCAAATAGTTAATAGATGCCTCCTCCTACTGAAGCCCATCCATGGACCTCAGGATAAGAATCCCTGGAAACTGATTCATTAAACTATTCTGCTTTGTGAGAGCATGAATACAATGAAACCAGCCATTTTGCCATGCCAGTGGCCCTTGGGTGAAAAAGTGGCACTAATTCAGTTGTTTGCCGTGGCAAGCATTATAATAACTGAGCCTTTCCAATTTTGAAGAATTCTTCTTCCGTTTCTGCTTTCCTTCCACACCTCCCTAGAGAGGAGAGTGGTGGGTAGAGGAGTGAGCAGTAAAGCGCTCTGGAAAGGAAAGGGTTGTCGTGGGGTGGGTGTTATTTCTATGGTCCAGCCCCCAGCCACCTTTAACCCAGTCCAGGGGGAGAGGTCTCATGCTGTGTGGTAGGATATTCAGTCTCTGGTTCCATAAATGATTCTCAGCCTGGGTGCAGACTCAGTGGTGTGTCCAGAGACGTGAGCTAGACTTGTTCCACCAGTGAGGGGAATGGTGCTAACCTGCTCTGTCCCTGGCCCACCTCATGGGCCCAGCTTATCTCTCTTAGAACCACTGCTTCTTTCCTTAGCCTTCCAGCCCTCATCCTTGAACTTCCTCCTAGCTTCATCATCTTTCAGTTTTACTTTAATGTGCTTCTTGATTAGGATATTGGGGCTGGCAAAGGCAAGTATTACGCTGTTAACTACCCGCTCCGAGATGGGATTGATGACGAGTCCTATGAGGCCATTTTCAAGCCGGTAAGTGGCTTAGGCTTATCCACCACTGGGCTATAAACAGGATTGATCTAAGGGAGGGGTAGCAAAACACCTCCAGTGTACTTCGGGATCTCTCCCCACTGAGAGGCTGGCTGGAAATGAGATGTGTTTGAACCCTGGATTGCATGCTGTGTGGCCAGTTAGGGGAACAAAATTCATCCAGATATTTACTGATGCCTTCTGTGGGTCAGGCCCTCTGCTGGATATAAGAATAGCTAAGACATGATCCATGCCCTTGAAGACCTCACAGTCTGTGGTGTGGGAGGCAAGCACATCCCTGACAGCATGTGGTCAGTGCTGTTTTTGAGGGATGAACATGGGCTGGGGAAAGCGTAGTCAGAGATGATTTCACAGAGGTAGTGACATTTGAGCTGGACTTTGAGAAATGAGGAGTTACCCACGTGAAGGAGGCGGGGGCTGGAGGGGAGGGGTGGCATTCAGCAGAGGGAACAGCACCAGCAGAAGCATAGAGGTGCCAATACGTGGTATGTAGGCCAGTATGATGTGAGGGAGGAGTGTTGAAGGATGTGGTGGGAAATGTTTGTCGGGGTCAGTATTTCAAAGGTAGCCTTGAATGCCATGCTGAGGAGTTAAATCTTCACCTGTAAGCAATAAGGAACCATTACTAGAGTAGTAACCTAGTTAGGTTAGGTTAGGTAGTCGTTTAGCAAACACCAGGTGCCTACTATGTACCTTGTAGCAAGGGCAACAGAAAAGCCTAAGTTATGGTCTCTGTCCTCAGTTACATTAGAATCTAGTGAGAATGAGATAAACAAAAGTGAAGCGCCTCCTCACAGTATAAGGCTCAAAGTCTGCAGGACCAAATGCGTAGAGCAGATGCAGCTAAGGGCTGCATCAGAAGGGCTTCTTGGAGCAACGAAAGGAGGGAAAGATCTAGGGAATTGATAAGGAGGTTGTCTTAGGCTCCTTATTAGAGCTAGAAGGCTCTTGGAGATCCTCTCAAATTGGAAAACTGAACAAATTGGGGAAATGAGAAGCCCAGGCTTGTACTCCCTTTTCTCTGAGGGAGAGTGGAAAGGTAGGAGTGAGTGATAAGGAACCAAAGAAAGTGCTGCACCCACACTTTTCAGCCTGAACCTCAAATAGCTTTTCTTGAGGCTGGTAGTGACCAGGTTGTGTCCTTTCAGGTCATGTCCAAAGTAATGGAGATGTTCCAGCCCAGTGCCGTCGTCTTACAGTGTGGCTCTGACTCCTTGTCTGGTGATCGGTTAGGTTGCTTCAATTTGACCATCAAAGGTGAGGCCAGGTAGCATAGAGACGGGAGGGCAGGGTCCTGCTGGGTGCTCCTGCAACTTGGCACACCTTCTCCCACCAAAGGGCACGCCAAGTGTGTGGAATTTGTGAAGAGCTTCAACCTGCCTATGCTGATGCTGGGAGGAGGTGGCTACACCATTCGTAATGTCGCCCGGTGCTGGACATACGAAACAGCTGTGGCCCTGGACACAGAGATCCCTAATGGTAATAGCTGCAGGGCCAGATTGGGCTGGGCAGCGCAGGAGCTCACGTGCCCCTTTCCCATTGGCTCTACAACCTCTCCTCTTCAGAGTCTGATTCTCCTGCTATCCTCTTGTGGTTTTCAGACCGTAGCTGTCAGTTTTTTTCTGAGTCCTTTAGTTGACCCTGTCCCCTGTCCCTCAGCTGCTGGTCTGGACAAAATTATCAGTGCTTATCTATAGCTTTGGAATTCATACTCTGTAGGGTAACTGGGGTAGTGACTGAGGGAGTGCTCGCAATGAATATTGCCTAAATTTTTCTAAACCAGGGGCTTCAGCCTGCTTCATACACACACACGTGCACGTATGCACACAAACACACCACTGGTGTGGACACTGGAGAATGGCTTTAAAAAAAATTGAAATCCTATAGGTACCCAAGCCTCACCCTATCTTGGAGGCATGCTTCTCTGTTTGATAGTTGGGCTCACAGGTCCAGATAAACCTACAGATGCTTTTCTCAGGGTCCCATGGTGGCCAGTCTCTTAACTCTCTCACCCTCTGCCCCAATTAGAGCTTCCATACAACGACTACTTCGAATACTTTGGACCAGATTTCAAACTTCACATCAGTCCTTCCAATATGACTAACCAGAACACTAATGAGTACCTGGAAAAGATCAAGTGAGTATATCCTCCCCCACACCCCTAACAACATTCCAGGCTCTGGTTGGTCCTTGACCAGAGCCCAGCCACCTCTCTACCATTGGCCACAGACAGCGACTGTTTGAGAACCTGAGAATGCTGCCCCACGCGCCTGGGGTCCAAATGCAGGCCATTCCTGAGGATGCCATTCCAGAGGAGAGTGGCGATGAGGATGAAGAAGACCCTGACAAGCGCATTTCAAGTAAGACCGAGACCCAGGGGCCTCCACCTTCCTACTCCGCAGGCAGTTCTGACTTCCCTCCACTGTTCCTGGCTCCACATTCTCCCCAAGCTGCCCACCTGTTGAGAAACCCAAGTACCTGTGCCTGTAGGGATAATTTAGAGGGTCCAGGTCCCCTTCCCTTGGTGTCTTTTGGGGGAACATGCAAGAAAGCGCTGGGCAGACCCTGAGATAAAGAATCTGCTCTCCCACCCATATTTTCCATTACTTCCCAGTCTGTTCCTCGGACAAACGAATTGCCTGTGAGGAAGAGTTCTCCGACTCTGACGAGGAGGGAGAAGGCGGTCGCAAGAACTCTTCCAACTTCAAAAAAGCCAAGAGAGTCAAAACAGAAGATGAGAAAGAGAAAGACCCAGAAGAGAAGAAAGGTGGGTTTGGGTTGGGCCAGGACTTGGATCTTGAGCCCCAGGCCCTGGAGGAGGAATTTATGTAGGGCACTGGGAGGAGGGAGCTGACTCAGGCCCTGCCAGCTCCTTAGGGCTCTTCCTTAGCTACTTGGGCCTTTCACTGGTTCCCAGAAGTGGCAGGGCCCACAAAAGAATGAAACTCAGTTCGTCATCTTCACTGGCTGATTGAGCCCTGCCAGGCTCCAGAGCCAGGGACATGCCTGGGCTCCCCGTGGTCGGGAGCATGGCTCTCACATACCACCCAAGACCTTTTCTCAGTGCTTCACCCCAGTTTCCCAGGGGGCTGCCTCCACCCACCGGGTTCAGGCTCTAGCAGGCTGGGAAACCGGTCCAACCTGTTTGTCCTCTGCAGGGCTCGCTGGGAGGGCCTGGGATGGGCTTTTCTCTCTTTTGTATGTCCAGTGAGCTGTAGTGTTGGGGAAGGGGTTTCAAAGTGGAGATCCCATGGGTCTTTCCAGAGGGGCTGCCCTTGGCCATCCCTGCACTCTTATGTTCTAGAAGTCACAGAAGAGGAGAAAACCAAGGAGGAGAAGCAAGAAGCCAAAGGGTGAGGAAGGAGCTGTCTATCATCTCCCTGGCATTGGAGCACCAGCCCCTTTGTCCCACCACGCTGAGAGGGAAGGCGCAGGGACAGCTGGTCCAGCTTACAAAGGCCTCTTTCAGGGACCAGTCTGTCTGTCTCTGCAGTTCTAGGCAGAGCTAGGAAGCCCCAGCCTTTAGCAGTCACCTGGGCAGCCGGGGTCCTGTGGAAGTCATTGTACCCACACTTTTGCCTCTAGGGTGGGTTATCTCATGCCAATCTCTGCTCTCTCCACAGGGTCAAGGAGGAGGTCAAGTTGGCCTGAACAGACCTCTCCAGTTCTGGCTTCTTGCCAAGTTCCCCACCTTTATCCCACAACCCCTCAGATTTTATATTTTCTATTTCTCTGTGTATTTATATAAAAATATATTAAATATAAATATCCCCAGGGACTAGACAGGAACCAGGGCCCTGAGCTCAGGGCACACGTGTTAGGTGAGCTTTTCTAGTAGCTGCCTTGCCACCCATCCCTCCCGAACTCTTTAATTTTGAACCATAACGGATGCCAGGTCTGGGTGGAAGGGATACACTTAAAGCAGCCATAGGACAAAATCTTGAAGTGCCTGCTTTGAAAAGGTGCCCTTATTGAGCATTTTAGAAGGGGTGGCTGGGTCTTCAGGGACTCCCTGTTGTTCTCAGGCTCTTGTCATCAGCCATTCTTAGATTGATTCTGTTCTCATACCTTCCCACTGGCCCCCAGTGAGCCAAGAAACTCACACTGCCTGCCCTCTCTGTCCTCCCCCCAATTCTGCAGATGAAGATTGGTAGTCTAGTTTCCTTTTTGAGATACTATTTTCATTTTTGTGAGAATCTTTGTAATAAAATGGTACATTTCTACACCCTCCTGAGCTTGTCTCCTAGTAGTATCCCTGGGTTCATTTCGACTCCACTTCCCTGCCCTTCTGGTGTCCATGAGGATCTGGGCAACCCCTCAAAAACAAAAGAACCCCACAAACTTACCTGTCTCAGTCCCCCCTCAAGGTTTGAGGTAGACCAGTCTTCTCACCCTACCCCAGAAGACCACTCATTAAAAAGCACCACTAAAGGGACGACATTTATTCCTTTTCCAAATGTTACAGTAAAACCAGGTGGAAGAGAATGGTTTTAGCAGTTAGAAAAAAAAAAAATTACAAATCTGGGGTTTGGCCATTAAAAGTTATTTACAACAATGGGAGGGGAAAAAAAAAAAAAGACAACAAGAAGTTGTTTCACATTACATACCTCCCCCCCACCCCAAAGCTTAATACTTGCTTACCAAGTCAAAAAAGAGACACAGTTGATTCACAAGCTGGAGGTTCGAACTTGAGTAAGACATTTAGAAAAACCTAGACAGGGGCAGTGTCCTCCCCAGCCCAGGGGCCACTAGGCCCAGCACAGGAGACTACAAACAACAGGGGAAGGTGGACACTCAGGGCGTGGGAGTAGGCACCCCCACCTCTGGCTCAGGGATTTGGGGAGTAAACAAAGCCTACTTGGAAAAGAACTGGGGAAGAAAACCAGCAACTGCCTTCTGCACAGGTGGGGACAGGGAAGGAGGCAGGGACAGGGGCAGGAGCATTTCACATCACTAACCTAACTTGGGAAACTGCAAGGGACCATCTTCAACTGGCCTTAAGAGGAAGACCAGATGGATGATGGGAGAATCCACAGGAGGGAGAGGAGGAGAGGGAACGTGGCTAGGGGGCAACAGCCCCTTCCTTTCTGGGCACAGGAAGGCAGCCAGGTCACCAGGTCCAGGCAGTGACCTCACAAGGACAGCACAGTTTTTGCAGCTTAGAGATCACCCACCTGCCCCCACCCAGCTACTCATTCTGCTCACTCGCTGGTGTAGGGCCACTCTCCGGCCCCGAGGGAGTGGATGGCTCTGCGGCCTGGGGCCCTGCCTCTTCTGTGTCTCCTCCCTTGGAGGCAGCGCTAGCCTCTGCCCCTTTGGCCTGGGGCTCCTGGCTCTCAGGGGTGGCAGCATCCTTCCCTTCCAGGGCAGTGCCTTCCTCGCTGCAGGCACCGATCTCCCCCTGCTCCTGCTCTTCCTCTGTGGGTGAGGAGGCAGACGAATCACCCCCTCCCTCCTTCCGATTTCTCTTGAAGGACAGGCCACTCAATTTGAAAGGCTTCTTGAAAGAGAATTTCTTCTTCTTCTTGGGGGTCTCCTTGGGGGGGACCTCCCCCTTGGCCTCAGCGCCCTGGCTAGGGGGTGCCGGCTCGATGGCATCACCAGTGGCCCCGGCTGCCTCCTCTGTTCCGTTCACGGGGGTCGACTCCCCTTCACCTTTGGGGGATAAGTCTCCATTGCTTTTCACGTGGCCGTTCTCCTGCAGGGCAGAGGAGACAGCAATGAGGGCCGGGGCTCTTACTCCCCTCCCCCAGCCCGCCTCTGACCTCTTCCACGCAACGGGGTCCCGACTCGTTCCGCCGCACCCCCAGAGCCTGGTTGTAACCTCACCCCACAGCCGGCATCCCGTCAAACCTCTCCCTCCTGCCCCGCACAGGCGCGCAGGGGCCGCGGCCGACAGGAGGCGCTGGGGTCCCGGGGCCCCCACCCACCTCCCCCGGGGCGCGCTCTCTATTCCGCGCAAGGCCGCCCGCGGCCGCGGATCCCGGGCTGGCGGGCGAGCCGTGCAGCCGATATTGGGCGGGAAGCCGCCCCGGGGCGCTGTTCCCCACACCTGGACGGCCTATTTTCCCAGCCTCCTGCTTTGTGTAAACGGCCCCCACCCACCTCAGGCTCTCCCCACCTCGCGGCTCCTCCCTAAAAAAAGCCGTGGGCTATCGAGGTCGAGTCTGCGGGGGGAGTGCCCTCCCCTCCGGCCCCCGCCCCGCGGCCCCCGGGCGCCCCCTTGGCGCGGCCCAGCAGCGCCTTTGTTCCCCGCGCGGCACTCCGGGCGGCCAGGGGGCAGCGCCGGGGGCCGAGGCCGCGAACAAAGAAGGCGGCGGGGCCCGGCCGGCGCCCCCTCCCCGCCCCTCCCCTTGCTTCGCCCGCGGGGGCTGCGGCGCCGAGAACAAAGGGACCGGGCGGGGGAGGGGGCGCCGCGTGTCCCGGGCCGGACAAAGCGCGCGGCCCCGGCCCGAGGCCCTAGAGGGGGCGAGGTACGAGAGGAGGGGGACGAGTCGGGCCGTGCCGAGCGCACCCACCTGTCCGTTGACCTTAGCGGGGGAAGCGCCTGCTGCCTCCTCGGCGGTCACGTCGCCCCGGGGAGCCTTGGAGCTCTGGCTGCCCATGGTGGGGGGTTCTGCTGGGGGGCGCCCGGAGCCGCCCCGGGCTCGCGCCGCAGGGGATAGTTCGGTCGGGTGGGCCTGGCCGGCGGAGGGGTGGGGCTCGCGCCTGAGGGGGAGGGGTGTCGGGGGGAAACCTAGCTGCACCCCCGCTCCGTGCCGGACCCGCTAGCAACACCCGCCGCCGCTCCGCTCCGCGCCAGAATGCCGCCCGCCGCACGCCGAGCCGCCTATATATATGCGCCCGGAGCTCGGGGCGGGGCCGGACATTTAAATGAGCGCCCAATCGAGGGGCGGAGGCGGGCTCAAGTCGCGGGCCCCACTTGAGCGGTGGGCGACGCTGGCGGTCTGGTCTCCCCAATCCGCACGGCTACCGGGGGCAGGTGGGGTCCAGGGTGGGAAGGGGAGAGGCGGGTGCCTGAGGCGAGCCCAGAGGCGAGCCCAGAGGCGAGCTGGGTGGAGGGGGGCTCCTAGAGGAAAGAGGACAGAGCAGTCGTCCCTTCCTCTCACCGCCCACCTCTCAGGTGGACGCCCCAGCTCCTGGAGTGGCCCCCATCGCCTTGGTCCCGCATTGGCAGCCCCTGTCAGTCTCCCCCTAGAACTCTTCCAAGGGCTCACATGCCCAGACTCGTCAGCCGGCTGGTCCAGAGTTATTATGCTCCAGAGAATATGGTCATGGAAGTCGCAGGGCCCCAGCTGGGTTTTGTGCCCCCTCAGGCCGGGAGACCGGTCCGAGGTCCCGCCCACGTGCCTGCCTGTCCAGGGCAGCTTGGGAGGTTTGACCCACCGCAGGGTCACTCTGGTCAGACTGGTGAGGTCGTGCCTCATCCCTCCTCTCAGTCTCTTGGTGGCCCGTCACACTAAGCCCCCACAGATAAGCTCACCTTTGGTCCCTCCTGTTCTCAGCCTGAACCATGACAAAGTCCCATCTGGGGTGGTGCCGTGATCTTGAGGGGCATCTCCATCCCCATTTGAAAGCCGAGGAGCCTGAGGCTCAGAGACCTGGACATAACCTGTCTGACTTCGGTGCTCTCCCTTCACATCTGCTCCCCTACATCAGGGCTCCCCGAAGGGGGGGCGCTCAACAACCCTTAAAACACTCCAGTTCCTGAGGAGGAGGAGCCTTGGATGGCCCCTTCAGGACAGCCCCCAAGCTGCCCAGTCCAGCCGTCAGCCCCGCCTGAGTAGGGGAGCCCGGGGACAGGGGCAGGGGGGAGGAGGCTGGAGACTCTCCAGCTGGAGTCTCCTGCCACTCCCCCTAGCCCAGGCCAGGGGGAATCCCAGAGTCCTGGCTGGCCCCGGTTGTGTGTCTGGCTGCCTGCCCTCGGCCCCCAGGAGGAAGGGGATGGGGGCTGGAGGAAGCAAAGTGTTGCAAAAGCAAGGCTGTGTCCGGGACAGCTCAGCACGTCGCTCCCTTGCTCCTTCCCTCCTACAAGTATGGCCTCCTGGGAGGCCTGAGGCTGTGCGGTGTGGAGACACCCCAGGGACTGAGAAATCAGGAACTCCTACAGATCTGACAACAGAGGGGCGGGGCGGGCTGAGGTGGCTTCTACATACCAACTCACTCCTGTAGCCTCCATCCCCACCCCCACTCTGAGACTACAGAATACTCTCGGCTTCATTAGCACCCCCCATTTTACAGACTAGGACACTGAGGTTCGGAAAGGGAAAGTGACATGTCCAAGGGCACATAGCAGATACCAGTAGCTGAGGCTGAGTTTGGAGAGACCTGCAGAAAGGGGCTGGGGGCTGTAAGGAAAGTCCTGGAAGGAGTCTCTGTTGAGATCTGGGGCTGCCTGGTTAGCGTGGGAGGTGAGAAGAGCTAGCTTTGGGGAGAGGAAGGGACACCATGCCCCACGGCAACTCACTGACAGGACGGTGACTTCTCTACCCACTGCCACTAAGGGATGGACGTTGTGACCCACGTCTCTGTCTCGGCCACAATAGGGAGCCCACAATGCTGCCAGGCGCGGCCCGCACCGGCTGGCAGGGCTCAGATGGAGGGTGTGTGAGTCCTGGAGGAGTTGGAGTCCGAGGTTAGGAGCAGATGCTAAGGCTCCCGATTTCCAGGCGCTGCCCCGTGGGGATGAGAGGCAAATCGCCAGGATGATTCCAGGAGGACAGAGGAGCATCAGGGCCAAAGGATCCCGTGTCCCCAGAGCCCCAGAGGGAGGCTGGTCCACAGGGGAGCCCAAGCGTCCCCCACCAGACATCGAAGGAGGCTGGGGAGGGGCCACCTGGGAGCTGAATCCCTCAGCAAATCCAGGTCCCAGCCGAATCCGGCTTCTGGAAGAGGGAAGAGGCTTAGGATGCTGTGGGTGTGAGTGGGGGTGGTATCGCAGACCCCACGGCCTCCTCCATCCACACTCGGCTCCTTCCTCCCCAGCTGCTGCCCGCCCAGACAATGCGCCCATTGTTCTGTATCTCCAGGGGCCTGTGTGCAACTGTGTGTGTCTGTTTTTCTCTGTGTGTGACTGTGTATTGCTCGGTATCTGTCTGTGTGTGAGAGACTTTGTGACTCTGTGTATGTGTGTGTGACCAGGTGTGTACTTTTGTAGTTGTGTGAGTCTGCATCTTTGTTTGGCGATGTGTATTTAGGGTGAGAGAGAGAGCCTTGGTGACTCACGATGACTTTCTGAGTCTTTCTGGGTATGTGCCTGTCTGTCCTTGAGGTTGTGTTGGTGACTGTGTCTGGCTGTGATCGGGTGTGTAACTATGAGTTATGTGCATAAAAGAGTGGCTACTTTGTGTTTGTGTGAGTGGCTGTGTGTGCCTCAGCCAGTCAGGTCATGATGCTCAGGACCTCTGAGATGTGAGCTTTTGCCAGGGCAGAGTGGCAGGGGAAGGAGGAGTGGGGAAGACAGGGGGGCTCGAGTTTGGATGGCGGAAGCTGCAGAGTCTAGACTGTTTCGCACATCCCCCATCTGTCCCAGTTCTCCAGTAAAGGCTCAGACGCTGGTCCTGTCCTGAGATGCTCCTAGTCCCCATGGACAGAAGGGAATGGGACCCCGGGAGAGCACTGGGTGGGGCTGAAGGAGGGCAGGAGAGAGCACCGCCTCATAGAGAAGGCTGTGGGGACACTTTGAGGCCTCTGAGGAGGGCCCTGTGGTGGTGATCAGGTTAGATGCGAGGTGAGGGGTGAGGGCAGTATCTTGTCAGAAATGGAGGATGGGCCTTCCTAGGGGAGGGACCAGCATACGCCAAGGCCTGGAGAGGGGAGGAGACACCAGGGGATGGCCAGGTACCAGTGGAGGCCTCAGGAATGGTGACTTGGCACGGCACAGTTCCCAGCCCCAGGGTCCCCATCTCCTTCCAGGGAGCATCAGCTGGACTCGGAGACCTTAGTTCTGGCCCCAGGTCCGCCTCCTGCTTTTTTTTTTTTTTTTTTTGCGGTATGCGGGCCTCTCACTGTTGTGGCCTCTCCCATTGCGGAGCAGAGGCTCCGGACGGGCAGGCTCAGCGGCCATGGCTCACGGGCCCAGCCGCTCTGCGGCATGTGGGATCCTCCCGGACCGGGGCACAAACCCGTGTCCCCTGCATCGGCAGGCGGACTGTCAACCACTGCGTCACCAGGGAAGCCCCCGCCTCCTGCTTTAACCGTAAGCCAGTCCTTTCTCCTCTTGGGCCTCAGTTTACTCATCTGCACAGTGACAGCTTGGCGTCTGTGATTCACATTCATGGAGACTGGAGTTCCTCCTTCTGCTCCTGCATGGCAGAGCGTCAGCTGTGAGTCACGCAGGGCCCCTGCCCTCAGGGCTTTCCTGGCAACACCTTATGAGGAAAAGAAAGAGTCAGAGCAGGGTCAGATGAGGGGCCTGTGTGGGGGGCACTGGGGATGGAGGAAGGGCTTCGAGGGCACAAAGGGGAACAGCAAATGGTTTGTGTGGGGTGGGGATGAAGGTAGAGGCCTTGTCTGGAGCAAGATTTAAGGGACAGGATCCTAGGATTTGGGGACTGGCTGGTACAGGGATGGGGGTGGGGATATGGGAGTGATGATGTTGTAGCCCACATTTCTGTTTTGGGTGACACCTGCCAAAATGGATCCATGACTGATATAGGGCATCAGAGGAAAAACAAACTTGGGAGGGAGTTGCTGAATCTAGCCTTGCTGAGTTGGAGGTGCCCAGGGAATATTTGGGGGGGACATCCAGGAGGAAGTCTGCAGTCTATATGCTTCAGCACATAGACATGTGATCATGTTTCCTGAGCCAAAGGCCAGGGCCCAAAGGCTAGGGTCTGGCTGGTGACCTTAAAGGGATAACAGATAGAAGGTTTTCAGCCAGAACTGACCCCAGGAAATCTGGATCTCTGGTTGCTGCTAGTAAGAGGGTGACTGGAACCAAGCAGTGCATGAGGTCACCCAGGAAGTCCCTGGGTGGTGGGAGCTCTGCCACTGGTGGGGCCAGCAGCAAGAGAGGGCCCTGGGAAGGGAGCCAGCAGGGAGGAGGAGGAAAAACCCTAGAGGACAGAATCATGAGATCCTTGACCACACGGGAGAGTTTTAAAAAGGTAGGAATGGGGACTTCCCTGGTGGCGCAGTGGTTAAGAATCCGCCTGCCAATGCAGGGGACAGTGGTTCGAGCCCTGGTCTGGGAAGATCCCACATGCTGCGGAGCAACTGAGCCCATGCACCTCAACTACTGAGCCCGTGTGCCACAACTACTGAGCCCGAGCACCTAGAGCCTGTGCTCCGCAGCAAGAGAAGCCACTGCAATGAGAAGCCCCGGCTCACTGCAACTAGAGAAAGCTGGCGTGCAGCAACGAAGACCCAATGCAGCCAAAAATAAATAAGTAAAGTAAAAAATAAATAAATGTATTTTTTTAAAAAAAAGGTAGGAATGACCAACGGTGATAATAATCATAGCTGCCAGCATTGATTACATGCCTATTGTACACCAAGCCCTGTGCCAACTGCTTTCCATACGTTACCTCATGATCCGGTGAGCTGTGTGGCATCATCGTTCCCCCTTACACAGGAGGACACAGGCCCAGGGAGGCGGAGTGTTTATGTGAGCAGAAGAGGAGGAGGTCAGGACTAAGAGGGGCGTGGCCGTGCTGGGTTCAGCCGGGGCCTCCACAAAGGGTCCTGATGCTTCTGATTTGGGAGAAGCAGTTAAGGATGTCGGCAGGGAGAGGCAAGGCAGCTGCAGGGCTGGGATCCCTGGGACTTGACTCCCCAGCACCCTGGGCACGCTGGGTTCTGGCTTGTTTGTCAGCAGGACCCAGGTGTGCAGCCTTCCTGCCAGTCCTGGGCCTTGAACCTGGGTCTGGATACTGGGGCACCTCAGGGGCCCTTCACTGGGACCCACCATCCAACCAGTCACCACATGACAGAGACAAGGGATTCTGGAAATTCCCTTTCAGGATTTAAGGCCACCCAGACCTTTCATTTCTCCCTTTCCCTCCCTCTTCCCCTGGTCTCTCTCTCTCTCTCTCTCTCTCTCTCTCTCTCTCTCTCTCTCTCATTCTCTGTGTGTGTGTGTGTGTGTGTGTGTGTGTGTGTTGTGGGTGGCTGTGCAAACTGGACAGGACCCAGCCACTATCTAATAGAGCTGTATCTCTGGGGCTCAATTTCTCCAATAGCTAAGAGGTGTGTAATCCCAGCTTGCCTGCCTATCTCCCCCAGGCTCAGTGAGGTCACCAGAAATTCAACCCAGTTATTCTGGGCTGCTCTCAGCCTCTCCCTTCCTCCCTCCCTCCCCTTTCCCTAACTTTCAGTTTCTTTTCAGATCCTGGGTGCCTTTGGGGGAAGAGGTGGCCAAACCAGTGGAATGTGGACTGCTAACAACTTTCCAACCAAAACCCCCCATTTAGGGGAAGTCCCTTTAAAAGGAAAACTGAAACTCTCTCCTAGTCCAGTTCCCAGTCTCACCCTTTCCTCTCCACCCTGCTCAGACCTTGACGCATCACCTCTCCCATTCAGCTTCTTCTCCCAAATGATCTGGATCCAGACTACAGCTACCTTCTAGCTTTGTGACTCTGGACAAGTCCCTTCCCCTTGCTGAGCCTCGCAACGCCCACTCTGTAAAATGAGGACACCAGGCGCCACTTTGAGTTGTGGCAAAGGGTTCAGTGAGGTACTGCTGTGCGGAGGCAACTGTAGTGGTGAAGAGCTGGCTCCGTCACATCCCAGCGGTGTGGCTTTAGGCCCTATCTGAGCCTCAGTCTCCTCATCTGTAAAATAGGAATGATGATCATACCTACTGCCTCAGGGCTATTGTGAGACAAATGACCTAGTACCGTGACGTAAAGCCCTGAGGACCAAGCACTTGAGGCGCAGACACGCGGGAACATTCGACAATGTTCCTAAGTGCGATTACGTGAAATGCTGGGCAAGGGCCATTCCCTTCCCTTCTCTTCCCTTCCTGCCCTAGGGAGAGGAGGTAGGTGTCCAGGACCACCCTGGGATAACCTTGCGCCCCCTCCATCAGCTTCTTCTGGGGCGGGTGGTGGCGCTGGTGCTGAAGTGTTCAGAAGGGAAATTTATTTGGCTCAGTCAATTCCTTAAATGGCAAAGGAATCTGCCTCTCCCCAGAACCCTGAGGATTTTCTTTCTTTCCTCTCACACCCCAGAAGTGTCCCCCGGGGACCTCCTTTTGGTGACTATTCCCAGAAAAGACATACTCTGGACCCCCCTCCAACGCACACGTCGTCTGTCTGTCCCCTCCCAGCCTCTCACATCCTCCTTCCCTCCCATCTGTCTGCACAGGGAGGCCTTAGCTCCCAGGGACTGGCCCTCAATGCTCCATGTTGTGCCTCCGAGAGATAGGGCTCCCAGACTCACCTCCTTCTTCTTGCTCCTTGGCCCACTGACCTTCAACTCTCCTGACTTTTTAGTTCATCAGAGCTGAGCCTCTCCCACCTCAGGGCCTTTGAACAAGCTGTTCCCTCCGCCTACAGTGTCTCTCTCCACTTCTCTACTTGCTGAATTTCTACTCTTCTCTTAAACCACTCCTGAGGACTTTCCAGATTCCCCAGGAGGAAGGGATGGCTCTCCCACCACCTGCTCCACACCTTTGGGCTTAGGGTTCCCACCACTCGGAATCTGGGCTGCATCACCAGGCCACCCCCGTCAGCTCATCATCCCCTGTCTCCACCTCCATAACTGGCCCTTCTCACCTGGACCTGGGCCATTTCATCAGCTTTCTCACTTGTCTTTCTGCACAAGTCTAGCCCCTCTAGCTGTTTTCTGCCTCAGGGTCACTTTCCAGTAGAGGGTGCTCAATAAATATCTGTTGACTGATGGAGTAAATGAGTGAAGGAACGAATGAAAGAGTGACAGAAATGTAGAATCAAGCCTATCCCCCTTGGCTTTAAACCTTTCCATGGCTCCCTACTGCCATCAGCACAAAGTCTGTGCCTTATATTTAAGGTCCTCCTGTCTGATTCCCCACAGCGCACTCTGGGCTTTTCCCCAAGCCATACCCTGTTCTCCTTCCTGCATTCATGTACCTTTGTCCTTCTTCCCTGCTATGCAGCAGGGAAACAAGATTGGTTGTTGAAATAATCCAGGCAAGTGATGATGGGGAACCTGCACTAAAGAGAGAAGGGAGAGTCAGCCAACACCAACATTTCCTGAGCTAGACTCTGTCCTCAGTGCTCGGGACCGCGAGTGTAGCCTTGGAGCTTAAGTTTGAGATGACTATTAGGGTCCCCGTGGAGACATCAGGCGGGCAGTTAATCGACCTATGAGCCTGGATTTCAGAGGAGAGCTTGGAGGCCGCCTCCAATTTTTTTTTTTAAATAAATAAATTTATTTATTTATTTATTTTTGGTGGCATTGGGTCTTTGTTGCTGCGCGCGGGCTTTCTCTAGTTGCGGAGAGCGGGGGCTACTCTTTGTTGCAGTGAGTGGGCTTCTCATCGTGGTGGTTTCTCTTGTTGCAGAGCACGGGCTCTAGGCGCACAGGCTTCAGCAGTTGTGGTACACGGGCTCAGTAGTTGTGGCTCGCAGTCTCTAGAGCACAGACTCAGTAGTTGTGGCACACGGGCTTAGCTGCTCCGCGGCATGTGGGATCTTCCCGGACCAGGGCTCTAACCCGTGTCCCCTGCATTGGCAGTCGGATTCTTAACCACTGTGACACCAGGGAAGTCCGGCCTCCCAAATTTGAAGCCACAGGACTGGATGGGATCCACCGAGAGGAGCAGCTCAAGAAGACAGTGCCGGGGGCTCTCCAACTTTGACACTCTGAGTGGGGAGCCAGCAGGGGGATTCAGCTCGTGGGCAGAGAAGGGAAGAGAACCAGGAGCAGGGGTGTCCTGAAGGCTGAGGGAGGAAATGGCTTCCAGAAGGATTGCGTGATCTTCCATGTCAAATGCTGCTGAAGGTGGAGGAAGACGGAGGGGGAGAGGTATAGGAGGGGTCCAGGGGCAGAAGTGACAGGTCTTAGCAAAGGACTATGGATGTCGGGAGTGAGGAGGAAGGACTGAGGATGGTGCCTGAGGGTCTGGCTTGGGAAATGGGTGGAAGGAGGTGCCAAGCCATACACAGAAGGCCTAGGGAGGAGTAGCGGGGCACCATGGAAAAGGAGAGGTCAGCTTTGGACAGCTTGAGTTGAGGTGCCTTTGGAATGTCATTAGGATCTATGCGTCTGGAATGAAATGTGTGTTGGAGAGAAAAAGAGAAGATCCCCCTGTGTGTGTGTGTGTGTGTCTGTCTGTCTCTGTCACTCTCTCCTCTATCCTTTTTTTTTTTTTTTTTTTGGCCGTGCCATGTGGGATCTTAGTTCCCTGACCAGGGGTCAAACCTGTGCCCCCTGCATTGGGAGTGCGGAGTCTTAACCACTGGAACATTGGGGAAGTCCCTCTCCTCTATCCTTTTCTATGTGTATTTATGAAAGAATCTATATGCTGACTGTTATGAAATCTTTATCTCCAGCCCAGGTCTCTCCAGAACTCTGGCTGCCCTTGGAGATCACCCCGCATGTCCCACAGGGACCTACAAGACACAGAAAAACAGGCTCAGGACACAGATTAGAAAGGACAGAGTTGGAGGCGAGATAAACCAGGGAAGAGTTGATCAGACTGGTCCAGACAATGGCAAAGGCGGCCTGAACTAGGCAAGGGCAGAGGGCAGAGGAGATGAAGTGCAGAGACATTCAGGGAGCGGAGAGCACCAGAGATGGGGGCGAGGTTCCATGTGGAGGGAGAGGGGCTAGAGGAGGAAGGGAGACGGCTCTAGGGGTCCGCTGGGTGTGGAGCGTGGGGACAGCTGCCCTGCAGTCACCTGTTTATCTGACTGAGACCCCTCCCAAAAGGGCAGGGGAGGGGTCATAAGTGGGTCTTACGGAGGGGGGAGGGGGCTGCTGTTGACCACAGAGTGCATGAGTCAGGGTGGACACCCGAAGACTCCTTCCTTTAACCATCGGCACCCTCTGCCGAACCCCTGCAGGGAGGCATGAGCGGGATCCACTCCCAGCCTCAATCCCAGGTAGGACCTGCGAGAGTGAGTAGAGGGGAACACAGGGACAGGTGCTCAGGGCCTTGGACCTAGTTGAGGGCCAGAGACCACTTGTTGCCCACCAGAGTGGACTCTGAGACCCCGGGAGGGCTCTAGGCTTAGAGGTGCCACGATGGGACCATGTCCCTCCCTTGCTTTAAACCTGTCCATGGCTCCCTACTTCCTCTTGGAGAATGTCCACCCCCTTGGCCTGGCCTTCAAGGTCTTTGAAGCTCCAGGCCCAGCTAGCTTCATCTTAGGCAGAGCCCTCCTGGCTGCCAGTCTCACGGTTCTCTCAGCAGGATGACCGCTTTGATGATACCATTTCAGGCTGCAAATCACCAAGCCTTTCTCCATGCTGCCAGTTCTGCTTGGATTGCTACTCCCTTTGTAGGTCTACCCAGGGCCTGCCCATCTGTCAAGATTCAGCTCAAGGTACCCCTCCAAAAGGCTTTCCTGATCTTCCAGAGGAGTCACTGTGCCCCAAACAAACTAATGTCACCCTCTGTGGCACTTTACTGAGCTGGCGTATGTCTCTGCCTCTCCTTCTATGGCCTGTGAGAGTCTGGGGAGGAGGAACAAGTCGGGTTCACTCAGTCTACCCCATGGCGGGGTGGTCACGGGTGCAGTGGGACATTCAGGGGCGGCTACAGAGGCCATCCCAGCCCTGTGGGTTCAGTCTAACTCAGTGTGTGTGGATGGGGAGAACAGAGATCATCATCCCCCAAAGTAGGGAGAGCCAGAGAGCAGTGAAAGCTGCTTTATTCGGGCAGTGAAGGGCAGAAACATGGAGATACCAGGGGAGAGGGCAAAGGTGGACAATCTTCATCCACTGAGAGGGGACACAGGACTGTGCAGTGTTCCAGGCCATCTTCTTGCTCATCCTGGCTTGGCACAAGTTAGCCTCAGGATCATGAGGAGATGAACCTGAAGCCTGTCTTCCCAAGTCCCTGGAAAACAGACATCTGTGACACTCCTCTGGGACCTGGGGCACAGTTTGTGTAGCCGAGCACCCTAGACTGTCTGGGCTCTCGTGCAGCTCTGCTGTGAACTCGCTGGGTGTCCTCGGGCAAGTCATTTAATGGCTCTGAGCCCTGATCAGTCTCCTTATCTGAGAATAATGGGAATAACAATGGCACCCACCTCATAGGGTTGTGATGAGGCCTGCGAAGTGTTAGCATAATAACTGGCTGAAAGTAAATGTGGAATAAATATGAGTTGTTAGGATTATAACTGTTCCATCAAGAGACCTGGGTTCTGGTCCCAGTTCTGCCATGTTTTCCTCACTGGACCTGCCTGAGTTTCCATCTAAAAAATGGGATATTGGGCTTCCCTGGTGGCGCAGTGGTTGAGAGTCCACCTGCCGATGCAGGGGACACGGGTTCGTACCCCGGTCCGGGAGGATCCCACATGTCGCGGAGCAGCTGGGCCCGTGAGCCACGGCTGCTGAGCCTGAGCGTCCGGAGCCTGTGCTCCGCAACGGGAGGGGCCACAGTGGTGAGAGGCCCGCGTACCGCAAAAAAAACAAAAAAAACAAAAAAACCAAAAAAAACAAAACAGGGATATTGAAGGATTAAATGAAATAATGGATGTGGCAGAGACTCCTAAGATGAGTGATGGTCTCTTTCCCTCTGAGGTTCATCTCGCTGGGGCTGCAGAGGGGTTGTCACCTCCACTCTGTCAGGCCTTTACTGGGCTCTCTGTCCCGGCAGGATCTGCTGCCGCAGGGCCAGCCCATCTCCTCCTCTTGGCCCATGAGGCAGAATGAGAGGAAAGGGCTGCGGTTGCCCCAGCAGGGACTGTGGTTACGCAGGACGAAGGACTTCCTTCCAGACTGCAGGATGCTATCCTGGGAAGGAGCCAGAGATCGTGGGACAGAGGCTGCTGAGGGGAGGGATTGCTTCCAGGGGAATGTCCAGATTAGGCTGGTTAGGCCAGAGTGGGCCAGTGGAGTGAATGAGCTCAGCAGTGACCTCACTTCCAGAGAGCCTGGAGGGGCCCCATTTAAACCTGCCCCATGGCTCCCAAGATCACAGAGACAACAGACAGGAACAGAGACATAGCCAAAGAGGTATTCCAGGACAGACAGCCAGGGGCAAAGGGCCACCCACGAGACATATGCATGCTATTCCCTGCACCCAGAACACTCTTCCCAGGTCTGGAGTGGCTGATCTCTCATCCTTCAAGCCTTGATTAAGAGTTACCTCCTCAGACAGGACCACTCAGCCAACCAATTCATTCATGCAACCTTTAGTGAGCCCCAGTTATGAGTCAGGCACTGTTCTAGATCTGTGAACAAGACACAGTCCTTGCCCACTCCATATAATGTAGCACCTGGCCCACCTCGATCTTCTCAAACAGAGCACACTGTTTATCTCTTTTTTTAAAAAATATTTATTTATTTATTTTGGCTGCGCCTGGTCTTAGTTGTGGCACGCAGGATCTTCATTGTGGCATGCGGGATCTTCCACTTGCGGCATGCGTGATTCTTAGTTGCGGCATGCAGACTTCTTAGCTGCGGTATGCATGTGGGATCTAGTTCCCCGACCAGGGATCGAACCTCGGCCCCCTGCATTGGGAGCACAGAGTTTTACCTACTGGACCACCAGGGAAGTCCCCATATCTCTGACTTTTTTATTGTTGTCTTCCCTACCAGAATGTAAGTGCCATGAGGACAGGAACTTCAACTGTTCTTTTCACCAATATGAACTCAATGACTCAGAGTATAAACCTGGCACAACCCTCTAAAATAGGCCCTTGATAAATATTTGTTGAAGAAATAAATGGACACAGAGACCAGGGATAGACAGACACACAGAGAAAAAGAGCCATGCTCAGAGGTGATGCAAACATTCAGAGATGCCCCAAAATATCAAGCACACACAGACACACACAGGACAGTGTCCTTCAAGCAGGCTGCTTCCCTTAGGTCATTCAGTTTGGTCATCAGGCCTGGGGCTGGGGTGACTCCTGTCCTGGGACCGACCCAGTTGGTGCCCAAGGGCATGACCTATTCTGGTTCCCACACTCCCTGCGCAGGGCACCAAGTTGGCATTATGTTTGAAGAGCCCTCTTTGGAACTCTATTTTACTCCTTTAGTTGTCCTTTGATGAACAGAAATTTTAATATAGTCGAATGTCAATTTTCCAAAAAATGTTTGTGGTGGTTTGAGAAGGGCAGGGCTGAATAACCCTGAAGAAACCCACGCCCGGCCTGCGGGGCCTCTCTCACTGCGGCTCGGCCCTTCTGGGTCCTCGAGCCTGTAAGGCAGGGCGGACTAACCTCGTGCCCGGGTATCACCCTTTCCCCACCCCCACCTCCGTCAGGCCCCGCCTCTAGACCCGCCCCTCCGAGGTCGCGCCCTCTTCTGGCCCCGCCCCTCACCGGCTCTCACGGGCGCAGGGGAACTAGATGTGTCTTCCTCTTGCCCAGATATTGGTAGTTAATATTCTGCCACCGGTGCTTCCACCTGGAGGGAGGGAAAACTGGGCCTACAGGACGGCGGCAAGGCTCCCCGCCCCCTCTGAGTCTACGCCCGCTTCGCCTTGTCCCTTCCGTGGTCAGCCGCTTCAGGCCCCACCCTTCCCACTCAGTTCCTCCCACTCCTCCCGCTCCTAGGTACAGTCAAGCCCAGCCTTTCCAACCCCTGTCCGACCCTCGCGTCTGGGGATCCGCCCCTTCCCACAGACCCCTCCCCTGCCGTAGGCACCGCCCCTCCCTCCCAGGGCTTCCGCCCCGCCCCCGCGCGCTCACATGAGGCGCGGGCGCGCGCCGTAGCAGCTGGGCCTACGCGCCGAGGGTAAGTCCGCCAGCCCGGTGGTACCCGGCAGCAGCAGTAGGTTGCGCGCCGGCCAGCGCCAGGCGGCGCCCGGCGGGCGGCGGCGCTGCGGGCTCAGCCAGTAGTCGCCCAGGCTGCGGTGGGCGGCGGGCGCCGGCATGGCCGGGCCCCGGCAGCCCCAGAAACACAACTCCTGGTCAAGGCGGTGCGGGGGCGTGGCCCGGGGGCGCCTGCGGGGTAGACGGGCAGCGGTCACCCCAGGAGGCACGAGAGGCGGGGAGTAGGCGGCCGTCTCGTGTCAGACGCGGCGGCGCGAGGGTCGGGGTCACTCCTGGCCCATGTGGAGGGGCGGGGAGGGGGATTAGAGGCCCCCCTCGGGGCCTTCCCAAGGATCTGGACTCCTCCCCCCCAGCTGCCAGACCGGGGCCCTTCATCGCGCCGACACCCTCTCCCGGGCCCCCTCACCGGGACAGAAGAAAATTCGCCGCGAAGTGGGCAGTCTCGGTGAATAGCATAGTGTCCAGTCCTCCTGGCCCGGCTTCGGCCTCTTTAATACCTGCTGGGACGTGGAGGGGGAGGCCTGAAAGCCCATAGTCCCCCCGGGCCCCGCTGTTTTTAGCAGGAGGCGGCAGCTGGCAGAGCGGGGTGGGGCAGCGCCAGCCCCTCTGGCGGGGTCTAGTCCGTGGTCTGTCTTCAGCTGCTTCAGTGGGAGGGGGTTGGTCACCAGTGCTGGAGGATCCCCTGAGACCCTCCTCCCCCAGGATCAGGGACAGAAAGGCAAGGACAGGCAGAGGCAGCAAGAGGGGGCCCAGGATAGGAAGGTCAGCTGCCATTTGGATAAACCCTTCCTTATTTCACCCAGGGGCCTCCAGCTTCTGCTTACACACCCCTGATGGTGTGTTCAGGAAGAAACCACACCTCAGAAGGCCTCACTGCTCCCGGGCTTAAGAGCCTCCCAACTCTGCCCTCATGGCCCTTACAAGAGCCTTTCCCTTGCTCTGGGGCACTCTTAGATATCAGAGGCAGAAGGCTTCTCAGCCACCTCTAGTTCAGGAGTTCTTATCTGGAAGCCAGGACTGAGTTTGTGGGAGCTTCAGGAGGCCTGAAACTGTTTGCAAAGTTCAAACACACATATATTTCTGGAAGGAATCTAGAAAGGGTCCCTGACACCTCCCCCAGCCCCACCCCCCCACCCTCCCAAAAAAAAAAAAAATTAAAAGCCTACATTTTTTGCAGAAAGGAAAACAGGTTCAGAGAGGGGCAGAGAAAACCCAGTAGTAGGACCCAGGCTTCCTACTACTCTGCCCATCCTTACAAAGGGTGAGACAACCTCTCTGTGCCCTTGCCCTGCTCAGAGCATGGGGTTCCGGGCTCAGAGCCCAGGCTGGGCCCTGCTCCCCCACCCTCTGGGGATCCTGAGGAGCACGCTGGCCCCGCTCCCTTTCCCACACTGCCTGTTTGGGCTATTTCCCCCCAGTGACTCACACTGGCTGCTGGGGACAGTGGGCAGCTGTTCTGAGCCCCAGAGCCCTGTATGGCCCTGACTTGCCCCCCTCCCAATTGTGTGGCTATATTTGGGGATTCCACCTCCTCTTTTCCCTCCTTGGGGAATTTCCCTCCTCTCATTCCTTTCTCCTATACCTGTCTCCAAGTTCTCCCTCCCTGATGGCTCCTTCCCAGCAGCAAACAAACAGCCTCTAGTCTTTCCTATGTTTGAAAAAGAAGAAAGCCCTCCTTCGACCCCAGGTCCTTCTCCAGCTCCCCTTCACAGCCAACATTCTTGAAAGAGTTGTGTACACACGTTGTTTCCACTTCCTCACCCAACCCCTGCAGTCTGGCTTCCTCCCCCACCATTCCACAGGGGCAGCTCGTCAAGGTCACCACTGACTTCCCTGTTGCTAAATCCAAGGGATGCTCGTGAGTCTTTATCTGATTTGACCCCTTAGCAGTGGCTGACTTTGACACAAACACTCCCTCCTATTTGAAACACTTTTGTGCCCTTGTTTTTCTGGACACTGTGGACTCTTGATTTCTTTGCTATTTATTTGCAACCATGTGGTTGCCGCCACATGGCAAATTTCTCATCCTTCACTCACTGCCTAATCATGGGTGTTCTTGGGCCTTCTACAGTCTGTCCCAGGGGATCTCATGGGTTCCCATGCCTTTGGTGTCTGCCTGTGTCAGAGACTCACTTCTCTCTTTCAGCCCAAGCTTCTCTTCCCTGCCCAACACCTATCTCCTGGCCCCGTCCGCCTGGATGTTTCACCTCACAGCAAACATGCCCCACACCGGCCCTTCCTCCCATGTTCCCCAGCTTGGCCGTTTTCTCGGTTGCCTGAACTGGAAATCTGGGCTTGGTTCTAGACTCTTCCCTGTCCCTCCCTTTTCATATTCAAGCAGTTACGAAATCCTGTCCTCTCCAGGATATGTCTGAAATCCAATTGCTTCTCTCCATCTCCACCGCTACCACCTGGTCCAAGGCCCCATGGCCGTTCACCTGGGAGGCTGCCGCAGCCTCCTGAATGATCTCCCTGCTGCTACTCTCAATCTCTTATGTGGTCTGTTCTCACAGAGCAGCCAGGATTGTCTTTCCAAAACATGAATGTGTCCCTCTTCACTGTGTCTTCACCACCACGTTCACTCGTGGCACAGACCAGTCCCAGGGCCAGGGATATTTCCCACCGCCATGTCCTTGTCTGGGTAACTGCTTCTCATCTCAGTTCCAGTGTCGCTTCCTTAGGGAAGCCATCCCAGATCCCGCAGCTGGCTCTGCTGTTCCTTCTCCTCACAGTGCTCAGCCTCTCTGTAGACCGATCAAGCAGTCATTCACTAGCCAGTCTAATCTGTAAACATTCTACCAACTCCTGAACGCTTCCATTCTAGGCCCCGGGATGTTAGGATGAATATGACACAGCCCCTGCCCTCCGTGAGTCCATAGTGTAATGGGGTAAACAGGCACTCAACAGGGATCAAGGAAGAGATGAGTACACAGTGGGACAAGCAGGTGCTATGGGAGGGGAAGGACAGGTGGTCAGAGGAGGCTTCTCTGAGGAGTGACAATTGGTGGAGATCTGAGAGGTAAGGGGGATGGGAGGAGGCTATTCCAGGCAGAAGGAACAATGTGCTGAAAGGTGGGAAGAAGGTTTTGTGAAGAACTCAGGGGTGTCCACATGGCTGGACGAGTGATGTAAAGAAGCCATTGATGAGATTTAAATAGGAGAATTACATGGCTGGGTTGTGGTCTTTATAGAATAATTCTGGGCTAGAGGAATCAAGCAGGGAAGGAAGCACAAGACCAGTTAGGGGGCTGCTGGAGTAATCACGATGAGTAGCGATGGGGGTCTGGTTCAGGGCAGTGCGGTGGAATTGGAGCAGAATAGACTGTGGGCACCAGGACTGGGAATTGGAGAAGAGAGAGGGAGTGAGAATGATTCCAGTATCCTTACCCCAAGGGCAGGTGGGGAGAGGCCAGTGGGAGCTGGGACACCCATATTCCTGTGGGGTCGAACCCACTGATCTACCTGGTGTTAGGTTGCCTGATGTCTTCCCACGGCCCTCATCCCTGCTTTTTCCTAGAGGAGCAGATGGAGTCCCGAGTGTTAGATGCCTGCTAAGGAGGCCTAGGAGGAGGCCGGCGGGGGGGAGGAAGGGGAATTTGGGTCAGGGTCCAGATGTGATGGGGTTGCAGGGAAAGTGGCATTGGGGTTTCCTCAGGGTCTGGAAGCTCCACTGTCTCTGGCTTCACCCTGAGACCCCGCCCCCAGTTCTGAATGCTCAAACTCAGGGCCCAGTCCTTAGGGGTTCTGGGGGCCTTTTAGGGGCTTCGAGTCTATATCTGAGAAGCCACAATGCCCTGACAAGTCCCCAGGACTCTAGAGAGTCGCTAGCATCAGTGTGCACTTCCCACGAGCTGGCCCACTGCCTATTACCTGCATAATCCCCTGCAATCCTCACATTAACCCTCGGAGGCATGTAGCTTACTATCCCTGTTGTACGTACTAGACTTCCAGGGTTAAGGGACTTGCTCAAATTCAAACAGCTAAAACGATGCAGAAAGAGGATTTGAACCAAGGTTTGACTGACATCAGAGTCTGTGCTTTTAACTCCTGTGCTATATTAAGCTTGTCGACCCCTTGGTTGATTGGCTCAGTAAAGGGAGGAGGCTTTGTGGGGGATTTGCTTGTGGTTGGGGTGGCTGCCCCCTTCTCATATCAAGCGATGGGAAAGGGTAGCGCTGACGTCAATTGTTGCCATGGAGATATAGCAACCCTTTCCCTGCCATTTCCATGGTAACCTGGGGGGGGGGTCCATCTGTACTTCGCCCCCTCCTTCTAAAAGAGGGTCCCTTAGGGAGGGGCTGTCTAATAAGGTGTCTGAGAGAGAAGTCAGGGAAGGCAGTGTTTCAAGTATCCTCCTTTCCCTGGGCCCCTCCTCATTCCTCAAACTGAGAATGAGGCTGGGATGTGGGGGTCCTGCCTGGGGGGTCTGGGGAAAGCTTTACCCTCTAGGGTGAGGGAGGCAGTTCTGCCTTTCCCACCTGGGGATTCCCCTGGAAATGACCCGCGCCCCCTCCCCACCAAGTTCCTCAGCACCTGAGCAGGACTGTGAGGAACTTGGCAGAGGGAGTCGAGAGAGATTCCCCAACCCTCTCCAAGGCTGGGCATCACCCAGCCCCTGGGGACATGGCTGGCTGGCTCTCTGCTGCCCCTTGAAGCCAAAGGTAGGAGCAGCAGCAGCCTCTCTTGCTCAGTGCTAGAGGTGCACGACATTCTTGCCTGGTGCTCTATGTGCATGACTTTACTGAAAGCTTCCACCAGGTTTCATTAGCCCCATTTTACAGATTTGGAAATAGAGACTCAGAGAGGCTAAGTATGTAGCCCAAGTTTGCACAGCTAGTAAATGGCAATCAGGACTCAAATCTAGGACTAGAGTTTAGGCCAGTGACTTTTCCAGGGGGAAAAAAGCAACAGAGAACATGATGGAAAAGGAGAAGAAAAATAGAGTGAAGTGGCCCAGGTTGGAGCCTGTCATTCTCCCTGTCACCTACAGAACAAAGTTCAAACACAAGGCCTCCCTGATTCAGCTTCTCTTCTGTTAACTCATCCCTGGATCCCTTGAATTCTGAGCTCTGCAAGGGCAAGGGATCTGTCAGATAAAGGCCTGGGTTCTCTGCACCTCGTGTGGCCCAGGTAGGTGTTGGTGAAAGTTGATTGAACTGAGTTCCTTGAAATTGTCTTCCACTTTCCTGCCTCAAGGCCTTTGTCCACAGTGTTCCACCTGGAATGCCCTTTCCCCTTGCTCATGGCCATTCTAGAGCTATGTAGCCCCAGGGTCTGGCCCACTGGCAAGGTGTTTGTCTGTATTCTTTGCATCCCTCACTAAACAAACATAGAGGTAAATCTTTTTTGTTTGTTTGTTTTTCTTTTTCCTTTTTTGGCCACGCCACACAGCATGCAGGATCTAAGTTCCCTGGCCAGGGACTGAACCCGTGCCACAGCTGTGAAAGCTCGGAATCCTAACCACTAGGCCACTAGTAAATCTTTTTAAATTTTATTTTATTTTAAAAAATTAAAAAAAAATTTTGGCTGCATTGGCTCTTCGTTGCTGCGTGCTGGCTTTCTCTAGTTGTGGCGAGCGGGGTGCGCAGGCTTCTCATTGCAGTGGCTTCTCTTGTTGTGGAGCACGAGCTCTAGGTATGCGGGCTTCAATAGTTGCGGCACGCAGGCCCTAGAGTGCACGGGCTTCAGTAGTTATGGCGTGTGGGCTCAGTAGTTGTGGCGCACAGGCTTAGTTGCTCCGTGGCATGTGGGACCTTCCCACATCAGGGATTGAACCCGTGTCCCCTGCATTGGCAGGCAGATTCTTAACCACTGTGCCACCAAGGAAGTCCCAGTAAATCTTTCTTTAAAGGAAAGGAGTGTCGAGAAGATTGGAGAAAGGAAGTGAGGGAGATAAGAGAGAAAGGAAGAATGGGAAGGATTCAGCATTTGTGGGCTGGCAAGGTCCATAGAGATCACTGGTGCTTTCTTTTTTTTTTTTTAAACTAGTGAGGAAATGGGCCCAGAGGGAAGGGATTTGCCTCCCAGCAGGTCATTGCTAGGCCATGTGAGTTCCATGAGGGTCAAGGCCCATGTTTGTCAAGTTCATCGTTGAATCCCCAGTGTCCTGCACAGGCCTGGCTGGTAGACTTGTATTGAATGAAACAGGGGCAAAGCCTGAAGGAGAACCCAGTCACACAGAACTCCTGGTCACACTTTCTAAGGCTCCTCATTGCCTTCAAATTGAGTTGTTACACTGGCCCCTGCCACTCTCTATCCCTTTTTTTCGGGCTTCTTTTCCTCCCAGGGGTACTTGATCTTTATATAAGCTGTCTCTGCTCCTGGAATGTTTTTTCTCCATCATTACCCATTATTTTCTGGTGATGCTGTCAATCACCTGGCTGTGCTTGCATCTCAAGTATAGGCTTACTTGTGGTTCAGCCTAGTCAATTGTAGTCTCCCATCTCCCTGACAGTGGTAATTGGCCCAAGGAATGTGCATGTGATTTAAAAGGGCCAATCACTGGCCTTCCCAGGGATAGGTATACCGAGACTGGGAGAAAGCAGGTCTCCCTTCCTGGGATTTAAAAATTTTTTTTTTATTTAGGCTGTGCCGGATCTTAGTTGCAGCATGCGGGGTCTTTAGTTGTGGCATGCGGGATCTTTTAGTTGCAGCATGTGGACTCTTTAGTTGCGGTATGTGGTCTTCTTAGTTGTGGCATGTGGACTCTTAGTTGTGGCATGCATGCAGGATCTATTTCCCTGACCAGGGATCGAACCTGGGCCCCCTGCATCTGGAGTACAGAGCCCTAACCACTGGCCCGCAAGGGAATTCCCCCTTCCTGGGATTTCTAAGCTGATGCAGCCATGTTGCCATGTTCCCTGCCCAGAGGAGATAATCAGGAATGAGAGGAACAAAGCAACAGTCCTGGTGGGGTTGAATCCTTGATTCCAGCCCAATGGATGCCCTGGTTCCTATAGTTCTTCCTTTAATCACTAACATATCCTTCCCAGCAACTTGAAACAATCAATTCCTTTTTTGCTTAAGCTACATCATCAGTTGCTTGCAATGGAGAGACCTTATCCGTACAGAGGCCGTTTTTTCTCTCTCTAAAATTACAAGGGCCTCCTAAGGAGGGTGAGTACTGTTTACTGGCAGGGAGGCCCTTTTTCTGCAGAGCAGCAGAATGGGTTGTTAAACGGAGTAGGACCTGCATGGAGTTTGGTGGGGATTGAAACAGCTGGATTATTTCACTTGATAGAAGAACAGAGAGTCCCGGTGGCAGGGCAGAGGTTGGGGGTGGTCTCCAGTAGGTAAGGGTGAAGGGGGAGAGGAGGGAGGGAGAGAGAAGCCAGCACTATGGCCTGAAGCCAGGGATTATTCTGGTGAAGGGGAAGGAAAGGCATGGAGGGGCTTTTAAGAGCCAGGATGTTAAAGGACCAGGGCACTGAATGGTCAAGTCTAAAGTCGAAGTAGATCCTTTTTGACAAACATCCTCTCTTCTTTCAATAAGCCTCCTACATCTGGGACTGCCTGGGAGGGAAGTTGTGGAAGTCGAAAAGGGTGGCCCTTTCTGGTGACCATGGGATCTGAAGTGCTCTGGGAGGCTTAGACTTCTACTCCATGTGGATTAGAGGAGGGGTGTTGAGTCAATCGTACTTAAATCTCAGGGGACAGGAGACTGAACCTGACCTTTGGGTTACATACATTTTTTCCAATATTAAAATAATACAGGTTCATTAAAGCAAAATTGGAAAGTGGGAAATACTCATTCAGCTTCCAGGCAGCCTTCCTGTCATGGGCCCCTCCTATGCATGGATTTTGGGGCCTCAAGTCTGAGGACGCTGAGGAGTGCACTAGCATCACCTGTCATCTGGGGGACCCCAGGCACGTTGCTTAAGGCTCAGTTCCCTCACCTGTAAAAAGGAATAAGAAATCGAAGTTTTTCAAACGACTTCTTCCCCAGTCTTCTGGCCCCACCAGTCCTAGGAGAAACCAAAGCTCAAGATGGACGGGGCAGCCCCTAGCCCCTTCAACAAAGCCAGGGGTGCCCAGGGTCACAAAACAGCAGGTAGCAAAACCAAACTCCATCTTGGGAGAATTAAATGGGCCTGGTGTGGGTGGCCATTCTCGTTAAGTTCTTTGTCCACCCCCTCCAGTCCCAAGCTTCCCTGGGCCCCCAGAGTCCAGCACAGTAATGCTAATTTTACTGGAGAACCAAGGAGAGTGTTGGGGAGATGGATGAGGGCAGAGCCTGAGCAGAAAGGCGGCCCTGAAAGGGATCATGACCAGCAAGAAATGGGGGAAGGGCTTGGTGTCCAGGGAGAAGAAAGCGGAGTCGGAAGGGCAGGCCCCTGGGGCTGGGTCCAAGTGAGGAGGCAGCAGAAGGGAAGATGCCTTTGGATGAGGCGGAGCAGCGTGCGGGCCCGATCCGACGTGATAAACAAACACTGGCCGGAGTGGAAAGAACAGTTTATGCTGTGCTTTATTAAAATGTGCATCGTTCTTTTATTTTAAAATGTGCATCATTGTCTCCTGCTCGGCGCGCGCGATCTCAGCGTGGTGGCCTGCGGCGGGCCTCGTACACGCCCGGCTCCCGCGGAGCTGCCGTGCGCAGGCGCACTCAGGTGGCGCGGACCTGGGGGCTCCCGCCCAAGGCCAGGTAGACGTCGATGGGCACGTGCAGCAGCGTCAGGCAGTGGCAGCCGGGGCAGCGTCGAAGCGGCCTGGGGAAAGCGGGCCGCGACAGGGGGCGCTGAGGCGGGGCAGGCTCATCCTGTACGGGACGCATCGGGGAGTGCACTTGGGGTCCCTGAGGTTCGGGCGTGGATGTGGGACCTTACGTGGGGCGGGGGTGGGGCGATCGGGGGACGGAAGGTGGGCCGGGGTGGGGCGGCGGGGAGGAGCGCTGGCCTCACCTGACCGGGTTGTGCTCCGTAGCTACCCGCTCCGGGCCGTCCTGGGTCTCGCGGGGGAAGGCAAGGCCAGGGGAGTCTCCGGCCTCAATGGGGAATCTCCGACCCTGCGGGGGCTCCTGGGCACTCATGGCCGAGGCGCTCTGCGCGGGGAGTGGCGGTCAGGCAGCTCGCGGGCCGCCGGGCACCCCCTCCCCGCGCCCGCTCCGTGGGCCGTCGCTTACCTGTCGGAGGCCGAGACCGGTCCCAGGCAGGAAGTAGCTGCCCGAGCCCTGGCCGCGAGAGGACGCTCCGGTCCAGGCGGAGCCGGGCAGGTGTCTGCGGCGCGCCCGGGGCGCGGGCGTCGAGGGGGAGGGCTGCATTGTGACCCGGGCCTTGGCGCGCTGACCTTATAGAACCCGTTCCTCCCGCCGGGGAACCCCACGCCGCGCCAGCACTTAGCGCGGCGCGAGCCGGTACTTGGAGGGCTCTTGCCATGGGTCGCGCAGACCCCCAGCTGCCCGTTGAGGGAGCAGGAGGCTGTGTCCACGGAAAGGAGCCTGGCTTCCCGGGCCGCGCGCAGACGTCCGGAGCGCCCCCCACAGGCGGGGCTGCGACTCACTACCTGGCGCGGGGGCTGAGCGCAGCGGTGACTTCACCCGTTCTGGATTTGGTGGTGGTGGTGAGGGCAGGCAGGGGGCATTGCCAATTTTGGCCAAGGGTCACACAACACCTACATCACAATTGGGCCAGAGTTTTAAAATGTCTGACCCCCCTCCCTCTCCACCACCCGCGGCTTGTGTGTCCAGACGGAGAATGTTCTAGCGCTGGGGGAGGCTACGGATGAAAAGGAGCAGGCCAAGGGCAATGGTGGAGTAGAGCTGCCTCGCAGAGGCAGCATGAGCTGAGAGGGTGATAGGAAGGAAGGAGGTGCTAGACAGCATGGAGGGCTTTCTGCTCTCCAATGGGTACCAGCTGGGCAAGACCATTGGGGAAGGGACCTACTCAAAAGTCAAAGAAGCAGTTTCCAAAAAACACCAAAGAAAAGTGGCGATTAAAATTATAGACAAGATGGGAGGGCCAGAAGGTGAGCTGGGGCCCCTTTGGAGGAAGTGAGGGCTGGCTGAGGTGGGTGGGTGCGTGCTTCCTCCAGTCAGAAGGATCATTCCCTCCTCCCCTTTAGTCTGGAACCAAGGAAAGCAAGAGAGACTGTGGCTCTGGGGTAGGTCAGTGGGGAACAGAGGGATGCTGGGAGTCCAGGAAAATCACACCCTCTAAAATCCAAGATTAAAGTGGCAGGAGGTAAAGGATCCTCAGAAGCAGAGCCGGAGCCCACAAGGCCTTTCCTATTCCAGGAGGGGAACAGAGACTGGCGAGGCCATGGCCAGGGCTAGCAGAGGGCAGGAGCTGGAGCCAACGAAGGCAGAGATGGGGAAAAGACAGGGCTCATGGAAAGAACTGTGGGTCAGGAGGCAGACGTGAGAGGAGTGGGCTCACCACGCTGTGGGCAAATCAGGCCTCGTAACTGAGATTCAATAGCCTTGTCTAAAAGTCCCTAATAGTCTAAAAGCCTAAAAGCACTTTGATATCCGTGGTCTCACAGGCTGCTCACAACAGTCCCTGAGGCTGACAGGGAGTAGTTCCTTTCAGTAATATATTAACTACAAAAACAATAGAGGTGAACATTCTTTGCAGTGTCCAAGCAGACAGACATTAAAGACTATGAAAGGGAACCAAGGCACAAGACCCAGACATGGTGGGGAGATAGGCAGACAGAAGTTGGAAGGCAGCAGACAGGAGGGAGGAGTTAGGCCCTTCTGGACTTGATGCGCCATCTCTTTTCGCTTGTTTCCGTAGAGTTTATCCAGAGATTCCTGCCTCGGGAGCTCCAGATTGTCCGTACCCTGGACCACAAGAACATCATCCGAGTGTATGAGACGCTGGAGTCTGCAGACGGGAAAATCTACCTGGTGATGGAGCTGGCTGAAGGAGGGGATGTCTTTGACTGTGTGCTGAATGGGGGGCCACTGCCCGAGAGCCGGGCCAAGGCCCTCTTCCATCAGATGGTCGAGGCCATCCGCTACTGCCATGGCTGTGGTGTGGCTCACCGGGACCTCAAGTGCGAGAACGCTTTGTTGCAGGGCTTCAACCTGAAGCTGACAGACTTTGGCTTCGCCAAGGTGTTGCCCAAATCATGCCGGGAGCTGAGCCAGACCTTCTGCGGCAGCACAGCCTATGCCGCCCCAGAGGTACTTCAGGGTATTCCCCACGATAGCAAGAAGGGTGACGTCTGGAGCATGGGCGTGGTCCTGTACGTCATGCTCTGTGCCAGCCTACCTTTTGATGACACAGACATCCCCAAGATGCTGTGGCAGCAGCAGAAGAGGGTGTCCTTCCCCACTCATCTGGGCATCTCGGCTGAATGCCAGGACTTGCTCAAGCGGCTCCTGGAACCAGACATGATCCTCCGGCCTTCAATCGAAGAAGTCAGTTGGCATCCATGGCTAGCAAGCACTTGATAAAAGCAATGGCAAGTCCTCCCCAGTAAAGTAGGGGGAGAAAGCAAACCCAAAAACCCACTTCTAAAATGGTGATATATATTTTACACTTTGTTTACTTATCCTAAAACTTACCTACACCCTCTCCAGCCTTACTTCTCTTTCCCTTTAAAGATCTTCATGGAACCAGAGGGCCTCATTCAGACTTCCCTTTTATTACAGCTGACAAGTGATTTTCATACAGGTGTTTAACTAAAGTTAATTAAAAACAGACCCCAGAATCATACACATACAGGCGGAGGAGAGGAGAAAAATGACCAAGAGCAACTGGAACCACTGTTGTTGCAACTTCCTTTCCAAATAAAAGCAGAAGCGTTGGGAATGCAGTAACGGCCTCTTGACTCCTTGTCTTGGTGAGAGGCCTGTTGGGGGCCCTGTCCCTTTCTCATCCCAAAGGCCAAGGTGAGCCTGGGATGAGGACAAGGGACTTCCTCAGAACCCAGGCTACCTCCCATCCTAACCCCCAGGCTCCAAGCAGGAAGGCACCCTGCACATAGTGTGTTTTCTGCCCTGGCTCTGGGGCAGCTGCCGTAGGGTTCAAGAACAGAGCCCCAGACACCTTCCAGCTTCTGTTGAATCTCTTTAATAGCTGTTAACGGCAAGTCTGGAAAAGGTTCAGGACAAAGTTCTTTTTTCTTTCTTTTTTAATTACAAAACTAACAGCTGTTAGAGTCTTTTTTTTTTCCTTTTTTCTTTTCCCGGCTACAAAATACTCTGGGGAGATACATTATAATTTAAAATATATAATATTGCACAAACAACCAAAAGGTTAATTAAACTAAAGAAATAATTACAAAGAGAAAAACCCCATCCCATCAAAAAAAGATTCAGCATTCTCTCCATCCCACCCCCTCATTGAAGGTTTGAAGTGGAAGTGACCACCACTCTCTTAGCGCCCCTGACCACAATCACTTTAAATCATTGGTGAACACACCAGATTATATACAAGAATCACCAGAGCAGCATCGTGAAGCACCAGGGTCTCCAGGGATTCCTGCAGCCCCTCATCCCCCCAAGAGAGGTGCAGCTTTTACCAGAGTGGGGGGTGAGAGCCACAAGGATTGGATCTGCCTTCAGGAAGAAGAGCTTTTGCAGAAACCTGATGACAGTCTCAAGAAGCTCACCCCCAGCATATCCCTTCAAGATGCAGAAGGGGTGAGGCGGAGAAGTTGGGCTTACCAGAGTTGTAAGTACTCAGCTTTGATCACTGCTCTGTACCGCTGGTAGCTGGCTTGTGTCCTACGCTACAGGGGAGTCGAGGTGGGTAGCTGGTTGGACAAGGTATCCCGCCAGGCAACACACAGAAGGGCCTGAAGTGGCCCCCTCCCTTCTTGGGGAGGGGAAGAAGAGCAAGAGCACTCTTGCAGGTGGCACAGCTGGGCTAAGGACTCGGGTGCATCTGACATGAAGAAGCCTTGGGAAAGGCGTTGGGGACATACCAGCCTGGACTGGGTAAAAGGAGGGAGTTTGGTCTCTAGATTCTGAACCACAAGGAACCTTTCCAGGAATGGAAGATGCCTGGGAGGGGGAGATTCCTAAGAGAGGCAAATTTCCCAGAAATGAATGCCTCTTACCCGCTGGGACAGGAACCAAAATGTGTTCACCATCCCTGTCTAGCCAAGGGCAGGTGGCATGGCCTTCTTTGCCTGCTTATGGGTGACAGAGTGTGTTTTCTCGGCATCCTCCAAGAGACTGGTAGCTTGGCCTCTGCCTACACAGGCAGATGGGCTAGGGCTATCCATTGGGACTTCCCAGCAAGAGTCCCCAGGAACAGTGGTGTTCAGCAGAGAAATGTAGGCTCTTCTGGTGAGGGGGGTAGGTTTCCTCCCCCTCGGGTCATCCTATGATTGGCACAAGTCAGAGTTCCTGGTTTGGATTTAGCAAGCCCCTTCCCAGATGTGAGCAGAGGGCCAAAGGGCCAACAAGGAACAACCCAGAATCTGCCTAGAGCTCTGGCTGACAGAGGCCATTTGGGGGACATTCTTAGTCAGTGTCTTCCAGGGCCGGGCGGAGACGAGCGAGGGAGGTGGGAAGTGCTGTGGGTAGGGGAGCGGCTTGCTCTGGCTCCCCTCATTCCCAGTCCTCCCACTCTACATCTTCCAGCTGCAAAGGGAGGGGATAATGGAGAGCACAAACACGTATTACTCCTCTGAGTCAAGCTGAGACCCAAGCTCCCCGGCTGCCTCCAATTCGGGACAGCCCTCCCCGCAGCCCCAGCCCCAACTCCCCCAGGCCATACCCGGCCTCCTCTCAGAGCGAACCACTTGCTTCAAGGAATGTCTGGGGAGCAGAGCTGCCCTCTGCCCAAGCGGTGGGCCTGCTGTTCTGATGGTTCCAGACTCAAAGGAAATGCTTCTACCAACCAACACTGGACACCACAAGGGGACGCCCTGACTACAAGAAGCCCGTCAGTCAATCCCTGAAGGAGAACTTGCCTCCTGCGGAGCAGGTAAGAATATGGCCCTGAGAGGCAGGGAACTTTACAGTGGTGCTGTGATCAGAAGCAAGCGTGGCACTGGACTACAGGTGCTCGCAGGGCTTTCACTAGGGGCTCCAGCACCCTAATACCCAGCTGAAGTCTCCCCAGGCAACTGTCTCTTGGCCTCTCTTCATATCAGCAGATCCCCTGATATAAATAATTCTGTTCAGATATATTGTATGTCGGGGTTTTTTTGTGTTTTTTTTTTTTTTTTTGCAGTACGCGGGCCTCTTGCTGTTGTGGCCTCTCCTGTTGTGGAGCACAGGCTCCGGACGCGCAGGCTCAGCAGCCATGGCTCACGGGCCTAGCTGCTCCACGGCATGTGGGATCTTCCCGGACCGGGGCACGAACCCGTGTCCCCTGCATCGGCAGGTGGACTCTCAACCACTGCGCCACCAGGGAAGCCCTGTATGTCGGGTTTTAAAGAGGGCTGCAAAGACACCAAAGCCATGAAGGCCACGTGGCATAAGAGGTGCCATGGGCCTTCTCTACCCCGGGTATAGTGAGGTCACAGGTGTAAAATACTCTTGTGTAGGTCACTACCTCCCTCTGGGCTTCAGTCTCTCAGCATGAAAAACAAGGCCCTTCCCATTCTCTCTACTCTGTTCACCTCTTTATAGCAGGTTCCTGAGCTACATGTTGGAAGGAATCATGGGGTTCTTGTGTGACAGTGGATATAACACTGACTTGAATCAGATGTGTGGGCTGGAGCCTCAGTCCTGTCCCTTATTAGCTATGAGAGACTTTTGCCCAGCCTCTCATTCAAAACGACCATCCTTGATTCTGAGAGCAAGTGAAGAATAAGAATAATAGGCCTCTGAGCTTATGACTGTTTTGTGGTGGTTTCAGGAACGTCTATTAGTGCGCCCATGTCCCCAGGCACTATGCCTAAGGTGTGCACATGCATCATCTACCACAGCATATGAAATTATAATGATCAGTGCCATGTTTTAGATGGGGAAACAGAGGCTCAGGTTAAGTGATCACATCGTCTTTTGTCTCCAAGGCCAGAAATCTGCTCAGGTCCCACACCTGGCGACCATGAGTCAAAAGGTCTGGGGCAGGGTTTGGCATCTGTATTTTTTATTTATTTTTATTTTTTTTTTTGCGGTACGCGGGCCTCTCACCGCTGTGGCCTCTCCCGTTGTGGAGCACAGGCTCCGGACGCGCAGGCTCAGCGGCCATGGCTCACGGGCCCAGCCGCTCCGCGGCATGTGGGATCTTCCCAGACCAGGGCATGAACCCGTGTCCCCTGCATCAGCAGGCAGACTCTCAACCACTGCGCCACCAGGGAAGCCCTGGCATCTGTATTTTTTAGTAGTTCCTCAGGTGATTCTGATAGGAGCTAAGGTCAAGAACTCCCCCATCCATCCCCCTGGAACTGAGGGGAAGCGGACCCTGCTAATGACTACTGTTCAGGGCCTGAGTGGGAGGCCCTAGCTTCCTTCCCGCAGCCTGCCACCTCAGATAGGAGTGGGATCCACCTTGCAGGGACAGTCGGGCTTGGCAGGGAGAGTCCTCAGACCCGGAATCATTGTGCTTGCCTCCCTGTGGCCAACCAGGCCGACTCACCTCACCGGAAGCATCCACTTTCGAAAGTGCCATCTGCACTTCTTCTTCAGTCATGTCCAAGTCAAAGTCCTTCTCCCAGTCCTCACTGATGTCTGTGCTTGAGCCTGGAACCATGATCCATAGTGTGAGAGACAGGAAGGGGTATGTGAAGAGGTTGTAGCTGGGGGTGATGGAACTCTTTAGAAAGGCCTGACAAATACACACCAAACGTCTTTACATTCTGCTTTCTCTGGCTCAGTGATCCCACTTTTAGGAATCTATTTTAAGGAAAAATCCTGGATTCAGTAAAAAAATTTAACCAAAAGGATGTTCACTGTAGTGCTGTTACAGTGATGAAAACTTAAAAAACTACCTGAAAGTTCACTGATAGGGAATTACAAAAATAAATGGTATAGTCATATGATGGAACATTATGTGGCTTTTAAAGGTTAGGCTATAAAACATTTATATACATGGCAAAATAGTCTTAAACTATTAAGTGAGAAAAAGCAAGTTACTGAATAGTGGAGAAGTACTGTGGTCCAGAAGCTCCCTAGGGGCCATGGAAATCTTCCAGAAGAAATAAACAATGAACCTCTTCCTCCTCAATCACTCCCTTCTACCTACACTGATCCTGCTACTCCTGAAACACACCAGGCACATTCCCACCTAGGGCCTTTGCAAGGACTGTTCCCTGTACCTGGAACTCTTCCTCAGATACCCACAGGCCAACTCACTCGCTTCCTTCACACCTTTACTCAAATCTCACCATCTAAACGTGGCCTACCCAGACTGTCCTATCTTCAGTTGCACCCTGACCCCTCACTCTGCTCTGGTTGTTCTTTTTTCTATTGTATTTACCACTTTCTAGTGTATTACATAATCAGATTCACTATGCTTACTGTCTAATAGTAGAGGAGCTGGAATGTGAGCTCCCGAGGACGGGGATCTTCTGTTTTCTTATGTATTCCAAGTGACTAGAACAAATAGTTTGTACTCAGTAAATATTCGTGGACTCTTTCTCTAAATCAGGGGTTGGCAAACTATGGCCTGTGGACCAAATCCAGCCTCCTGTCTGCTTTTGGAAATAAAATTTTGGAACACAGCCATGGCCACTTGTTGACATATTGTCTATGACTGCTTTCATGCTGAAACGACAGAGCTGGGGCAGGAACTGTATGTCCCCAAAAGCCTAAAATATTTGTGACCTGGCTCTGTGCAGAAAACATTTACTCCTCCCTGTTCTAGGTAATTCTGATGCCTGCTAAGGTTTGACAACTACTGCTCCAAACATTCATATTTGGGTATGCTTTCTTACAGGCAATATAAAAAAAATGTACATGTGAAAGTTATTAGTAAGAAGAAAACTACAAAAATAGTTCCTGTAAAAAAAGAGTATATGCAGTATGATTCCATTAAAAAAATACACTCACAGATGCATGCACACATACAGAGAGAATGAGCAAAACACCCACAAGAATACTAACAATAATTATCACTAGGTGATGAGGTCATGGGGTAATATATTTTTTTAAATGAACACATATTACTTTGTAATCATTTTTTTTAAAAAGCACCTTTAAAAAGAGTAAGCTCTAAAAAAAAAAAAAAAAAAAAAGAGTAAGCTCTGATCCCCCAATGGCACCACCTGTAAATACCTTGTTTCTTCCTGTCCAGCTTGTTCCTCACCATGCACCCAGGCTCTGAGACCTCCCCAAGCCTGGCCTCCGCATTCCTTATTCGGGTTCTTGCACTGTTCTCTAGTCACCCAGCTAGCCCTAAGTGGTGTGGTAACAGCAGGGTCTCTGGAGCCAAGCAAACCTGGGTGGAACCCTAACTCTTTTATCTATTGTGTAGTCTTGGGCAAGTTATTCTGGGCTTCAGTTTATTTATAAAATAAGGATAAAACCACCCTCTTTGCAAAGAACCACTGGAGGAGCTTATTAGAATGCAGATTCCTGTCTTCCCATCCCCCCTCATTTAGATTCAGCAGGTGTAGGTGGTGACCCAGAATTCTGCATTATAAACAGGTACCTAGATGATTCTGTATAGACCTTGGCCTGCAGTTGAGATACAACAGTGTTAAAATTAGCAGTATCATGTAAAGTGCCTGTAACATATATACACAGTGGATATTTAACAAATGGAGCTGTTAAAGGCCTGGTCCCAGAGTTAAGTAATTTTACACATGGTCCCACACCCAGTCAGGGGCAGATCTGCAACCAAGACCCAGTTCTTCTGACTCCACATCTAAGGCTCCCTGTGCTTTCAGGACACTCTTGGTGGCTTGCGTCTGGCTCCCTGTCAGTGCAGGCTTCCTGTGGGTTAGAAGCTGGACTCCCGGCTGATCTCTCCCTCCAGAGCTGTGGCTGTGGTCATGACAGCTTTTCCTAACCCCAGGTTGCCCTCTAGGGATTTGAAACTCTCCTCTTCAGGCTTAAATGCTAGGGCAGACCCTTTGGGGTAAAAAAGAAAGCATCAGCTAACATTTTTGGAGCACTTTACACCCACCCTCTGGGATAGGTATTAACAGTCCCAATTTACAGGTGAGGAAACAAAGGCTCTGAGTGGCAGAGATGTGAATCTGGACTTTCTCTGCCACCTGCTTCCTCCCACCACCCTGTCCTGTCACACAATGAGAATACTAAGCTCTCCTTTACACTGTGCATGTGGCAGAGAACTGATCTATGCAACAACAATTTAAGATTTCATGATGAAGTTTTACTGTTTTCTTTTGTTTGTAAGAAAGGGGAGTTTTCAGGTGATTATTAACCTCATGGTGCTGTCACTCACAGCTCATTTTATTCTGTTTAATTGGCTCTTTGCTTCTCCAGAGAAGAAATGGAAGCAAAAGCCACTCCCAGGTCAGTCAGTAGTGAAGTGGGGCTTTAAGCCCAGAGCTCCTTCCAGTCTGCAGGCCACAGGGCCTGCCCTAATCTCCCCTCTCTGCTCCCTGCTGAGGGAGCCTGAGCAGGGTAAGTCTAGTCTCCTTGCTCAAATGGATCTCGGCACAATATACAGGTGGGAAGCAGCTCTGCAATGACAGGCATCACCCTGGAACCTTAGAGGTCCCTGTGGCAGGGCCACCTCCAGAGACTGCTGTATCCAGAGACCAAGCCTCCCTCATGTCATCTGGACAAAGAGGGAGGAGTCACTCTGCCTCCAGGCCTCTTTTAAGATTCTTCCTCCCTTTACTCTGTCCCTACTGTCCCACTCTAGTCTAAGACCCAGGCTTCCCCCCATTAAGTGACTACAACTACTTCTGGTGGGTCTCCTGCACTGAATCCCCCGGCCCTCCTTTTGCGAATCCCCCAGTGCATTAGAGGAAGTATAGCGCACTGTTAAGAGCTTATGCTGCATCTTCCCCATAATCTCATTTCTTCCAGTCTCTACCCACCATTCCTTTTTTCTCATCACTCTCTCCAATAGCCCAATTCCCAATGGAAACAATAATTCTTTAACCTTCCAACTGTTTCACTGTTATTCCCTCCCTTACCCAGCTCAGATTCCATGAACCATCATTCTGATCACTTCTTGCATACACTTGGACTCTTGTCTTTTTGAGTTCACCTGGGTAAACCTGAACCCTGATTAAGTCCAACTCCCCATCTGCTCTGTGCCTGCACCTGAGCAACTGAATGTGGCTGGACAAAAGTACTACTGTGCTGACTGGTGTCTCTTAAAATTCACGACCATTATCTCAAATGGACCCTTCGTACCATCCACCCAGCAACCACACAACACATATTGGGTCCATCACCTACTCTTCACTCTCCTAAAGGCAATGTCACACTTTTCTAAATACCTACTGGATGGGTGATTGAGCTCAGTTTCCTACCAGTAAAAAAAAAAAAAAAAAAAAGGGAAAATCTCACAGATCTCAGGATTTTTGTGAGGATTGAGTGATATGCATATCAAGTGCTTAGCACAGAGCTATACAGACATATGGAAAGTGCTCAGAGAATGGTACGTCTTATTATCTGCATCATCTCCCCAAAGCAGGGCTCTACCCAAATTTCTTCCCTAACTGAGGACCTATCAGGAAATAATTACCCCCAACTTACAGAGGAGAAAATGGAGGCTTAGAGAAGATCAGTACCTTTTCTGAAGTCACATGGCTTATGAGCAAAGTTGGGATTTGAACCCAGAACTGTCTGAACTCCAGAGCCTGAGCCCTTAGCCTCTATATGTAAAGCTTTTAGTACAGGTTGGGCATATAAGCAGCATGCCCTGCTGCTTTGTGGCACCAAGTCCAACTTTCTGAATTCGGCTTAAGATTTTAAGTTCTTGTTCCTCCCTCTCCTGGGAACAATACAGAAACGTGGGCTTTGGTCACCCGCTTCAATGTGCCCCATGTCCCCAATGCACGATCTGACATGTGGGGGACTTTGCAGGCCCCCTCAGCTTGGACTACCGCTCCCTGCGCACCTGCTGCAAACTCTCCAACTCTCCTATACAATGCCTGTCTCCTTGGTGAAACACCTGCTGATGCGCAGAGGTTCCTTCTTTCTCTGAACTCCTCCTGTACCAAGCCTGTCTCATACTGCTTCGTGCCTCATCATAGACTGCAGCCTTTACCCCTCCTCAGTGTCTTATAAAGAGTGGGTAGGAGCTCAATGGATGACCTCACTGAATCAGAGTCAGACAGAAAACACTGTGTTGGAAACTGGAAATCAGCCTGTTTCCCCATCCACTGCAGTAAGCCAGTCCCTCACTGCCAGTAGGCCAGTGCTCACCTGCTGGGCAAGCTTTGTGGCCAACTGGTGCTGAGTGTTGGCAGACAGGATGCCTGCGTGTGAGGAGCTGAGGGGAGGTCTTGCTGACAATTGGCTATCTCTGGAGAGGTATTTTGGATGTGGCAAAACAAGCTGACACCAGAGCCATCACTGTCCTTTAATTGCAGGAGTTAGAGAGAGGTCCCCCCCTTGACATAAAGTCAAAGTGTCTACAGTCTAAAATTTCATTATGCAGATAAGAAACTAAAGCTCTATTACTTAAGCTGGGTCACTGCAAGTTCATGAGTGTTCATTTTATTCTTCTTTAAGCTGTACATGTAAGTTTTGTTTATATATTTTATAATAATAACAATTAACACAGGCCTAGGGAAGCTAACTGACTTTCCTGAGGTCATCCATGGAAGAAGACCCTTGACAGCAATCAATGTCACAGGAGTTCCCACCCCAAAGTTGAACTGTTCAAAAGGATAGAAACTGACACAGTGTGGTAGTTAAGGGCATGGGTTTCAGGTCAGACAGAGCTGGGTCTGAATCTGGGCTTGCTACTTCCTGGCCGTGTGAATTTGAGCAAGTTACTTAACATCTCTGAGGCTCACTTTCTTCATCTGTAAAATGAGGACAGTTATATGGAGTTGTGAGTTGTAAACTGGAAATTAACAAGCTCCCCTGGTAACTGAGAAATTAAATGCAATATTACATCCTTAACACATGATTTGACATAAACCTTATTTTGTTGAATCTAAAACTCCAACAACTGTAAGATGCATCCTAATTTCAGAGAATAAATGCATCTTGGAATTGATGGAATAGGGTATAATAAATACTACAGTAGCTGTCATCATAATATAGTAGCTGTCATCATCAGTAGCACAAATGAAGGCCATCTGCTCCTAGGATCCTCACATGGGACAAGAAGACAAGTCTGCCTTGTGAGGTGGCAACTCTCACCTGCCCTGCCCGCACACGCTCCCTGGGCTTTGGCCTTGGCTTACCTTTTTTTTTTTTTTTTGCGGTACGCGGGCCTCTCACTGTTGTAGCCTCTCCAATTGCGGAGCACAGGCTCTGGACGCACAGGCTCAGCGGCCATGGCTCACGGGCCCAGCCGCTCCGCGGCATGTGGGATCTTCCCAGACTGGGGCACGAACCCGTGTCCCCTGCATCGGCAGGCGGACTCTCAACCACTGCGCCACCAGGGAAGCCCATGGCTTACCTTTTTTTCCATTGGAGGGTGTAGACTTCCCGCTGTCTGAATTCAGCTCAAACACCCGTAAGTCTGTGAGTACCTCCTCCCTGAGAGTCTCTACTCTGGCTGGAGGCCGGGGCTCTGGACCGCTGGGGCGGCCAGCAGGGGTGTGGGGCTTGGACTGAGCTAGGGGTGGGGGTTCAGTCTCGCCCACATCCACAGCCAGGTCCTGTTCCTCCAAAGATGCCTCTAGAAGCTTTTGGGACAGGTCCTTGGGCAGCACTGGTGCCTCAGATGCTGGGGTGGGTTTGGCAATCTGTGTCACGAGGGAGATGCTCTCACTGCTCTCCGATGGAGTCACCTCTGTTGGAGCCTCAACCGGGGTCACCAGATTCTCTTCACAGGGACTCCGGGGGCCAGGTCCTCCTTCAAGGGATGTGGAAGTTTTGGCCACAGGAACCTTGGCCTCTTTTGGAGATGTGGGTGAAATGCCCACAAGCTCCTCTGTCAAGAGAGAAAGGTAGGGAAAGAGAGTGATGTACCCTGGTTAGCCCCAAGACAACCTTGGAGCTCTCTGAAAACAGACCTCAGGTTCCCACCAAAGTTTGCTCTAACCAAAACTAATGGGTGCCAGTTTCCTCACCTCCCTCTCCATCACAATTCTTCTGCAGATAATCCCTGTTGGTCAAACTCTCTCCCACCCTTGAGGCATAGCACATGCCTGGTGGGCACTCAGCTTCTAGCAGTGCAGTTCAAGATAATATTATAGCTTAGAAAGCCAAGACTTTAAAGTCAGTCAGTTTGAGGTTCAGGTTGGGCTCTGCTATATCCCACGTGCATGATCTTGGGCGAGACACTTAACTCTTCTTTAACCTATCTGCCTCATTTGCAAAAGAGGGATAATGAAGTTGTGGTAAGGACCATACATGTAAAGCTTTTAGTACAGGTTGGGCATATAATATAAGCACTTAGTAACTGTGTTAACATACCATGCAGGTGGCTCCCACACACTGTCCTAAGCTGAGCTACCAGGTAGAGGAAGCTCAGCTCTGTCCCTAAGCCAGCAGTTCCCAAGTCTGGCTGGTCATTAACATTACCAGTGGAGCTTGTTAAAAATACAAGTTTGGCCACACGTCCATAGAGTCTTATTTAGAAGTGGAAGAAGGGAATCTGGAATTTCAATAAGCATCCCCTACTCTTAAGTACTGGTCCATGGGCTAGCAGGGAAACCTGCTTCAAGTGACACATGTGATTTCTGTACCTAAACCTGGGATCCACCAGCTTTGGTAAACAACCCCTTGTTAGCTCAGTGTATCCTTGGCATGAGCAAACACCATATTCATTCCCTCCTCTTCCCTGGGGTGCCATGTCCCTCCAGGCTTCAGAGAGAATGGCCCAGACAGTCTCCCACAGGCAGGACTTGGTACTTTCTCATCACCTCTCAATACCTCTTACCTTCTTCCTCCTCCCAGCCAGGCTCTTCAGAGATGCTCTGTTCTGCACGCTGCTTCAGGGCATCCCTCCGGGCCTGCTCCTGAATGTGGGGGAGTAGATGGCCAGGAGCAGTCAGGGAACCCTCTTTCCCAGACTCTGGTCCTGACCCCAGAACTCTTGGCACCCTCTGTCCCCTTCTTCCCTCAACAAAATCCAGCCCCCTTCCCTCATGGCTGAGTGGAGGACCTTCCCTGGTTAGGCCAGCATACCTGCTCTAGTTGATGGACTTTATAGAAATACCGCTGCCAGAATTCTGAATGGGAAACAGCTGCAGGCACCTGGAGGGAGGGGACAGTGGAGATGAGACTTTGGGAGTGGTTATGTGGGGGTCTATGTTCCCAGCCTCATCAGCCAGCTCCCAGCCACTCTGGATATCAGATGGGATAAGTGGCTGAGTAGTGATTCTTAGAGCACTTCCACTCCCCAGACCCACCTTCCTGGCCCAGCTTGGCCAAGGAGGGAGAAAAGAACTCCCACCAGGCTTTGCCGGCCCTTCCATTTCTCACCATGATTGCCAGAAGCCTGGCAAATTAGTTTCCCCCATGTGGATTCTTGGCTCAGGAGCTGGCTGGTTTGGCTCCTCAGGGCCTCCTGCTGCTCTCTAGGCCAGAGGACTCCACAATGACTCTGGACATGTCCCTCCCACCTCCCCACACCTCAGGCCGGGAGTTGGTTGAGGTCCTGCCGGCTAGGCCCTCACCATCTTGGTGTAGAGGGCCCGGATGGAGGGGCTGCCTACAAGGAGCTCTGAGATCTCCCCCTTCTTCTCCTCCAAGCAGAACTGGGAAAGCCAGGTGTCAAACAACTCCAGGGGCCCTGCAGAGGGACAGACACTGATGGTCAGTTCCGTGGGTCTGGAGAAAGAACACTGGGCCTAGAGAAATCACACCTAAGCCTGGACATGGACAATGAGGAAAACTTAAGGTTTTTCCAAAGCCATATGGCCCAAGGTGGGGGGTCAGGCAGGGTGAAGGGGTGGGTAAGCTTGATATCAGGGCATGGCCCCTAAGTGATCACTGGGAGGGGCTGCAGTCTCCACTCTCTCCCATGCCTGCCTGCTTTTTATCCCACTGCACTTGGCTACTGAATCCTCTCCTCTCTGAAACAGCTATTCTCAGGTTACCACCAGTGACCCTATGTTGCCAAATCCAGTGGCAGATTCTCTGTCCTCCTCCTCATGTGACCATCCTACAGTTTCTGCCCTGGGAGCCACTACCTTCCTCTTGAAGCCCTCTTCTCTCCTGGCTTCTCACTCTTTGTATATTTCCTCCCACTTCTCTCGTTGTTCCATCTGAGTCTTCAGTGGGCTCCTCTTTTTCCTTTCCTTATCTCTTCTCGTTTTCCATTTTCCCCCAAGATAACCTCCACTAAACCATGAGTTTCAACCTCTTCCTCCCACTGACAATTCTTCAGTGTGTCTTTGCAGCTCAGGCTGCCTTTCTGGGCTCCAGATCCAGAGGTCCAGGTGCCTGGACACATCCACCTGCACATATGCTGCAAATACAACGTGTGCTCATTTTCTTCCCCCGCCCACCTGTCCTACCCACTCATCCACTGGAGAGCTGGAGGCCCTCCCAGACTCCTCCCTTATGGAGTCACTCTGGATTCCACTTCCTCAGCGTCTCTTATACATGCATACCTTCCTCCTCATTCCACCCGCCCCTTCCCTGGTTCCGGCTTTACCTCTGACATGAAGATTCCTATCAAGCCTCCTAACTGGTCTTCCCATCTTCCGTCTCTCCCTCTCTATTTCATCCTACAAAACACTGCCTGAAGGCTCTTCTATAAAATGCAAAATCTGATCACATCAGGTCTCAAAACGCTTCAACAGTTCTGTACAGGAGGGCATTTCAGGCTATGGTCCAAAGATAGGCTTCAAAGGGTTAAAGAATTCCCATATGCATATAAAATTCTGTTGAGAGAGGGCTTGTTATTTTCAACAGATTTTTAAAGGCCTTTGTGACTTAAAAAAAGGTTAAGAACCACTATCTTGAGCCTTTTAGGACAAAATTCCAACTGCTTAGTCTGGTACCCAAAGCCTTTCCAGTCTGGTGCCCCTGGCAGCTCTCACTGCCCTCATTTCCTCACATGCACCCTTTGTCTGGCCTTCCCAAATGCCTAGGTTTTTCGAGAACTTCAAATTCCTGTTGTCCTGCTTGAATACACTTCCCCCACTTCTAAAAGTAAAATTAGTTTACTTCTAATTCATCGTTAAAACCTCAATTCAGGTGTCACATGCTAGGTTTCCCAGGTTGGGTTACATGCCATCTTCTGGGATCCCACTGCTCCCCTCTTTCTGTGGAAGCAGTCAAGTCACTCTATCTCTAGTATCTTTGCTTTATTCCCTGTTTCTGTCTCCTAACAGCAGGTTCCTGGAGGTCTGGACAGGGTTGGTTGAGGGCTTGACTCATTTCTGGTGTCTGGTTCCCATCCTGGGGCTTGCTGCACAGCAGGAGCTTAGCAAACAGGCCAAAGGGAAGGCAGGCAGGGCAGCAGGGCTGGGAAGGAGCCTAAGCTGAGGATGAGGGACGAGAGGAGCAAAGCCTCTGTAGAAGGGGATGAAGACAGTCTGGGTTCAGGGAGGAAGGGGGACCATCAACCCATCCCACCAGATGTAAGGGTCAAACTAGCCCCACTCTGGTCCCTCTACACAGTGGGTGCCTGGCCACTGCTACCAGAGACAAACAGGGTGCGCAATCCAGACCCGCTTGGTCTCCCTGCCCAGCAAGCCTGCCCCCTCAGTGCTACCCCCTCACCATCTGGTTCATTGCAGTAGGTTGCTGGGTCTGACTGCAGGCTATAAAGGCGAGCCTAAAAAAAACAGAGAACAGAAATTCTGGGGTGATGGGGATAGACAGCAACCCCTCTCTGCCGATCAACCACAACCAGCTTCTCCCCTGTTGGCTACCATACCCACAGGGCACCTGGCAATTAACACTGTGGGCTATGGAGTGGAGTACTGGGCTAGGAGTCCAAAACTGGGGCTCCTAGAAAAATGGTCTTTCACCCAGTATTCCACCCCTGGAAACTAAGAAAATAAAGGGTAAGGAGGCTATAAAATTATATGTATAAAATGGTTTTGAATTATGTGAGATATGAAAAATGTTAGTGCAAGTATATTAATAAAGTGCAAAATTTACTGGCAAATTTTGAAATATTTAACTCCCTCAAATTAAAACAATTCATCAAGAATTTCTTAATTTCATAGCCAGTCTGCCATTGTGTTCTGCAATCTGTGTTCCCATTAGGGCCACAGGAGTGGCAAACTTTAGCTGGTAAACGGAAAGCCCGTCCTTCCTTCCTCATTATTGCAGGAAGCATGGGCTGGCTGTATCACAACTTCAGCAAGCGATTTTGGTGATTCACTGTTATAATTTAAAATCCTATAATTAAAAAATTTTCACAATCCACTTAAATGTGTACTAAGTGGTGGTGCTAATACTAGTGCTGAAAAACATGCTTGAAAAATCATGTTTGGAATTGAAATTCAATGTGGTAAAATGCTATGAAGAAGACCAAACTGCTGTGACACCACACTGTGAATCTGGGAGAAAACGCTCCACAAAATATAAGAAGTAATGGTGATAAAGCAGAAACTAACACACCATTGTAAAGCAATTATACCCCAATAAAGATGTTAAAAAAAAAAAAAAAAAGAAGTAATGGTGAGAAGATAAAATGCAATAGAAATATACTACCATTCTTGTTGATTTAATTGCTTTGAAGATATCCACCCCCTGTACATTTATTCCTATTGGAAATTAGTCTTAAATAACACAAATGTGGAGATCATGCCCATAAAGATGCTGTCCAGAGCATTCCTTATTATGGATGAAAGCTGAAAGGAATCCAAATGTGCAGCACTAAGGAAATGACTGAATAAATTATGCTATATACGCTTGCAAGAATTTAAAGACATTAAAAATGATGGTGATTAGGAAAGATGCTAATAGTTAATTGCAAATTTTTAAGTGGGTTACAAAATTGCATGTATAAAGTGCTTTTTCTGTTAAAAAGAAAAACCCCAAACTATCTTTACCAGTGTTTGCAAGCAGAAAGAAATGGAAGGTTATACACCAACGAAGAATCAGTGGTTCTCTTTTAGTGATGGGATTACGGGTTTAGAAACTATTATCTTCTTGCTTATTGGTATTCTCCAATTTAATTATATACATGTATTTATTTTTTATGAACATGTACTGCTTTGTGAGCTCAGGTTAGAAGCTAGAGCCCAGTGCCGCTAGTGAATACCTTGGTGCCATCATAGGGCTCAGCCGTGCCAGAGGGTGTGCCCATCAGGGTGATGACATCGCAGTCAATGGTTTTGTCTGGTGAGGGTGCAAAGGTGTCGGAGATCACCCCTAGGAAGTCAGACAGCCCTTTCTTCATTTTTTCCGTTGCTCCCGAGGAGCCTTCAGTCTGCAGAGAGAAGCCAACAGAGGAAGCAAGTGGCCCAGGAGCAGGCTGCAAACTGGGGTACAGGGTATGGAGGTATGAAGCATCAGGGGTCAAAGTGTACTGTGTGTGGGGACCAGGGAAATGCTCACGACCTTTCACCCCCATCTCTGGGGCTGGAGAAGGAGAGAGGGGCAGCCAGAGTCCCCATCCCCCAGATGGGGGTGCGGAACAGGGCCACAGTAGGCCTGTGTAGGTCAGAGCAGAGCTCCTTGACTGGCTGTTTCAACAAAATTTCAAGGTCGACCAGGCTGATCACAAATTGACAGGGGAGGATCCATGCCACAGACATTCAGTGGGGAAGAGGACTTATGGGTAGAGTGATGGAAACGGTACTAGCTTTGGGGTCAGTCTTGGATCTGAATCCCAGCTCTACTACTTTTTGGTTATGAGACCTAAACCCTCTCAGAGTCTGTTTACTTATCTGTAAAATGCAGATAAATATACTTCCTTCAGGGGGGTACTGTGGAGATTAAAAGAGATAAGGTGTGTACAATGCCCAGCACATGGCAAACATTTAATAACTAGCAGTACTGTAATATTACAATCTCATCATCATCATTGCTCAGGAAGTATTTTGTATGAAAGGTTGAGGACATATGGGTAGGATGAGAACAAACAGCCTTGTGTAGAGGCAAACCTGGGACCAGCTGAGGGCCAATGTATGGACCTCCTAGAAGAGGCAAGTGGGGCACCAATCTTGAGCCACACTGGTCAGAATGCCCTTGAGCAAGAAGGGATGGGATGGGACTTTCCTGGTGGCGCAGTGGTTAAGAATCTGCCTGCCAATGCAGGGGACACCGGTTCGATCCCTGGTCCAGGAAGATCCCACATGCTGCAGAGCAACTAAGCCCGTGAGCCACAACTACTGAGCCTGCGTGCCACAACTACTGAAGCCCGCATGCCTAGAGCCCGTGCTCTGCAACAAGAGAAGCCACTGCAATGAGAAGCCCATGCACTGCAATGAAGAGTAGCCTCCACTCGCTGCAACTAGAGAAACCCACATGCAGCAACGAAGACCCAATGCAGCCATAAATAAATAAATACATACATACATAAGAAAGAAGGGATGGGAGGCTGAGAGACAGGACCAGGCTCTGCAAACCTTGTAGAAAAGTGTCACATTTACTCCTGATTAGGCTGCCCAGGTATTTTAAACCTAGAGACTATCAATAGTGCCTGGCACATGTTGGCACAGGTATATAATCGTATTTGTTGAATGAGAAAAGGAGTAAATAAATGAAAGAAACAAGTGGCATCTCTGCTACTGGCTGGACTTGCAGCAGTTCAGCTCAATTACTAATTGTCATTCACGCTCATCAGTAGCTGTGGTTAGCAGGCAGACAGTATTTTACAAGATTCAACAAAAGAAGCTTGGCTATAAAAACTCCATAACATGTTTTCCATAACATGGCCTCTAATTACTAGGCAACTGATTCAGCTGATGATCAAAGAAACTGAAATCTGTTCCAATACTAAAGGAGAAACTGTAATACAAAACTAGTATACTATATACTTCATTGGAAATCTGAGGTTTGCAGGGATATCTTTGACCATATACAATTTTCAAGTTCCATGCTGACTTTAGAATCTAACTCCTATCTCACAAGAGAATTCCACTATACATCTCTGATTGATAAAACCAGGGCCAATAAGAATATAAGTTGGCAAAACCTTTCTGGAGAGCAGTTTTACAGTAGATATTAAAAGGTCTAAAACAACTATATTCACCCTATATCCTTTCCAATACCTTATTAGGAAAAAAATATTAAGGGGAAAGATTAAGCAATCAGCATGTTCACTGTAACTGTTTACAATACTGGAAAAAACAAACAGGAAACTAGGAACTGGTCAAATCCACATAACAGAATACCATGCCACTTATGCATGCTCTAGAACGAGGTTTGCAATGATTAAGTCAAAAACTAGGTTATGAAACATGGTGTTCATTTGATCCCAGTTTTGAAAAAGAAAGTATACATAAGGGATATACTCCTCAAATATTAACAGTAGTTAATCTCTGGGAGAGGGACTTACGGGTATCTCTAGGTCTTTCTTTTTCTTTTATTTATCTGTAGTTTCTAAATTGTCTACAATGAATGACTTTGCCGATCTGCTAAAACAATACAGAAGTGGGAAAGCTTATTATTACTTAACATATGTAGCTTGTTTGCTTGACGGACACAATTTTCAAAATGGGAGCCTATGGGAAAAAATAATCACTTAACGGTAGAAAGGTTGGGAGCTCCCACCAGGGTCCCAGGCAGGTCAGGCTATGTGGGAAAGTCACTTGGAGGGTGTAGGTGGTACTCACAGCCAGCTTCTCCTTGACCACGCTGGCAGTGGCTGCAATGGTGCAGGCTGTGTCGTGCTGCACCACCTGGGTGAACTCTGTCAGGTCCCGCTTCATGAACTCCAAGGCTTCGGAGGACTAAGGGAAGACAGAGAGGGATGACAGAGCCAGCTGGTGCCACCACCCTTTGTTCCTATTCCCTGTGCGTTAGTATCATACAGAAACATGGAAAACTCAGTGACATGGGAAGCCTGAGCTCAGAAACAATGCTTACTTGTCCCAATTCCATGACCTGGCATTACCCGACAGCAGAGAGCACAGAGGAACTTCCTGCTGCTCTGAGAACGGGGACTGAGCTCAGCCCAGACACTTATAAGCTATGTGGCCAGGAGGAACTCTCATCTAGCCCTCGGTTTTCTCCTGGGAAATTAGGGAGGTGGAAGAGATCAGTAGTTCTCATGAGCAGAATGGGGAAGGGGGCACAAGCAGTCTGAAAACAAAACAGACTTTGATGCATCACTTAGCTATGCTGTAAGTCATGACCTTTGTTTCCAATTTCAAACACAAAGAGAAGGGGGGTATGTGTGTGTGTTTAATCAAAGGAAAGTGTTTTCTATTTTTACTTTTTTTGTCACAGGGAAATTCAGTTGAAACATGAGACAGTAGGTGAAATTATTTTTGTGAAAGGTTTTATAAATACGTTGTACTGGTAACAGCAATAGTTTAGAAAGCTTTTATGAGCAATTTTTGACAACACCAGTGAAAAAGGTGTGTGATTTTTTACATTCAACAAAGGGGGTGTAAAAAGAAATACTGGATCAGATTCTCTCCTAGGCCGCCTTGGTTCCACCATTCCCCAAGGTTCTGTTCATCCATAGAGCTCCTTTGGGCAGAACTGATACTTGCTTGTCGGACCGGTCTGACTCTCACTCTGCACTCAAACCCAGTGTGAGACAGCAGGCCCTCAGCTCTTGTCTAAGTCTTACCTTGTCTTGCTTCATCCTCACCCACTCTAAGACACGTTCCCGGACTATCACTGTGCTCACCCCTTCAAGCCCTTTCATTTTACACAGGGATAATCACCTACATTTTAAAAACATGTTTTTGAATGTTCTGGCGATTTTTTCTTTGCAGAAGAGCCTGCCTAGTTTTCATCATCCTGGGAAGTCTCTCAATGGGACAATCTCATCTATCAGCCAGAGGCTTCTCTGCGAGTGGGAATGGCTCCATTTCAGATTCAGGACTCCTTAATTGGAGTAGAAGAGTCATTTATCAATTCTCTCTCCATCCACACCACCACCACCTTAGTCCAGGCCAACCTGCTCTTTCAACCAGACTCCTTTCCCAGGTTGCATCAGATACCTCTATTACCTTCTCCTCGTGACACCAGTGGGAGCTTAGTAAGTCAGAGCAGACCATGATGCCCCTGCTTTACATTCTTCAGTGATTACATGGTATCCTATGGCAAGTATAAAATCTTTACCTTCACTTACAAGGCCCATATAATCTCACCCTGGCGGACTCTCATCCCCTCCCACGATGCCCCTCACTGAGCTCCAGCTGGCCTTCCTCAAGTTTCCCAAATGTTCTACCATCTTCCCTAACTCAGGGTATCTGAACACATCATTCCCTCTCCTTGACACATAGTTCTAACTCTTCAAAACAAGCGAACAAACACAATGAACGAACCCTCTCACCTGGCTATGTTTACATGTCACTTCCTTCAGATGTAGGTTGGCTCCCCTGCTCATGGGCACCTGCACTTTCTCTTCTTTAACATTTACTGTCCTTTAGATTTATAATTACCTGTTCGTATCTATCCTCCTGGATAAACTGTGAGCTCTGTGAACATAGAGCATTTGTTTTTTGTTCACTGATGCTCTCCCAGTGTCTGACATAGAGCCTGGCATAAAGTAGGCACTCAAAAAATGTGTGCTTGTTAGACTGGTATGTACCAGGGCAATTTTAATTACATAACCATTTACATGATTATTTGATGAATGGTTGTCTCCCTCACTAGACTGTGAGCTCTTAGGGGACCTATATGAACAGACATGGTGCCAGCCCTCCAGGTCACAGTCTACTGGGGAAAATGCTCACGTAACAGTGCTGATGTGCAAGGGCAGAGCAGTGACTGGTGTATTGTGGGGAGGTTGGAAAGACTTGTTGACAGGCCTGGTCTGAGCCTTAAAGAATGAGCAGGAGTCACTAAGGCAGCCTGGGCGTGGTGGGGCCTGGGGTTTACTGAGGCCTACAAGCACTTCAGTTCTAATGAAAATAAAGGGTAACACAGAAGTGGTGAGGGATAAAGCTTGAGAGGGCAACCTTGGAGGGCCTGGTCAGCCCTGTTGGTGATGGGGAACCACCAAAGTCTGAAGCAGGTGGGACATGATGAGACTCACGTTTTTGACAGGTCACTCCAGAGACTGGCATGGACTATAGGTCCAAGAGTGACAAGATCAGAAATGGAGGAAGACCTGTCAGGAGGCTGTTGCAATAGCCCAGGAAAGGAAATAGAAGAAAATGAACAAGGACAGTGCTGGTCAGGATGAGAAGATGGGACTGGTTCAAGAAATACTAGGCAAAAAAGGTGGATTTGGTGATTAAATAGATGTTTTGACTCAGGACAAGAAAGAGTCGGGAAGAGCTACTGGCAACTAAACTAGGTGACTGGATGATTGCAGTGCTGCCAGCTGAGGAAGAAAATGCAGAAGGGGGAGTGGGTTTATAGAGAGGATGGTGACAATGATTTTGGTATGTAGTATCTGCAGTGACTGTGGGATATCTGGGACACCCGGCTAGCCAGAGCTCTCCTCAAATACTAAATCTCACAGAAAAGGATTAGGAGTCTCCCTAAAATGAAAGAGTTTGTTGAGTGAACAAAGCAATGTGTGAGGATAAGGTTCCTCAAACACCACCTTTAAAGGGCAGGCAGAGGAAGAAGAATTCGTGAAAGAGGAAGTGAAAGCCTGGAGAAGTATGTGGAGAACTGAGAGAGAATCATGCCACAAAAGCCAAGGGAGTAGAGTTTCAGGAAAGAGAGAGTGATCACTAGCGTCTAATGCAGCAGAAAGGTCCAGAAAGATAAGACCTGAAAACCACCACTGGATTTGGCAAGTGGTAGGTGAAGCTGAGTGTTTATATAGATAAGTCTATGTGTAGTGGCTTCAGGGGTGGGGAGGGAGTTAAGAGAGATCATGTTATTGACTTCAAATTTTAAAAAGTAGGAGGTGAGCTTGTCTCCTGGAAGTAAAAGAGGAAGTGGTTGGACAGAGGACTTGAGGAAGAGTTAGGTTTGGGGAAAGTTTCTGAAGGCAAGGGGAGAAGCAAATGTGAGATTGAAAAAAGTTGCTGGGGCGGGGTGGAGGGTGAGGGGCCCCAGCCCAGAGAGTTTGGGGAATCTGCAGTGGGCCAAAGAGCATCGTGGCTTTCCCTACTAGTGTCCGTGGGCAAGCAAGCACACACACACACCCAGAGGAATGAAGGGGCAGAGGGAAGCAGATCACAGCACCAAGGGCTGTATTTTCTGGGGCAATATATGCTATTGGGTGCAAGAGAATTGGGGGTGCTGGGAATTGAGTGGTCCAGACGGAGCCAGCATAGGGAGGGAAGGAAGCAAGGCCAGGAAAGCACTGAAAGACCAAGAACAAAATGGAAGGAAAAATGGACTGCAGGTATTTAAGAGGTTTCCCCGCGGCTCTCAGTACTTAATAATAAAAATAAGTACTTATTTAGTACTTACTGTATGCTAGATATTGTTCTTAGTGCTTTACATATATTATCATTTAATCCTCACAACAATCCTAGCAGGTAGGTATTATTAGTATTCCCACTTTACAGATGAGGAACTGAGGCTTTGAGAGGTTAAATATCTTGCCTAGGTTCATATAAGAATAGGAAATTTAAGTTTTCTCTTTCCAAATGGGGAACTGTCAAAGGCAGAAACAACACCCATTCCCCTTGCTTCAAATGAGAGAACAAAGATGGAAGGCTAACCAACTACCTATTTTTCATGAGTTATGGTAAGACCAACGTTAAGGGTAACACACAGGAGGCCCTCACAAAACATTTGCTAAATGAACATCGGACTCTCCTTCCAGTAGACTACTCAACAAAAAGCAAGCTCTTTTGGGGTCTCTCCTATTAAACCTCAGCTTGAAATCCTCTGAGTCTTCATCAACCACATAAACAGCTCAGGTCACTCTCAGATTTTGCTGGGCTGTAGTGATGTTACACTACAAATGCTCCCAGAATAGAGGATTGATTTAACTGAAGCCAGAAGCCTCTTGGAGTCTGCCCTGAAGCAGGACTCACCCCAGCTGCTTGAGCTAAACAGTAATTAACTTTTTCCAGAATTCAGTTGCGTTGGTTTTGACGAACTAGCATGGACTGAAACAGCAACACACAATGGCATTGCCCACCGGCAGAGCCAAGCCTCACTCGGGCCACAGGGATTGCTGTTTCCCCACTAGACTGTGAGTTTTGGGAGGTCCAGGATTGCACCTGCTTGGCTAACGTCGGTATCCTCAGGACCACAGAGTCAGACAGTGCTGGCTGTGGCATATACTCTAATATTTGAATGACTAGAGGAGGTTTCTATCGCTAGAATCCTTTTTCTTCAAGGCCGAGATCAAATGTTCTCTCTTCTACGAAGTTGTGAATTTCCCAAGCGGAAATAAACCGCTCCTTCCCACGGATTCCTACCACAGGGTCGCTGCAGGCTTTAAGACCGTATTTATTTCACTGTAGCTAGAGTCACACTGGTCTGAGTTGGGGTCTGTCTTTCCGTAGGGCCCAAGTCGGCCTCATCCCTGAGGCCCGGAGCCCACACGGGTCCGGCGGGACGGCTCGGACCAGGCTGCAGTGAGGCGGCGCGGGGCCCTGCCGTAGGAAGGGCGCCGGCCCGGCTTACCTTCTCCTTGACTGCCTGGTAGCTCTGCTGCAGCCAGCTCCGCCACCATCCCACGTCCTCCCTGTGGAAGACAGACACATCTGGCGGCCCCCCAGCGCGACTCTCGCCCGCTCAAGAATCGGGTCTCAGTTCCCTCCTCAGATGTGGCCCGCGGGCCGAGACTTCGCAGGCCGCTTCCCCACCCCCTCATGCTGAGACTCCACCCCGCCCTTTCAGCTCCGTCCAGGCCCGCGCTAGCCTCCTGTTCCCTGCGGGGACCCTGGCCCAGCACCCCAACCCTGGGAGAATTCAGGGCCCAACGCCCGAGAAGTGGATGACTGGCTCACCCTTCCGCCATCTTGCCCGCATGACATCACCACTATTTACTGACCTTTGACCTCCGACACGACACCGCCCCCTCAAGCACCGCCCCCGAGCGCGCGGCCCAATCCTCGCGCCGACACCGCCCTCAGCCCAATCTCCACCCCGCTCCCTCATTAGGCTCCGCCTCCTTGAGCTAGGTCCAGTCTCGGTCCAGAGTTCGGACTTAAAACTCGGCTCTTGGGAGACGCAAGAGGGAAGAGAGATGGGAACATATGTATGTGTATAACTGATTCACTTTGTTATAAAGCAGAAACTAACACACCATTGTAAAGCAATTATACCCCAATAAAGATGTTAAAAAATAAAAAATAAAAAAAACATAAAACTCGACTCCTGAGCGTTCGGTCCAATCCTCACCCAGCACTGTCTTCAGGCCCCACCCCAAGTGTTAGCCCCACCCCCACCAACTTCGAACCTCTCTCGGTAGCCACAGACATCCGATATGGTGGCCGCTTTGGGTCAAGATCAGCCCTGCGACTGGGGTCTCGGATTGCTGGAAGTAGAGGGGAGGAAGGGAACGAGTCGGCTTGGAGCTCGAATGTCTGCGTCCCTGAGCGCAGGGCTAGGACCGCCTCCCTTTATGAAACCCGCCACGTAGCAGCTGCCTGGCGTCTCTTCGGGCTAATTCAGCAAGCGCAGTCTGCGGAGCTCTGGGCCGGGGTTTGGAGGTGTGTGGAGGAAAATTCAGAGGTGACTTCGATGCAGCCTCTGCGGGGGGCTCTCAGGAAATGGGGGAGACACATTTAGTTACCTCAGCCCTTGGCGACCTAACTCAAAACAACGTGAGCTGGATGTGGTCTGGAGGAATCCTGAGACAGTCTGGAGGAGGGGGATTGAGTGTGTGTGTGTGTGTGTGTGTGTGTGTGTGTGTGAGAGAGAGAGAGAGAGAGAGAGAGAGAGGGAGGGAGAGAGAGAGGGAGAGAGAGAGAGAGAGAGGGAGAGAGAGAGAGACACGGAGGGAGAGACAGAGAGAGAGAGGCAGAGATTTTCCGGAGGAGGCCTCCCCTGCTCTTACTGCCTCATCTGCTACCAGCCTGCATCTGCGCCCTCATACTTTGGCCTAGATCCCATTGTCTCTCTCTCTTTTTTTAGTTTTTATTGGAGTACAGTTGATTTACAACGTTATGTTAGTTTCTGCTGTACAGCAAAGTGACTCAGTTGTACATACATACATATCCAGTCTTTTTTAGATTCTTTTCCCATATAGGTCATTACAGGGTATTGAGAAGCATTTCTTGTGCTCTACAGTAGGTCTTTATTAGTTATCTATCATCACTTGTCTATGGGTGTAGCTTTAGTAATTCTCCCCCCCCCCCCCCCCGTCATTTTGTTTTCCCTCTTTCCAGGATTTTTTCTTTCTTTTTTTTTTAATAAATTTATTTATTTATTTTTGGCTGTGTTGGGTCTTTGTTGCTGTGCATGGGCTTTCTCTAGTTGTGGCGAGCAGGAGCTACTCTTCATTGTGGTGCTCAGCCTTCTCACTGCGGTGGCTTCTCTTGTTGCGGAGCATGGGCTCTAGGTGCGTGGGCTTCAGTAGTTGTGGCTCGCGGGCTCTAAAGCACAGGCTCACGGGGCTCAGTTGCTCCACGGCATGTGGGATCTTCCCGGACCAGGGCTCGAACCCATGTCCCCTGTATTGGCAGGCGGATCCTTAACCACTGTGTCACCAGGGAAGCCTGGTGATTTCAGGATTATTTCTGTCATCATGCATGCTATTATTTCTCGCATCTTAATAGCAAGCAAACAAAAACTAACCCTCTCTTAATCTGTCACTATTTCCCTACGCCCCTTTACAGCAAAACTCCTGAAACAATTCCCTATACTCGCTGTCTCCATTCTTTCTTGACCCCACTTCACTGAGGTTTTTGCCTCCCCACGGTCCTTTGAATCACTTTTGGTAGGATTCCAAGAGCAATGGCCAGTTTGCAATTCTTTTTTTTTTTCTTTCTGGCTGCAGTGTCTGGCTTGTGGGGATCTTAGTTCCCCAAGCAGGGATTGAACTCAGGCCCTCGCAGTGAGAACTTGAAGTCTTAACCACTGGACCGCTAGGGAATTCCCTGCAGTTCTTATCTTACGTGAACCATCAGTATCTTATTTAACACAATTGATCACTTTCCTTCTCCTTCACACATTTTCTTCACATGGCTTCCAGGACATCTTGCTCTTCTGACTTTCCTTCTACCTCACTGGCATCTCCTTCTCAGTGTTCTTTGCTGTTTTCTTTTCACACCCACTTCTTGTCGCTGGAATGTCCTAGGGCTCAGCCCTTGACCCTCTCCTTTTCGATGTCTGTAATCATTCCCCAGATGAGGTATCATGATTTTAAATGCCATCTATACACTGGAAACTCTCAAATTTTCTCTCCAACCCACACAACTTCTCTGAACACCAGGATCATTATCTCTATTTGGTTGTATAATAGACATATTAAACTTAACATGTCCCCAAATTCCTGATGTATCCACCTCAACTTCTTGCAAACTTCCCCAAAGCTGTAAATGGCAACCTTATCCCTCCAGTTGCTCAAACCAAAAACCTGGGAGACAATTCGATTCCGCACTTTTTTCATACTCCAAAGCTAATTCCTTGGCAAATCTAGTTGATGCTACCTTTAAAACAAAACCAGAATCCCATCGCTTCTCACCACCTCCACTGCTACTATGCAGGTCCAAGCCACCATCATCTCTCATGTGGGTAACTGGTATCTCTGCGTTCCCACTCGTGCCTTTGTTAGTGTAATCTTTTTTTTTTTAATTTATTTATTTATCTATTTTTGGCTATGTTAGTTCTCCATTGCTGTGCGAGGGCTTTCTCTAGTTGTGGCGAGCGGGGGCTACTGTTCGTTGTGGTGCGTGGGCTTCTCATTGCGGCGGCTTCTCTTGTTGTGGAGCATGGCCTCTAGGCATGCAGACTTCAGTAGTTGCAGCACGCGGGCTCAGTAGTTGTGGTGCATGGGCTTAGTTGCTCCATGGCATGTGGGATCTTCCCGGACTGGGGATCGAACCTGTGTCCCCTGCACTGGCAGGCGGATTCTTAACCACTGCGCCACCAGGGAAGCACCCCATTAGTCTAGTCTTAATTCATCCTGAAAGTAATCTTTTAAAAAGCATAAGACAGTGGGAATGTGAAATGGTGCTGCTGCTGTGGAAAACAGTATGGTGATTCCTCAAAAAATTAAACACAGAACTACCATATGACCAGAAATTCCACTTCCAGGTATATACCCAAAAGAATTGAAAGCAGAAACTCAAACAGGTATTTGTACACCCATGTTCATAGCTGCATTGTTCACAATAGCCAAGAAGTGGAAGCAACCCAAGTGTTTGTTGACAGATGAATGGATAAACAAATGTGGTATATACATATGTTGGAATATTATTTAGCCTTAAAAAGGAAGGAAATTCTGACACATGCTACATGTAAGAACCATGAAGACATTATACCAAGTAAAATAAGCCAGTCAAAAAGGACAAATATTGTAATATTCTACTTATATGAGATGCCTAAAATAGTCAAATTCATAAAGACAGATAACAGAACGGTGGTTACCAGGGGTTGGGGGGAGATGGGAATGGGGAGTTATTGTTTAATGGATTCAGAGATTGAGTTTGGGAAGGTGAAAAATTTCTGGAGATAGATGATGGTTATGGCTGCACAGCAATGTGAATGTACTTAATGCCACTGAACTGTACACTTAAAAATAGTTAAAGTGATAAATTTTATGTTGTATGTATTTCACCACGATAAAAAATATATATGTAAATCAGATCACAATCTTCCTCTGCTCAGAGTTCTCCAGTGTCTTCTTATTTCACTCAGAGGAAAAGCCACTAAAGCCTCACAGTTTCCTTTAAGACCCTACATAGTTGATCTGACCTTGACCTACAAGGCCTCTCATTCCCTCTGCTCCAGCCATACTGGCCACTTTGATGTTCCTTGAAAATTTCCAGCACTCTCCTGACTCAGGGCCTTTGAGTTTGCTGTTCCCTCTGCTTAGAATGCTCTTCCCCCAGACATTCATGTGCTTCAAACCTTCACCTCCTTCAAGTCTTGATTCAAATATAATCTTCTTATCCACCCTGACCACATTATTTAAAATTGCTGCTTGTACCTGCAGTATTCCCATTCCTCTCCCCTGCTTAATTTTTTTCTCCACACCATTTATCACCATCTGATGTACTACAGTTTTTACTTTTTAAAAAATTGTCTGCCCCACTATAACTAGAAATATGACCTCTGTGAAGGCAGGGATTTTTATTTATCTTGTTTACCTGTCTACCCCTAGCACCTAGAACAGTACCTGGAATAGAATATTTGTTGAGCAAGTGAAATAATAAATGTAAGGAGAGTAAGGACAAAGACAAGTCTAATTGGGAGCGAGCTGGAGTGGCTAAAATGAAAAGGGAAAAGAGAAGATGGAGGTGAGGCTGTAAAGGTCATTAACATCTAGATTCCTGAGAACCTTGGATGAAGAACTAAAAATTCAAACTTAATCCATGGGCAGAGGAGAGTCACCAGAGGTTTTTGAATAAGGAAGTGACTTGTGCTGTGAAGGTGATGTGACCTAGTGACCACGCACTAATGGTGCCATTTATTAATCAGGTGATCATTTTACACAGTGTACCTTGTGTAATCTTCCCAATAGTCCTATGCGGTAGGAACTATTTCCGATCTCCGTTTGTCATGGAAGAAGCTGAGATTCAGAGAGATGGAGTGAATGACTTTTTCCAAGGTCACACAGCTGGGAAATGGCAGAACTCTGATTTGAGTCCAAGGCTTTCTGATAAAATCAAGTTTCTGCACATAGCGTATGCCTTAACTTTGTCCAGTCTCATGTCCTGTCTCCCCACCCAGCCACAAGCTGCAGACAGACAAGGACTGCATCCTCTCCTTCTCTCTACTCACTTTGCCTCCTTCCCTCACCTCCAGGCCTAGCACAGTGCTTGCCCATGAGGTCCTCAGTGTGTGTGGACTGAGTAGGACTCTCGTTGGGTCTCTTTGGTCTTCCCCATCTGTTCATCCCTGCACCTTGACCCTTGGCTCCCTTCAATGGCATCAAGCAGATCTGGATTCAAATCCCAGCTCAGCCACTTCCCAGCAATGTGGCCTTGGGCAAGTTAACTTCCCCTGACTTTAGTGTCTTCATCATTAAAATGGGGATACCACTCCTGGTTGTTGTGAGAACTAAGTAAAATAAGTAAAACACAGGGAATTCCCTGGCAGTCCAGTGGTTAGGACTCTATGCTCTCATTGCTGTAGGGCCCGGGTTCAATCCCTGGTCCAGGAACTAAGTTCCCACAAGTCACGTAGTTCTGCCAAAAAAAAAAAAAAAGTAAAACACCCAACATATTTTATGGCATAAAGTCCTTAATGTGGTAATTATTATTGTCTTAGCCTTACCCCTGTCCTAGGCACTGGTATAGGATTTATAAGCATCTGTTGAATTAAATGTTATGTTGAAAAATCACTGCATTGGGAGTCAGCAGAGGTAGATTTTAATCCTGGGTTATGGGCATTGGTCATTTTTTCTCTCTTGCACTGTTTTTTCACCATCCGTAGGACCTCCAAGTTCTCTTCTATCTCTAAGGTGAAGTATGAATGCATCATTTTATACCGTCCCTGACCCTCTAACCCTCCTTTGACCCACATCTCCTCTCCTGCATTGTTGGATCCCTCCTGGCCAACAATTCTTTTCCCTGGATCCTTCTAGCTTTGGCTCCCAGGGAACACTAACACCCAGCTGCCACCAGATGGTGCTATGGACTCATTCAAGTGAAGCTGGCGTCTAGCCTCCAGCCGGGCTGATGGGAGCGGTCCTAGAATAACCTTCTGGTTCCCCTAGAGAGGCTGGGCTTCCTCAGTGGAAGGCAGCCAGGCCCGGGATGATCCTAGGAGGTGAAGTTTCCAAAGCCCGCCCTGGTTCTGCAGTGGAAATTCCATCATAGAGTTGGCAGCAGGACAAACTACATAAATTGTGGGACCCAGTGCAAAATGAAAATGCCTAAGTTGCTGGTGGAAGCAGCACAGGAAATATCTAAAAGCCAGCAGAATGGTTCTAGTTCAGCCTTCTAGAGCTGACTGTTAGAACTTTGGGAATTTTATGAGCTGGTTGTTGAACACAGCCATTACAAAAACGTAAATTATAAAAACTTACAATTAAATGAAATAAAAGCAAAAGGTAATAAATACCCCAAACTTATATTTTTATACATTTCACTATCATCTATGCTTTTGAAATAACTTGCATTTTTTGTATCTATATGTAAGAAATACTATATAATGGTGTGTTACTGTAATCTCTTCCCAACTCTGCATTAGATAATGTCACATTGGTAGTTCAAAATCAATGAAGGTGGGAGTGTTTACATCATCAAATCTACAAACGCGACAAATCGTGTCCCCCGCCCCCAAGCCAGTTGTTAAACTTTTCTCAGTACACCCCTGGTCCTCGTTGTACTCCTAACACACTGTGTTGTATTATCTTGGGCAGAGCCCTGTTCCTTCCAGCCTCTGATAAGTCTATGCATCACTTTATAATTTACAAAAGGGGGGGCATCCTTTCTGTGAGGGGTACTGTTGTCTCATGTAACTCTTACAGCAATTCAGGAGGTAGATTATTGTGGTCCAAAGAGCAAAGGATATTTATGCAGAAGAGCTGATGACTTTGGCTCCCAGGGTGGCTGTCACCAAGGCTCCCTGAAGGTGGCGCTGTGGACTGACTTCAGGGAAGATTTTTTTTTTTTTTTTTTGCTTTACACGGGCTTCTCACTGCTGCGGCCCCTCCCGTTGCGGAGCACAGGCTCCGGACGCGCAGGCTCAGCGGCCACGGCTCACGGGCCCAGCCGCTCCGTGGCATGTGGGATCTTCCCGGACCGGGGCACGAACCCGTGTCCCTTGCATCGGCAGGCGGACTCTCAACCACTGCGCCACCAGGGAAGCCTCCACATCACCTTTCTGTGCCTCTTTTTTTGCGTTGGAAAATGAGAACAGCACAACAACAATAATAGTAATATATTTCCAGCTGCTTCCAAGCATTGTGCTTGGAACGTGTGCATCATAAGCTTGCTCCATGGCTGTATCTGAGAGCGGGTAGAGGAAAGAGCTAGCCCGCTCTGCTTCTGTAGGACCTAGCAGTGGGAGGTGAGAACTAGCATTTCCTTCCTACTGTGACAACAGACAGTGAGGGTTTTTCCCAAAAGGGAGACTGCGGTTGGATGCTGAAGGAGTACAGGAAATGTCAGCCCAAAATATGTTGCCTTGGTATATTGATTATTTTGCACTGAAGGCACTTGAAAAACAGCAAATTCAGGGAGAGGCTTTCTCTGAACCTCCCTCATCTGTCTGGGGACAAATCCTCCAAAAGGAACTCAGTTATCATAAATCCCCTCCCCTGGAGTTTCATTAACCAGGGAAGATAAACTTTTATCATAGGGAGACTAGAAGTTGACCCCACACTCAGACAAACTGTCATAAACTGTCATATCTACCATATATTCTTCTAAGGGCCCATTCATCTTTCCCCCAAAAAATCATTTACTCTCTCCCCTAAGTGCCTTACTTCTTCCCTCCCTTTTTCCTATTAAGGCAGTGTATAATCTTTCAAATCTCACCACTTATTTTGGCATTTACTTTTTTTTTCCTGCGATGTCCTATGCACATGATATTAAAAAGGAATAAATTTGTATACGTTTTCTCCTGTTAATCTGCCTGTTACCAGTTTATTTCATAGGCCCAGCTATGGAAACTGGGAAGTAGAGGGAAAGTCTTTCCTTCCCTGCAATGTGGATGGCCCAAACATTAACTATGTACCCCATTTGCTGCCAAACATATATACCCTGTGTCCCAAACTTAGACTTGCTTCCCAATGAGTAGAAAGCGGATATCACTCCTGTAATTAAAAATACCCTTAACCCCCCAGGAAAGGCACCCCAATGCCTTGATGTTCCCCCTGTAGCTTTCTCTGAATCCCTTCTCAAAAAGCTGTAATCTATGACTGAATGGTGAAGATAGTCTCCATATACAACCACAAAGAGACAATAGTAGGGAAAGGAGAGAAGAAAGAGAAGAAAATGTATTTAAAATATGTTAAATATATACACGGAAGGAAGTTCAAGTAGAGGCTGTAATCTTCACCTCCTTGAATTATTCTAAAGCTGATCTTATATTTATGACTTTCCTTCCTCACTATCCCAGATTCCTTCTGCCTTCGGTCAGCAATGATGGTCAAGTTCTTTTTCCATGGAAGAGCCAGATTCTGCCACCAGGACGATTTCCTTCTTCTGCTCTCCTTCAGGGTCATCTTGAGCGGGGTGCTCAAGCCACAGCAGTCTCCGTTTCTGGCTGGTACCTGCACATTGTACAGAGCCATGCGTAAAGCAGTTCTACATTTTTTCCTTCCCAATCACCTGGGTCAAACTAGTCGTAACAGTGTTGCAGGAATGGACACACTGGGAGTGAGGACGACCTGCTTATTGCCTCTTCGGGGCTGTTTGGGCCAGGTTTTACATGGACCATTTCCCCTTGAGAACTGCGGGCATAGGGGTCAGAAAACATCCAGTCCATGATGGGAAGCTCAGATTACAAGGTCATCTGGAGCCCTTTGGTCAGGTGTACAATCTATCAGAGCCCATTAAAACTCCAGAAGCTAGTTCACAAGAGAAAAATACTCTCTTATGAATAAAGCATGGCTTTACCCCTAAACATTAAGGGCCTGTCTACAGAGATCCCTCTATCAGTGTTTGCAATAGACTCCATAGAGCATTCTAATTTACCTGGCACTCTGAGCCATGGATCTGTTTGGTCATCAGGGCCAAAAGGCTGAGCTACTTGCACTGCGGCCTGGACAGCTGGAGAAGCCTCTCTTGCCTCTCTTTGTCTGTGCCTTACTCAAAGCGGGTAACTGGCAGACGGGTAGGACTAGTGGACCAATCATACTGTATTGTTTCCTCCCAAATCCAAATAGATCCACCAAGCATTGGGACTCCTTCTATGAGGAAGGAAGTCTAAAGTGCAGCAGCCCTGTCCTTTGCTTTGGAGCTAATGTCCTGACGTGTTTCAGGCTGTATGACTCTAGAATTTTAATGAAGTGTCATGATGCTATATTTTCACTGAATTCATCTTGTACCCTTTGGTACCTGCTATTTTCTACTTTTTGTGTTCTGTCCGTATGGGGCCTCCAGTGTGACTGCCTGTGGGATGAAGTGACAGATACTTGGATTGGCTCTTGACCTCTATTCCACCATCCTTCTATTTGAGGCCTTGTAAAGCTAAAAACATTTCCCAGACTCTCTTGCAGCTAATGTTCTAGATGAGATTTAGGAAAACAGAAGTGAGGCAGAAGACATCTTTCTTCAGGAGTGGCTACTGGCAAGCAAGATCTGCTTGAAATACCTGGAGTGGTTTCTGTTTCCTGCATTGAACTGTCTGATCTAGATGGTGGCAGAATCAAGATTCCTGCAGGCTAAATTAGGGCATGGAGCAGAGGGGTTGGCTTTTCTCTGGAGCAAGATTATAAAGCTAATTGCTTCTTATATTCTCTGTCACAATGGAAAATATACATTTTTTTTCTAATCAAGTTTTGGGGGTTGTGCTGATACACTCCCCCCCCCCAAAGCCACATGTGGAACAGCATTTGCAATTAGAGCCACCGTTTGATTAAGTTTACATATGATTCTGTGTTCTTCATGACCATCTGTCTTTTCCACTGTCTGAAGAATGGATAATGATGTTACAAATTTCACCATGTCTGCATATTTACCGTTGTTAATGGTGGCATTAATCTTCACAATGCTCTCAGGATTTTTAATTTTAATTTACATATTGGTGGGAATGATGAACTTCAACGACATCTACTTCATTTTTCTTGCAGTAAAAGCTTTTAACCTGTGGTCTGGGAGCCAGTGTAGCATTCTGTCAGTGGTTTAAGATATCTATTCCAATTATACAAATGAGCACAAAAACTAGTACATGGATTTGGGACCTAGATCTCTCCATAAGGGGACTTTGGTCAAAACTCCATTTACGGCCTGACTCCCTATACTTCATATTGTCTCTTGGTACTTAGTACTTGGTACTTGGTACTTGGTACTTAGTCTCTCATCCGTATCTTTGTCATCTCCTCTGTGCAGCCAGGGCTAGAAGCCTGCAACTCCATTTCCCAGACTCCATTGCTAGCTGGGTCCCAGTTAGGTTCTGCCAATGGGAGGCCCTTGGTTATGTTTGAAGGTGGGAGGAAGGGAGAAACTCTTTCTGTTTCAGGAGGTGCCTTGTCTTTGGCAGCAGTGGGTCCTCTGGCATTGTCAGTAGTGAGTGTGGGGTTGCAGGCATCAGCCCAAGGGTGGCAGCAGCTTCCTGGGCTCTGGGGAATGCCACCCTTTACCCCTAGCTCCCAGCATTTCCACTATCTTTGTGACCAATCCCTGAATTAAATTCCTCTCTTCTTGAAATATGTAGGGTGGTCTCTGTTTTCCTAACTGGGTACTGATTCACACATTTCCATAAGCCCACACTCTTTTGCAGCACAGAGACATTGTGGGTGCCTAGGAATAAGTGTGGCCAGTGTCTGAGCATAAGTTCTTTGGACAAGGGGAAAGACTCACAGTATGGTCTTAGGGTATTTTTGTTGTATCTTTCCTTAAGGATCCTTAACTTTCTTTTTTCTCAGTGGTCAGTGCACTTGTAAATTAATTTGGGTATGGGGATTGGATGAAAGATCAAATTTGTCTATTAGGTCAATAGAGGCCTTTGTTCACTAGACACAGAAGTTTTTTTTTTTTTTTCTGTTAGTGTTATAAAAACTAAATGGGAACTTAGTAGGCTGTTTATGATTAGTTGTTGCCAAAGACTTCTGTGGATCAAACCACTCTGATTTCATGCCCACTCTGCTCCTTACTGGTAACCCTTCCCACTTTGTATTTGGTGGGTAACTGTTACCACCTGGGCTCTACCACCCTAGAATCCTCCTATCGTCCTTGAGATGAGAGTCTGTTTCAATTGTAGACCCATCTACCACCATTCCTGGCTTACAGAAGATGGTTAGGAGAGTGCTTTTTAATGATTTTTGGCATTTCCCTCATCAGTTGTCCTTTAGCTTTGGTAAAGGAGGTGAATTTTGGGCCTTTTCACGGAATATAATATTGGCTTGGTCAGCAAGATGCATATATAAATTCAATAAATCATCCTGCCTCTTGAGGTCTTTGAATTTCTTCCTCTGGTTTATGCCAAGAGTTTTCTACTGTCATACAAATTAATGATGGGTCAGTATTGTATCCACGTTTGCATAAACCACCACTTCAAACTGCTAGAATAACAGGCGCAAGCTGGATGCACATTGAATGCAGACTCTCCAGTAAGTACACTCAGATCAATACATTCATTTTGATCTGAAATTATATTCAGGCTTTCCTTAAGTACCCTCCAAATCCACCTCCCTAAATAGTCTCCTGCTTTTTCATTATATAAAATAGCAAATTGCTGCAATTTTTTCTTTTGGTGGACCTCCTCTTCCCTACTTTTTTTTTCCTCCCGCCCCCTCCCTTCTTTCCTCCCTCCTTTCCCCCCTTTCTGTCCCCGCCCCCACCCCCTCCCGGCCTCACCGCCCGGAGCTGTCAGCTCTCCCCACTCCCGCCCAGCACCCACGACCCCGGCCCGGCCGCCCCATGCTTCCTACCGGCTCTTCCTCTTCCCTATTTTTTTTGTCTGTTTTTCATCCTGTAAGACGTGTTAGGTTTGGACTTTGGTTCTGGCCAGAGGGCAAGAAGGGACTTAAGTTTTTTCCAGCAATGAGTGTTCAGTCTTATCGATTAAGGGAGGATAAAAACCTTCAGGCAAGGGAAGAGAGAACGCTTCCTTGTGGCTCAGTAGATAACCCTCTACACTCCTGCTAAGAAATTTAGTCCAGCCTCACAACTTGGATTAAATGTATTAGAAGAACCTCTCTTTTTTTTTTTTTAAGATTTTTTGATGCAGACCATTTTTCAAGTTTCTGTTGAATTTGTTACAATATTGCTTCTGTTTTATGTTTTGGTTTTTGGCCCCGAGGCACATGGGATCTTAGCTCCCCTACCAGGGATCGAACCCACACCCCCTGCATTGGAAGGCGAAGTCTTAACCGCTGGACTGCCTGGGAAGTCCCTAGAAGAACCTCTCTTTTTTTAAAAAAAAAAATAATGTTTTTTTTTGTTTTTATAATTTTATTTATTTATTTTTGGCTGCGTTGGGTCTTCGTTGTGGTGCGCGGGCTCCTCATTGCGGTGACTTCTCGTTGTGGAGCACAGGCTCTAGGCGCGCGGGTTTCAGTAGTTGCAGCTCGTGGGCTCAGTAATTGTGGCTCACGGGCTCTAGAGTTCAGGCTCAGTAGTTGCGGCGCACGAGTTTAGTTGCTCCGCGGCATGTGGGATTTTCCCAGACCAGGGCTCGAACCCGTGTCCCCTGCATTAGCAGGCAGATTCTTAACCACTGAGCCACCAGGGAAGCCTGAAGAAGTCTGAAGCCTCTCTTAATTGACCTACACTTAACCGACTTGCTTGCTTAACTTATACTCTCTGTGACCAGTTGTTTTCTCCATGCTTTTAAACAAAATTGAAGTAAAATTCACATAACGGGGCTTCCCTGGTGGCGCAGTGGTTGAGAGTCCGCCTGCCGATGCAGGGGACACGGGTTCGTGCCCCGGTCCAGGAGGATCCCACATGCTGCGGAGCGGCTAGGCCCGTGAGCCATGGCCGGTGAGCCTGCGCGTCCGGAGCCTGTGCTCCGCAGCGGGAGAGGCCACAACAGTAAGAGGCCCGCGTACCGCAAAAAAAAAAAAAAAAATTCACATAACGTACAATTCACCATTTTAAAATATACTATTCAGGGAGTTCACTGGAGGTCCAGTGGATGGGACTCGGCGCTTTCATTGCCGTGGCCTGGGTTCAATCCCTGGTTGGGGAGCTAAGATCCTGCAAGTCCTGCGGCACAGGCAAAAAATAAAAAATTCAGCGGCATTTATTGTTTTCACAATGTTGTACAACTACCACCTCTCTCTAGTTTCAAATTTTCATTCCCCCAGAAAAACACCTCATATCCTTATTTTCCCCTCCCCTCATTATCTGGTAATTACTAATCTTCTTTCTGTCTCTACGTGTTTGCCTATTTTGGACATATCATATAAAAGGGACTCAAACAAAATATGACCTTTTGTGTCTGGCTTCTTTCACTTGGCATGTTTCTGAGGTTCATGCAACTTGTGACATATATTAGTACTTTGTTCCTTCTTCTGCCTGAATAATATTCCATTGTGTGTATGTACCACATTTTGCTTATCCATGTATCTGCTGATGGACGTTTGTGTTGTTTCTACCTTTCAGCTATTATGAATAATGCTGCTAAAAATATTTGTGTACAAGTTTCTCTGTAGACAAATGTTTTCATTTCTCTGGGTATATTCCTAAGAGTGGAATTTCTGGGTCATATAGTAATCCTATCTATAACTTTTTGAGGAACTCATCAAACTCTTTTCAAATGCTACAGTAGCTATACCATTCCCACCAGCAATGTACAAGTGTTCTATTTCTCCATATACCTGTTATCCTTGTTATTACATTATCTGTCTTTTTCATTAAAGACATATTAGTGGATGCGAAGTGGTATCTCATTGTGGTTTTCTTTTTAATAATAGATCTTTATTGGAGTATAATTGCTTCACAATACTGTGTTAGTTTCTGTTGTACAACAAAGTGCATACATATATCCCCATATCCCCTCCCTCTTGAGCCTGCCTCCCACCCTCCCTATCCCACGTCTCTACGTCATAGGTCATCGCAAAGCACCAAGCTGATCTCCCTGTGCTATGCTGCTGCTTCCCATCTCATTGTGGTTTTGCATTTCCTTAATGACCAATGATGTTGAGCATCTTTTCATGTGTGTGCTGGACATACATGTATATCTTCTTTGAAGAAATATGTATTTAAGTCCTTTGCCCATTTTAAAATTGGGTTGTTTGTTTTTTCGTTGTTAAGAGTTCTTTATATATTCTGAAAGCTTATCAAATATGTGATTTGCAAATATTTTCTCCCATTCTGTAGGTTGCTTTCACATTTTTTTTTTTTTTTTTTTTTTTTGGCCATGCCGTGCGTCTTACAGGATCTTAGTTCCCTGACCAGGGATTGAACCCAGGCCAAGACAGTGAAGTGCTGAGTCCTAACCATTGGACCACCAGGGAACTCCCCACTTTCACATTCTTAATAAAACAAAAATTTTAAATTTTTTGAAGTGCACCTATTTTTTCTTTTGTTGTTTCGGCATTTGGTGTCAAATCTAAGAATCCATTGTCAAATTTGAGATCACGAAGATTTTTCCCTATGTTCTTTTCTAAGGGTTTTATAATTTTAGATCTTATATTTAGGTCATTGATCCACTTTAGTTAGTGTTTGTATACAGAGTGAGGTAGGGATCCAACATCATTCTTCTGCACATGGTTGTCGAGTTGTTCCAATTACAAACTATTTGTTGAAAAGACTATTCTTTTCCTATTGGTCTTGGCCCCCTTGCTGAAAGTCAATTGGTCATAGATGTTTGGGTTTATCTCTGGACTCTCAATTCTATTCCATTGGTCTATATGTCTGTCCTTATGCCAGTACCACACTGTTTTGATTATTGTAGCTTTGTAGTAAGTTTTGAAATCACAAAGTCTGTGTTCTCCAGCTTTGTTTTTCTTTGTCGATATTGTTTTGACTATTCAGAGCCCCTTGCAGTTCTGCATGAATTTGAGAATCAGCTTTTCTATTTCTGTAAAAAAGGCCATTGGAATTTTAGTAGGGATTGTGTTGAATCTGTAGACTGCTGTGGGGAGTATTGTTATCATAATAATATTAAATCTTCTAATCTGTAAACATGGAATGTCTTTTGACTTATTTAGGTCTTCTTTTTTTAAAACATACAGCCACAATATGATTTTTAAAAATTTTTTATTAGAGTAGAGTTGATTTACAATGTTGTGTTACTTTCTGCTGTACTAGGTCTTCTTTAATTTCAGCAATATTTTATAGTTTTCAGGGTACAAGTTTTTCATCTTCTTGATTACATTTATTCTTAGGTATTTTATTCTTTTGAACGCTATTGTAAATGGAATTCTTTTCTTGATTTCCTTTCAGATTGTTCATTGCTGGTATATAGAATCAAAACTGATTTTTGTAGGGTGTCCATGCTTTCTTTAAACGTACTTACTGATGCCCACAGCATGTAGGATGCTTGTAGCTTGTGGGCTACGCTCTAGTATCCCCTGTCAATGCTGATCCCACCAGCTGAGATGTACTTACCAATATTCATTTCCCACTTTCTTTCTTACTAACACCATCCTGAGATAGCAATGTTCCCAGGTAAGAAATTATATTCTCCAGCCTCTCCTGGAGACAGGAGTGGGCATGTGACTATATTCTGGCTAACAAAATCTAAGTAGGAATTATTGGGTAGGGCTTCCAGGAAAACTCCTTTACAAGATGGGCTAGCTCAGTTAGTATATATCTTTTGCCCTTTTACATTCCCCTTCTTCCTTCCTGGAGGTTGGCTTTAATGACTGGAGCTCCAGCAGTTATCCTATGGCCTCCGAGGGAATCTTAAATATGAAAGCTGTGTGCTAGATGACAGACAGAAGAACAGAAGGAACCTGAGTCCCTGATGATTTTATGGAACTACACAGCCCTGGCTGCCTACCTCTGGACTTTTTTCATTAGAAAAATTAAATCCAGAATTTAAGTTATAGATTTTTCAGATCTCTATTACATAACAATTCCTACTTTAATCAGAATTTCATATCTGTTGTTTCAGGAAACAGAACCTTGAGAAGGTGGAATCAGGGAGGAGGTAGGGTCTGGGGCAGTGAAGAAACAGATTTTTGCAGGCTGGAAAATGTGATTTTTTTTTTTTTTGGCCGCGTTGTGCGTTTGTGGGATCTTAGTTTCCCCATCAGGAATTGAACCCCAGGCCGTCAGCAGTGAAAGCGTGGAGTCCTAACCACTGGACTGTCAGGGAATTCCCAAGGTGAACTTTTTAATACAGAAGTGAAATATATATATGTATAACTGAGTCATTTTGCTGTACAGAAGAAATTAACACAACATTGTAAATCAACTATACTTCAATAAAATGTTTTAAAAAATAAAATGACAGAAGTGAAATATTTATTCCCAATGTTGCCTGTCTTATCTTGGAAAGCAGATCATAAACCAACTGAGGCAGTAGCTTTAGGGGCAGTGGTAGGAAAATTCAGATTGTTGGTGTGTTTCTTTGATGGAAAGAGGAACTCACAGTAGAGCCAGCCAGTTTGCAAGAAGAGATGATTGGAGCATAGCTTTACTAAGGAAGGAACTTTGCCTAAAAAGCCTGAAATCTAAATTGACTAGAACTCCATAATTGGGTCCCTTGCACAGCTGAAAAAGCCATCTGCTTCTGTATCCCAAATTGGACAGGCCATTGGTGGTGCCAGCAAAGTGCTTACCTTGGAAGGAGATAGGACTGTGGCTTTAAAGCCTTTTTAAAGCATCTTTCACCTGCCAGCCCTCGCGAATGAGCTCATCTATTGTTTCTATGACAGTGGCCATTAAGTTAAGAGAGGGGTTGATGGGCAGAGCTCAGAGGTCAGCAATAACAAGCCAACGACTCTAGAGGAGAGTTTCGGCTGTAGTTGTTTGTTTACATATGGAAGCAAATTTACCGGAAGCAAAGAGACTAGAAGCTACTAAGTTCTTGAGGGATTGTATTTGAGGCCATTCCTGGGTCCTGGAATCTACATCACCAGGAAGTGGGCTGCGCTGGTCTATCAGTTAGGATCCAATCTGGAGACAGAAAACATATCAGTTATTTTAAAAGAGAGCATTTTATATAAATAATTTTTAAGCAGATGTTAGAGAACCAAAAAGGCAAAAAGAAACTAAAGTATCATAAAAAGAGTAACTTCAAGAAGCAGTTACCGGGACTTCCCTGCTGGCGCATGGTTAAGAATCAGCCTGCCAATGCAGGGGACAAGGGTTCGAGCCCTGGTCCAGGAAGATCCCACATGCAGCGGAGCAACTAAGCCCGTGCGCCACAACTACTGAGCGTGCTCTTTAGAGGCTGCGAGCCACAACTACTGAGCCTGTGCGCCACAACTACTGAAGCCCACCCACCTAGAGCCTGTGCTCTGCAACAAGAGAAGCCACCGCAATGAGAAACCTGCGCACCGCAACGAAGAGTAGCCCCTGCTCGCCGCAACTAGAGAGAGCCCAGCCCGCGCACAGCAACGAAGACCCAACGTAGCCAAAAACAAATAAAATAGATAAACAAATTAAAAAAAAAAAAAGAAGAAGGAGTTACCACCCATACCGCTGTGGCATTACAGGGAAGAGTGTGGAATCATTTCAATTTAGAAGCTGGAAGTAGGGTGGCCAGATTTTGCAAAGAAAAACACCGAACACCAGTTAAATCTGAATTTCAAATAAACAATGAGTTATTTTATATGTAATTACGTCCCAGATATCACAGGAGACATACATATACTAAAAATTATTCGTAGTTTATCGGAAATTCAAATTTCTCTGGTGGTCGGTGTTTTCTTTGTGAAGTCTGGCAACCATGGCTGGAACCTAGACCTCTGAGAAGAGGAGCTGCTTGCAATCCCTGGTATCTCTGAGAGGGGCACAATGAAATAGATTCTTGAATGTTAGAAAAGTACAAACCCAAATCAACCGCCGCTACTGGAACAAACTGCAGTGTCCAGAGTGAAAAATCATTGCTGAGGTGATGCTGGAGGGAATAAGAAGTAGACAGGAAGAAGGATACACCCTCACCCTGTTCCAGAACTGCAGTCTCCCTCTGGGATCCACTATTGGCAGCTGGCAAAAAAGAACTGTGTTTTCCAGGAGTCTCAGCTCTGGCCTCACGAAGCAGAGCTTTGAGGGTGGGTCTGAAGCCGAGAGACTTCAAAAATAAAAGCTTGGCAGCTGCCAAGAAGGACATTTTCTCCAATGCCCACCTCAGATGTGGACACAGAAAACAATGGACTAAGAAGATCCTTCCAGAGAAGAGATCCAGGTGCTAGCTGGCTGATGAGCTTATCAAGAATTTACAATATCGACTGTGCAGGGAATCCTCACTATTCCTGCCCCAGAGCTTTTAATAAATGCCTTGGACAATTGCCATGACTTCTGGGGGTTCACAATCTCTTCTTTTTGAATGATAGTTGTTGTTTCTTTTTAAATTGCAGGTTTCCTGTTTCTTCTCTATCATTGTATATTGGGAGTGTTGAATGACAGGCAGATCATGTTTTCTGCATCTGGACTTGATAGAGAAGACTGCACATCACACAGAGACTTTCAGTGAGATGCAATAACTGGATGGGACTTTAGGTGGTCTGTCAGGGAGGAGATGAGCATATTTGATGTTTGGGAAGAAGAATGAGTGTAGATGTTGGTATCTAAAGAGGTGGACTGTGCAGAGATGGAGTAATTACCATCCTACATAAGTTCTTCCAGAGAAGAGAAAAAGTGGGAACATTCTCCAAGGCATTTTATGAAGTTGACATTACCATGAAACCAAAACTGAGGATAGGACAAGAATAAAAATAAAAATTAAAATTGAGATCCATCTCAATCATAAATATGAATGCAAAAATCCTAAACAAGATATTAGCAAGTCAAGGGACTTCCCTGGTGGTCCAGTGGCTAAGACTCCACGCTCCCAATGCAGGGCTCCCAGGTTTCATCCCTGGTCAGGGAACTAGGTCCCACACGCCACAACTAAGAGTTTGCATGCCGCAACTAAAGATTCCGCATGCTGCAATGAAGATCCCACACGCGGCAGCGAAGATCCTGCATGCCGCAACTAAGACCCGGCACAGCCAAGTAAGTAAGTAAATAAGTAAATAAATATTTTTAAAGAAAAAATTAAAAAAAAAGATACTAGCAAGTCAAGTCCAGCAATTTATGAAAAAGTAAATAAATCATGACCAAGTTAATTTTATCCCAGGAATGCAAGATGCATTTGACAATTTTAAAAATCAATTAATATAATTCATTTAATTTGCAAATTAAATGAGAAAAATCATACATTCACCTCAATAAAGGAAGAAGAAGTGTAAAGTTCAACATCTATTCATGATTTAAAAAAACAAACTGAAGAGTGGTAATAAGAGGAATTGAATTGTTGAATCAGACTCACATAAGTCATAGTTCTTACCCTATGCTAGACTAATGATCTAAAGGATAAAAACAATTACAAAGCATAGGCAAATTATTCTTCCCTTGGAGAAGTCCAATACTGTCAGATGCAGCTCCCCATTTAGAGAGAGTGTCCTTCCTCTCTAACAATAAGATGTGTCCTAGCTTCAGATTTGACAGGTGAGGTTTGTTCTGAGCAATGTGTAGGAAGCCATTGCTTACACAGAGGGGATTATTTTGGTTCTGGAACATCTCCATCTTACACCTGATTAATTACACTGCTTATATTCCCCATTCTCCATGTTCCCCATAAATCCATAAATTCCAGGGTTATATATGGTAAGCAGTTTAGACAGGGCAGGTATATCCTATTAAAAACATCTCATAGGGCTTCCCTGGTGGCGCAGTGGTTGAGAGTCCGCCTGCCGATGCAGGGGACACGGGTTCATGCCCCGGTCCGGTAAGATCCCACATGCTGTGGAGTGGCTGCACCCGTGAGCCATGGCCGCTGAGCCTGCACGTCCGGAGCCTGTGCTCCGAAACGGGAGAGGCCACAACAGTGAGAGGCCCGCGTACCGCAAAAAACAAACAAAACAAAGAACAAACCTTTTCATAGATAAGGATTCTCTGTTATTTTTCTGCTAGTAAGTACTATTAATGTGTTTACCAAGAGCATGAGTTATTAGCATTTTTACAAGATTTGACCAGAGACATTTCTTTCCCCCTAGATCCCAGGAGAAAGAGGGAATGGGTTGCAGGCCCTATTTCCTTCCCATTAGGGAACTTCCTTAATCCCATACAGGATATTTACAATAAATGTACTTTGTATATTAAAATTCTCCAGGAAATTCCCTGGTGGTCCAGTGGTTAGGATTCCATGCTTTAACTGCTCAGGGCCCAGGTTCAATCTCTGGTCAGAGAACTAAGATCCCACAAGCCCACGGTGCGGCCAAAAAAAACCCCCAAACAAAAAATCTCTGTAATAAAAAGTAACTAGCCTTTTTCCATCTTCTCAAAACAGAAATCAAATATAGTTAATGTATACAGTCTGGTAGTTGGGTATGTCCATATGGACTCCATGGTCTTAAACATGCAGCCATGATTGTCATTCTTTATTCAGTCTGTGGAGAATATATATTGTCCTATTGTGACTCTGTTCAGTGATTTCGTTGTACTCAAGCTCTGGGCATCAGTCTATTGGTCCCTGTACATCTCCGTCCACAATACATATGGCACCAAGTTGGGAAACTGAACACCTTGAAGTTGAACATCCATAGAGAAGGCAAGCAACTTAAAGGGACCTGGGGAAGAAGCCTGCTGGGTATCATCATAGAATGCCACCTTTTTAGAAACCTCTTTTTCACAGCCTATGGATTGGGCCACCTAGGGTAGGAAAAGTGTTGTTTTTAGCCAGCTGATAATTCCTAACCAGGCATCATCTGAGGGATACTCACAGGTCAGAAAAGGAGGCATCACACATTCTATCCTACTCTGTTTTTATGCAAAGCATTGACATGCGTTAAAAGGGAGTCTGCTCCTCACCCTACTTGGCACCCATCTGGGTAAAGCACAAGGTCCCTGGTGCTGTGCACGTATTAGTGGGAGGACTGTTGTGGTTCGGTGAGGATCGAACCTGGGTCAATGTCTACAATGTCTGATCTTGGGACATTGGGTCAAGTACTTGCCCCGCTGGGTACTTGCAACTGGCTGTCATCGTGACACTGGCCCTCCATCCAGATGGAGCAAGTGCTTCCACAGGGCACCATCAGGCCAGAATATGTCCTGATGTCAGGGGTAGGGGATTTGTTTTTTTCCTTTTTTACAGAGCAAAAGTTACCTTGTGGGTCTTCACAGTTTGTCCATAACCACTAGAGGTTTTCATGAAGGTATCCTTTGCAGCACTCCAGAAAGAGTGCTTCTTGACAGAAGCAGACTTGTAACATCAGACAGTAGTCAATAACTTGTTAGCTACCAGAAAGTGGGGGGTATACCCTGATACTTAAATCAATTGCTCTGGTGTGGCAGAAGCTAATAATCAGCAGCTCAAAATATCCTATTATATTTTTAATCAAAATGATTAAAATGGCAAGGGAAACAAATGGTACCTGTGGCATCAGTTTTTCATGTTTCTTTGGGAAGATAGAGTTGATTTTCTGTAGGAAATAGTTTTGCTTTGTAGCTCCCAGGTTTTATAATCAGTGTCACAGTGCTGTGCCATCCATGGTGTTTGGTGTACTGGATATTGTTGATCGGCACTCAGCATCCTTTCTTACCTCCCTCCAGTGTCCCTGTGCTGCAGAAACTGGAAAGCTAAAATGCCATGCCAAGATTTGGAAGGCGGAAGTGAGGTGGGGGCCATCTTCCTGCTGCTTGTTGCTGATGGCAAACATGGCAGTGGAGGTGTGAGGAGTTTCTGCAACTGGGTTCCAGGGTACCAGTCACTAGCCTTGTGGGTTGAGAGGCTGTTTTGGAGGTAGTGGTGGTACCTGGATTGCAGTGATCCCTGAATCCAGTGATCCCTAGATTGCAGTCACAGAGGTGTGTTGTTAAACTCAACAGGTACAGTGGTGGCCTCCTGACTTCTCTCATTCCTGATTTCAGCAAAGGTAGCAGCTACCCTAGTGGGATAGTTTGGAGATAGTCCACTTTTCTAGCCTTCTCAAGAATTGGTATCACCTAATTTCTTATATGAAACTTTTTGTGTTTAAACTAGCCAGGACGGTTTCTGCTTCCTACAACTAAACCCTGAATGATATACTGAGGTTCAGGGTATTTAATTCTGAAGGTTTTATTGGTCTGGAGATAATGAGCTCCACAGCAGACTATATCAAATCCAGGGATCGTAAGAATATCTCCTATACCTCATTGCTGCAAATATCCCCTTTTCAGGCCACCCTAAAAAACCCCTTTAAAAAAAGCTTTTTTCTGAAGCATAGTTGATTTACAATGTTTCAGGTATACAGCAAAGTGATTCATATATATATATATATATATATATATATATATATATATATATATATTCCTTTTCAGATTCTTTTCTTTTATAGGCTATTACAAGATATTGAATATAGTTCCCTGTGCTATACAGTAGGTCCTTGTTGTTTATCCATTGTATATATAATAGTTTGCATCTGCTAATCCCAAACTCCCATCCCTTCCCTCCCCCACCTCCCCTCCTCTTGGCAACCAGAAGTCTGCTCTTTATGTCTGTGAGTCTGGTTTTTTTTTCGTAGATAAGTTCATTTGTGTCATATTTTAGATTTCACATATAAATGATATCATATGGTATTTGTCTTTTTCCTTCTGACTTACTTCATTTAGTATGATAATCTCTAGGATCATCCATGTTGCTGCAAATGGCATTACTTCATTCTCTTTTATATATGTACCACAACTTCTTTATCCATTCATCTATCAATGGACATTTAGTTTGTTTCCATGTCTTGGCTACTGTGAATAGTGCTGCTGTGAACATGCATGTATGTATCTTTTTGAATTATAGTTTTGTCTGGATATATGCCCAGGAGTGGGATCACTGGATCATATGGCAATTCTATTTTTAGTTATTTTGAGGAAGCTCCATATGGTTTTCCATAGTAGCTGCACCAATTTACAATCCCACCAAGAATGTAAGAGGGTTCCCTTTTCTCCACACCCTCTCCAGCATTTATTTGTAGATTTTTAATGATGGCCATTCTGACTGGTGTGAGGTGATACCTCATTGCAGTTCTGATTTGCATTTCTCTAATAATTAGAGGTGTTGAGTATCTTTTCATGTGCCTGTTGCCCATCTGTATGTCTTCTTTGGAGAAATATCTATTTAGATCATCTGCCCTTTTTTTTTTTTTTTTTTTTTGCGGTACACGGGCCTCTCACTGTTGTGGCCTCTCCTGTTGCGGAGCACAGGTTCCGGACGTGTAGGCTCCGCGGCCATGGCTCACGGGCCCAGCCGCTCCGCGGCATGTGGGATCTTCCAGGACCGGGGCACGAACCCGTGTCCCCTGCATCGGCAGGCGGACTCTCAACCACTGCACCACCAGGGAAACCCCCATCTGCCCATTTTTTGATTGGGTTGTTTGTTTTTTTTGTTGTTGAGTTGTATGAGCTGTTTGTATATTTTGGATTAAGCCCTTGTCGGTCACATAATTTTCAAATATTTTCTCTTAGTTCGTAGGTTGTCTTTTCATTTTGTTTATCATTTCCTTTGCTGTACAAAAGCTTGTAACTTTGATTAGGTCCCATTTTAAAATTTTTGCTTTTATTTCTATTAGTAGTATGTATCTGTTAATTCCAAATTCCTAATTTATCCCTCCCCCCCTTTCCCCTTTGGTAACTGTAAGTTTGTTTTCTATGTCTGTAAGTCTCTTCCTGTTTTGTAAATAAGTTCATTTGTGTCATTTTTTTAGATTCCACATATAAGTGATGTCATATGATATTTGTCTTTCTCTGACTTACTTCACTTACTATGTTAATCTCTAGGTCCATCCATGTTGCTGCAAATGTCATTATTTCATTCTTTATTATGGCTGAGTAATATTTCATTGTATATATACCACATCTTCTTTATACATTCAACTGCCAATGAACATTTAGGTTGCTTCCATGTCTTAAAAGCCCCTTTATTTTAGTAGCCTGGACTATTATTAAGTTATCTAGCACAGGGCATATGTGTCACAGCCATAAAATTTGATACCTTAAATTTGTATACTGGATGCAGGAAATGTAGAATTACTAACACAGGGTGAGTTTCATATATGGTTGTAATTAAGGTTAAGGCACCAATTACATGACTTCCCAGGTTAGAAGATATGAGAGGCTGAGCTTGGAGATGCCTCCCTTCTGATGACTTCTCCACTGCCATGAGGATCAAGCATCCTTGGGTCCTGAGCTGGTCATTGGGAACTGGGTGACAAGGAGAGGCACCCTGAGAGTAAAGATGTAACTGCTGCTGTCCTTCTCTGGGTGTCTGCTTTTGCGAGGGATAAATAAACTGCTTTTCTCTGATGGATTGTACAATGATGTTTGGCTGACATTTTACCTCCTAAATTATCTTTATCTAAATTATCTAAGTTTTTTTTAGAGTGAGCTGCAGTTTAGTCGTTGACAAGCTCTAAAATATATTCTAAACCGGCCCTCTCCATCTCTACCACCTCTACCCTAACCTCACCGATTAGCATCTTTTACTGTGACCACTACTATCAGATCATATCTCTCCCTTGCTTACGTTCCTTCAAAGGTATCTCATCCCATGTAAAACAGACAAAAAAATCCAAACCCCTTTACTTGGCCTACAAATCCCTAGGTGATCTGGCCTCTGCTTCTCTATCCATTCACATTTCCTGTCACCTGTACTGGCTACATAACTTGTGGGGCCCCGTACAAAGTGAAAATATAGTGGTCTTTGTTCAAAAATTATTAAGAATTGCAAAAGGGCAATTAAGGCAGCAGAACATTAAACCAAGCATGGGGCCTTTCTGAGAGTGGGGCTCCGTAGGATCGCACAGACTGCACGCCCATTAAGCTGGTCTGCCTGTCACTCCAGGGGTCATCCTCTTGTTTCTATTTTAGAGCCTTTACTAACTCTTCCTCTGCCTGGAATGCACTTCTGTTTCACCTTAGCCTGGCTCACTTCTTCTAGTTAGGGTCTCAGCTGGAATGTTACCAACCGAGAGAGGCCATCCATGACCTTCAACCTAACCTAGCCACCGAATCATTCTTTGTTGCTTTACCACCTGTCTTAACTCTTTGGCATGTACTTTACCTATTTCCTTTTTTAAGTTGTCTATTTATTTATTGGCCATCTGTCCCTGATATGGGTTGGATTGTGTCCCCTTTCACTGCCCTAATTCCTATGTTGAAATCCTAACGACCCAGTACTGCAGCACGTGACCTTATTTGGAAATACGGCTGTTACAGATGTCATTAGTTAAGATGAGGTGGTTCTGGGGTACAGTGAACTCCTAATCCAATGTGGCTGGTGTCCTTATAAAAAGGGGAAGTCTGAACACAGAAGTGTATGAGCATGAAGATGGGCATCTACAAGCCAAGGAAAGAGGCCTGAAACAGATTCTTCCTTCAAAAGGAACCAACCCTGCCTACATCTGGATTTTGGATTTCTAGCCTCCAGATTAGTGAGCCAATAAATTTCTGTTGTTTAAGCCAGTTTGTGGTACTCTGTTACAGCAGCCCTAGCAAACGAATACACCCTTCATTAGAACTAAACTCTCTGAGAGCAGTAGCCTGGTTTGTCTATTTCACAACCGTCCCAGAACGTGCCTGTACTGTTACTTGGAACATGTCAGTACTGCTGTTTATCAGTTTCACTTGTATATATAAACCTGAAATCCTTTCAAGGGAAGAGAGTATTGCGGGTGTTGAAGAAGAACCTGTTGAGTACATTAAACCATTTAACTCATTTCCAGAACTTTTGCGGAGAGCGCTGGCGGTTGTAAAATGTGTGCGGACTGACAGGTCATAGCTCTTACTCTCCAGGCTGTATTAATATGCACGACGTGCTTTTAGCTCCTCGGACAAAGAGACCGTTACTTCGCAGGTTCCTCAAGTGGGACTCAGAAGACCGAACCGAGCTCCAGCCTTTTACAAGCGCTGGTCCTTGCCCCTTTTGGCATCTTGGTACTTGTAGTTTTGTCCACTGTATCTTTGCCCGAAAAATGAACGCTGAGACCACAACTCCCATCACCCCGCGAGAACTGGAGCCTTCAGAGCGCATCCTCTGGAGGGGGCACCAGAGCCATTGACCAACCTTCTGGCCCAAGGGCCCGCCTTCCTCAGCCCAGGAGCACCCATGATTAGTCGGCTGCCCAGCCTCTCACCGGAGGGGGCGACAGGTGAATGAAAGGGGGGCGTGCCGGTGCGCGTAGCTCGGCGGCGGCGGGGCTGCAACCCGCTGGAAGGTGAGAGCTGAGAAGAGGGTTTACGCTGCCGCTTTCATTGGCTTGGGGAGGATTCGGGGCGCGGGGAGGGGCCCGAGGTGGGCAGCGGGCAGGGATGTTCCGCCTCGGTCGGCCTCTCTCGGACCGTCCTGCGCTGGCGAATCCCCGGACCCAGCCGGGCGAACCCTCACTCGATGAACGACCCCCTCCCTCCCCTCCTTCCCTGACATTGGGTTGCCCCCTACCCCGGGCGTCGTCCAGCGGGTGGTATGGGCACGCGCTCATTCTGATGGCGCCAGGTCGCTGGGGCAGTGACCGTCGCAGCGATGGTCACTTTGTCCGGGAGAGGCCATGGGAGGGGCAAGGCCTCGGTTCTCACCCTCGGGGGCCAAAGAACATGTACAGTAACGGGTTCTGGTGATTTCTGCAGGGTCGTCTGGCTCCGGATGGGGAAGGATCCCCTTGTCTTGCGATCAGTTTAGCTGGTGAATCAACGATACAGTTGACCCAGAAATACTTTCTGTGAAAGTGGAAACTCTTCTTGCGAGTAGTTCCCCAGCACTCCGTGCGTTGGGGAAAGGAGTGAGTGAGTTCTCCAGCCCTTCTCGCGGTTTCCTGGAGGGTTTGGGAAATCAATTTGGCATAGTGGTTAAGGATGTCAACTCTGGGATTCAAACGAATCTCTGTCCCAATCCTAGCTTCAACGTGTTATCTGTAAATCTGAACCTCAATTTCCTTCTCTGAAAAAGAGGATATAATGATTTTATCTACTGCACTGAGTTATTGTGAGATTAAAATTAATTAATGCTTGTGAAGTATTTCTTACAGTGCTTCATGAGGAGTAGCGCTCAGTACATGCTAACAATTGATGAGTGGGTTTCCATGATTCTCCTGTTGGTGATACTGGAGGAGTGTTGTCAGAAAGAGTGGGTGGAGTTCAAAGCTGCTTCTGGCACTGGAGTGAAGACAGTCTTGCGATCCCCTCGGGGGTATGTCGGAGTTGGTTGCAGGTACTAGTGTTGGCATCTGCCCTCTCCTGGAGGACATGAGCTGTACTTGGTTCATTTTTCTATTCCTAGCATCTTCCTTGTGTCAGGCATTGCTTGTAGCCAGTAACTGTTGAATTGGAACCGTGGGAAGGTTGGGAGTGTCACTGCCAGAATGTGGATGAATGTGCTTCTGGGAGCCGTGTGCCCTAAGAGCTTCCTTTCCAGGAGAAGTGGTGATTCTCAGCATGTGCCAGGGATGCAGAGCCCTGAAGGCAAGTGGGACTGATGTGAATAAATACTTCCACATTGTATGCCAGATGCAGGGTTGGAGAAAGGTTTGAAGAAAGTATGTGGATAGAGTTTTGCAAAGTCAGGGGGTATTTATACGACCAGGTAGAATCTAGAATGTTTGCAGAGAGGAAGCCAGAGGAAATGGGTTTTGGGTATTATTGCTGGAAAGGAGCATCTTACAGTGAAAAAATGCAAGTACCTGGGAGGAGGCCCTGTAGATAAGACCATTCTACAAGTTAAGAAGTATTGGGCCTACTTAGGTATTTATCTCCCTGATTTACCAACTCCTTATCCCTCTGCGCCTCCTCCTTTTTCTTCTTTGCTAGAAAGGAAAGAAAAAAAAAAAGCAATATATGCACACAGTAAAAGATCCTAACAGTACAGAAAGTTTATAAATGAAAAATGAAGGTCCTTCCACACACCTCTTACCCCTAGTCCCTCTTCTCAAGGATATCTGCTGTTAATTCTTGCTCATAAAACCTTCCAGAAAAAAATTCTTAACATATACCAGCAAAAACATGTACATAGATCGGATCATACTGTACATTTTGTTTTGAATCTTGCCTTTTTCCTTAATATATCTTGGTGACTTTTTTATATGAACACAGACAGCTCTAGCTCATTGAATGCATGGTTGCATAGTATTCCACTGTGTGAATGTACCTCGTTGATTTAATTTGTCCCCTACTGGTGGACATTCAGATTGTTTCTACTTTTGCACTTGAACAAAAACCTCATGCAATGGATATCTCTGTACTTTTGACTTGATGTACTTTTGGGAATACATTCAAAAGGGTAAGTTTTTAGCCATGAAATTTTGGGGACAAAAGATGTGTACATTTTAAGTTTTGATAAATATTGCCAAATTCCCCTCTAAAATGGTGTTCCAAAGGACAGTTCCATCAACAGTGGATATTATTACATTGAAAAATGTGATTTTACCAGTCTGATAGGTTTTCTTTCAGTTCTGAGGAAGAACAGAATGTGGTTTTTAAATGTAGCATTCTCTTGTGTCTTGTTTTCCCCTTAATATTTTGATTGCCAAAGCCAGGAAGGTTTGGAGTGGCTGGAAGAGGTGAGAATGACAGTGAAATCTTAGTCCTGTGAAAACTTTCAGAGCTGATTTATTTGGGAAGAGTAGAATTTTTCAGATATCTGACAGTTCTCTTCCTTTCTGAATGAAAATGTTAATTATAACTACTTTGGATGAAAAAAACAATTCCCCAAATTATAACTTCCTTGAGTCTAGAGTGAATATAAAAAGAATCATCTTGATGACTTAGTCCCACCTATTATAGCCCTGGGCTATAATTTAGTGATGTCCTCAGGCCATTTTGAATATGTAGGAGTATTTAATACCCTTAGTCAAGTGGCCTCAGGCTGATATTTTGAAAAAATTTCTGGGTCTGTTTTTTATAACTTTTTTACCTTTTCCTAGCTGTCAGTTCTCACTTTTAAGTTTGTCAGTTTACTTGCTTAGAGAGGCTCCTCTACTTCTTTCCCTAACTGGTTCTCTAGCTTCTAAACTTAATGCATCACTTGTTATAAATATGTGTAAAGTAGGTGTAAATTGGCATTTAACGCCGTTGTTGTTGGTCTTTTATGAGTAAAGTCTGTTCGGTTAGCACATAGGCCTTGAGGGATCTATTTGGCCAGTGGAAAGAGTCTTTCTGGGGGGTGGAGGTGCCTCATTTCTGTTGGGTGAGGTAATTGTTGTGTTCCATTTGCAGAAAGAAAGAGTGCTGAAGAGTTGTTAGCTGTGGTTGGCAGCTCTAACTAGGCCTTTTGGGATTCCGATAGAGGTAGAAGATGTAGGAACTTCTCAGAGCTCAGTGGGTCAGTAAATAAAAGGGGTAAGTTGATGGATGGCTGCGTGCTTTGTGTGATGGGAAAAGATGGAGAGGAGAGCTCGGGGTAGGTCAGCTTCTGTCTTCCTCATTAGCAGACGGATTTTAAACTTGATTTATACTTGTTCTACTTAGCAGGTAAGAAAGGAGTATTCCTTTGTATTTAGCAAACCTACTTTGTCCAAAGCACTCTGCCAGGGGCTGTGGGGGAAATCTATGAAGTAAGGCACGGCTCATGCCTTCAAAGGGCTTATAGTCCACTGACAGAGAAGGTCCAGGACATAAAAATACAGAGGAGAGAACCAAGGGTTGTGGAGTCAATCAATTAGGAGTGTCTCTGTTGTAAGAGATAGAAAATCCAACTCAGACCAGCTAAAGCAAAAAGGGACTCAATTGGCTTCTGGCACAGCATGAGCTGGGGCTCAGATGGTGTCCCTGGGCTCCATCTGTTGCTCCTGCTTGAGCTGGGCTGTCATCTGTGTTAGTCTGGTTCCCCTTGTGGTGTGGCAGCAGCATCCCTCACATCCCACATGCCCACCGAGTAGAGAGTGCTCTTTTTTGGAGACCCCAGCAAACATTTCATTGCTTTTCATTGGCTCTGACCAAGTCACATGGCCATCTCTGAGCCAGTCACTGTGGTCAGAGGGTAAGATGTGTTGATGGTTTTAGCCTATGTTACCTCTTACACGTCCGGAGCCTGGGGATGGTGCCAGCGTTATGCAAAGCACGTTGGCTGTGGTTGGGGCCAAGGATGATTCCACCAAAGACAAAAAGGGCACTAAAACCATAAGAATGGAGAATGCATGCTGGCTAGCCCAAGCATCCACTAAATGTTTCCACAAACTTATGGTAATGGGTGTGAGCTGAGACTGTACTTGCCAGTCTCTAAGTTCTGTACTGGGACACTGGAGACTTACCTGGAGACTGTAATTCTTAGATTCAGGTATTATCTATATTTTGAGCCTTGAAGAAAGTAGAATGTAATTTATAAGAGCATGAACTCTGGAGGTTTTGAGTCCTGGCTCTGTTGCAACTGGATCATCTCCTATCCTCTCTGAGTCTTAAAAGTACAGTATTAATAAGTACAATATTGTAACGTATAATATTAGTACTTACTCCTAGGGTTTTTATAAAAATTCATTGAAAGAATTCATGTAAAATACTAAGTACTGCACCCACGTACAGTTAGGAATAGTTACTTTTCTTGTTTTCATCAGTTAACCCAGTTAGACAACCTTTGATTTTTGTTAGATCCCAAACAGCCCATATTATAAAGACATTGCTCAACCAGGGTTTATGGAAGAATTAAAAGAAAAACAAAACAAAACAAACAAACAAAAAACGAACATCTTATTTATAAGGTTGGGATTTGTGAATTAACTGAAAAAAAATTTTGGCAGAGATCCAGGTTACTCCAAGCGGCAGCAGCTGGTGGAGAAATGGAGATGCAATCCTATTACGCCAAGCTCTTGGGGGAATTGAATGAACAGCGGCAGAGGGACTTTTTCTGTGACTGCAGCATCATTGTGGAAGGGCGGATCTTCAAGGCCCACAGGAACATCTTGTTTGCCAACAGCGGCTATTTCCGAGCCCTGCTCATTCACTACATCCAGGATAGTGGGCGGCACAGCACTGCCTCCTTGGACATCGTCACCTCCGACGCCTTCTCCACCATCTTAGACTTCCTCTATTCTGGGAAGTTGGATTTGTGTGGAGAGAACGTGATTGAAGTTATGTCGGCTGCCAGCTACCTGCAGATGAATGACGTGGTGAACTTCTGCAAGACATACATCAGATCATCCCTAGACATCTGCGGAAAGATGGAGAAGGAGGCCGCTGTGGCTGCAGCGGTGGCAGCAGCGGCAGCGGCAGCGGCAGCAGCGCCTCATCGGGTGGACAGTGGAAGCTCCAGTTCAGGCAGGGAAGGGACCTCCTGTGAGACCAAGAGCTTGGTCTCTCCAGCCGAGGGGGAAGAGAGTGTGGATCGGCCCAGAGAGTCCCACTGTGGTGACTGCAGAGGCTGCCACCCTCTGGCACTGGTGGGGAAAGACAGCCAGGGCAGTGGCTCAGTGGACAGTGACTGCCCCATTCGACCCAAACAGATGGAGCCCAAGGTGGAGTTCGATGCCGAGGAAGTGGAGGTGGAGGTGGGTGGACAGCTGCAGCAGCGTACTGCCCCGCTGAGCCTGGCCCATGGGGAGGAGGGTTTGCCCAGAGGCCAGGCGGTCGACTTGGCTTATAGTAACTACCATGTGAAGCAATTCCTGGAGGCGCTCCTGCGCCACAGTGCTGTCCAGAGCAAAGAGGACGCGGACCAACACTTTTCTCGGAGTTTGGAGGGAAGACCAGGTGGTGCAGAAGTAGCAGCCATGAGTTCCATGATGGATGTGCAGACTGACTGGTATGGAGAGGACTCAGGTGAGCTCCATGAGCCTCCATTGTCTGCCACTCATTTAGCACGCACTTGTGTGCCCTCTGGTCTCCCACTGTCATCCTCATCACTGGCACTGTCACTATTGTCATCCTCATCACCACCATCACCACTGCCAGTGTTATCACCATGTTATCACTGCCACCACCGCCAGTAGGTATTAATTGAGCACCTGCTGTGTGCAGGGCATTGCCTCTTCACGTATGTTTGTCTTTTACCTCTGCAACTAGAGTATAAGCATGTTGAGTGCAGTATGGAGACATGGAAAGAACCCATTCTCTTCCACTAACCAGCAGAGAGACTTTGGTTAAATCATGAAATTTCTTTGAACCCTTTTTGTTCAGGAGATAATCACCCCCACCTTGCCTCTCTCACAGGGTTGAGGACCAAATGAAAAGGTTTTCAGAATTTTTTCTCACATATGAGAACATGTTCTATACAGGTAGGAAATTTATCCTTCTTTGTGTCAATCATGGTGCCTGGCCCACGTAGACACTCAGTTAACATGTTGTAGTTGATGGTGTGATTTACTGGAGAATATTTTAGAGTTGAATTTGGTTTCATGTGAGTAAATTTCTTGTATCCTTTGGGAGACTTTTTAAACAGGAGAAAATCAAACAGAAATTTAATAACATGAACACATAGGAGAGACCCAGGAAAACTGAGTCTGTCTGGAGACTTTTAATTTCTTTCTTTTTTTTTCATTTTTACAGTTTTTAATGAAAGATTACTTCATTCCTGCATCTAAATTTCATTTTTAAAAAAATCAAGAATGCTCTGTATGTCTGATTAAAACTTGACTTGAAAAACTTGAAAGTACGGTTTCTGGTCTTCAGAGACAGTGGCTTAACCAGCATGTAAAAGGTAGTGGTTGTTTTCAGTGACTACACTGTGGGAACTTGTTGAAATCTAATTTCCGTGTATATAGTAGCACTTCACAGACTGTGTCCCCCTTTCCCATCCAGCAGCCCCTCATAACGCCACATGAGTTAGGTAGAAGAAGTGTGGAGAAACTGAGACCCAAGAGGGTTTAGTGAGTTTCTTAAGAATGCAGAGCTGGTAAATGTCACAGCTAATACTAGCAACCCTGGCTGGCTTCGTTTCACTCATAAAACAAACTGTGAAGGCAGTACAAGCGATTAGAGGATTTCAGTGCACTGGTTTAGTCTGTCAACCCCTCTGCCTGTAAGCACAAGTATCAAGAAATAGTAATTCAGCTGTACGTCACCCTCATTCAAGTCCATCTGTCCATCTGTAGAGGCAGCTTTCCAGCTACAGGGATCTGTGGCAAGGCAGCCATCCCAGCCGCTTGCCATGCCTGTTGCCTGCCAGGTGTTGATTCGGTTCACCTGGCTCTGGGCTACATTTATTCCAAGCGCCAAGGCACAGAGTAGGACTGATTTGTTTGGTTATTCCTTTATTTGCTCAAATATCTGAGCATCTTCCTTGTGAAGATACAAAGATAAGTCAGATGTGGCTCCAGCTCTCAAAGAACTGATGGTGTCTTAGAGGAGTTAAGAGGTGTGTAAATGGCACTGTGTGGTCCAGAAGCAGAACTGGCTTCCTACTGGTAGGTCAGAGGCTTTATGAGAGTGGCATCTGAGTACTCACTACTATATATAAAAGAGATAAACAACAAGGACTTACCGTATAGCACAGGGAACTGTATTCAGTATCTTGTTATACCTATAATGGAAAAGAATCTGAAAAAAATACATGTATATGTATAACAATCACTTTGCTTTACACCTGAAACTAACATAATATGGCAAATCACACTATATTTCAATTTAAAAAAAAGTGGCATCTGAAGGTAAGAAGAGAAGACATGGGGAGAAATTGTAGTCAGATCATGGAAAAACTTAAATGCTAAAATGTGGGTTTCTATCTGTAGGCACAGGAGAATTTTTAGTAGTTTCTGAGCTTGGGAGTGGACAGGAGAGATTAATTTGGCCTCAGCACAAGATGGTGCAGAGATGGGAGATGAGGGCAGGGAGACGGTCAGGAGGCTGTTACAGTAGTTCTGTGTTCACATTGCTCATCTCTGACACTAGCAGACACTGTCAAAGCACATGGTCCTCCTATAATCTTCTCCGCTGGACCTCCCATCCCCAGCTCCAGCACCTGCCATTGCTTCTTGAAAAGTTCATCTATATCAGCCACCTCCACTGTTTTACTTCCCAATCTTTTCTCAGCCCACTGTGCTCTGACGCTACCACCAACTCCCCCTTCCCTGAAACCACTGTCATGAGGTCAGCTATACATTTCCAGGGCCGATCCAGGGAGTGATTTTCAGGTGTTATCTTTCTTGACTACTCTTGGTAGTTAACTCTGATCTTTCCTTCTTGAAATTCTTTCCTCCCCTGGCTTCTGACACTACAAGTACCGATTGCTCTTACCTCTGCCCATTCCTTTTTTTTTTTTTTGCGGTACGCGGGCCTCTCACTGTTGTGGCCTCTCCCGTTGCGAAGCACAGGCCCTGGACGCGCAGGATCAGCGGCCATGGCTCGCGGACCCAGCCGCTCCGCGGCATGTGGGATCTTCCCGAACCGGGGCACGAACCCGTGTCCCCTGCATCGGCAGGCGGACTCTCAACCACTGCGCCACCAGGGAAGCCCCTGCCCATTCCTTTTCAGCCTTATCATGGGGTCATTTAATGTAAGTGTGTCAGCATTCCACCATTGCCTTGCTTCTTCAACATCTTATTCCTGTTCATTCATTCATTTAACAGAGATTTACTGAGCACTTCCTATATTCCAGGCACTATTCATCTCAGTGAACAGAAGACAGTCTTTGTCCTCATGGAGCTGATATTCTAGTGTAGGGAGCCGGACAATAAACCAGTAAGGACATTTATAGTATGAAGAAGAACTAAAGCAGGGACAAAGCTGATAGAAAGTGAAGGGGATGCTGTTTTATTTAGTGTTGACCAGGAAGGCCTTTCTAACAGGTTGCCTTTAAGTGAGCAAACTGTAGAGATATCAGGGAGAACATTCCAGGCAGAGGGCAGAGAAAGGTACAAAGGCCCAGGTGTAGGATTGCACTCAGCAAGTGAATGAAAGGAACAGCAAGGATGCTGGTGTGGCTGGAGTGGAGTGAGCAAGACAGAGAGTTGTGGGGGATAAGGTCAGAGAGGTTGAGTGAGGGCGGACTGGGTAGGGTTTTGAAGGCCATGAGAAGGCCTTTGAATATTGCTCTTAGAAGGAAATCCACTAGAGGATCTTGGCAGAGAGTGACTTGAGATGACATATATTAAAAGGATCCCTCTGGGTACTGTGTGCTGTCACCTCCTAAGTGGGCCTCTTCCTTCCGCTCTTGCTCTCCTGTTGACTAGAGGGGAGCATAGGTGGAAGCAGCAGGACCATTTAGGAGGTGACTGCAATAACCCAGGTGACGGCTGTGCTCCTTGAATCAGTGTGGTAGCAGTAGAGAGGTGAGATGTGGTTGGATTAGGACTATACTGTCTCTGAAAGGTAGAGCTGACCAGATTTGCTAATGGCTTATATAAGTGGTATGAGAAAAAGAGGCATTAAAGGTGATCTTAAGGTTTTTAGCTTGAGTGATTGATTTAAATGTTATGTTTGTGGTGCCTTTTGGATATCCCATTGAAGACGTGCAGTAAGTAATTACATCTATATGTTCGGAGTTCTGGGGAGAAATCAGAGCCGAGATATAAATTTGGGAGTCATTAATGGGTCCATGAAATTTAAAATCTTTATGTTCCATGAACCTATAGATCTAGAAGGAGAAGACAAGAGATCTAAGGACTGAGCCCTGACCCAACATTTAGAGGTCAGGAAAATAGGGGAACAAGCTAAGGAAACAGAGAAGGGGCAGCCAGTGAGGTAGGAGGGAATCAAAAGAGTGATAGATGCCAAGAGGAGAAAATGTTTCAAGAAAAAGGGGAAATCAACTATGTCCGGTACTGTGTATAGGCAGATTGAGAACTGATCATTGGGTTTAGTAATGGAGAGGTCATTGATGAGCAGTATCAATGAAGTGGTGGACAAAAGACCAAACAGAGTAGCCTTAAAAGAGAACTCAGGGGTTCTGAGTTCTGGCTGAAAGGGCATATGAGGTTAAGGTTTTTATTAAGGTGGAGGATCTAAAAGCATTTCTTTACTGATGAGAATGATCCAGGAGAGAGGAAGATAAATGATAATGGAAGAGTGAGGGACAATGGATAGATCGAGGAGAGATGGGGGTCCCATGTATAAGTGGAGGGATGGTCTCGCCTTGGATGGGAGGGAGAACAATTGATTCATAGTAACAGGAGTGAAAGTGGATTAGATGTGTTCATATTGGAGGTTGGGGGGTGGCTGGGACCATGTAGACGTTCTCTTCTGCTTGCCCCTCCTTCTCAATGAAATAAGAAGCAAGGACAGCTGCTGACAGTGAGGAAGGGGTAGGAGGGGTGGGAGATTTGAGCAGTGGGAAGGTATGAAATAGTCACTGAGAAGAGTGGGAGAGTGAATGAACCAGGGAAATACTTAGGGTTCTTGGGCAGAACCAAGGGCTCTTTTTTTTTTTGGTACGCGGGCCTCTCACTGTTGTGGCCTCTCCCGTTGTGGAGCACAGGCTCCGGACGCGCAGGCTCGGCGGACATGGCTCACGGGCCCAGCCGCTCCGCGGCATGTGGGATCCTCCGGGACCGGGGCATGAACCCGTGTCCCCTGCATCAGCAGGCGGACTCTCAACCACTGCGCCACCAGGGAAGCCCCCCAAGGGCTCTTTTGATATTATAGTAGTCAGATGGTGATGGTTGGATTGATTTAAAGTGAGACCGGAACAGAGTTGTGCATTTTTTTCCAGTGACGTGAACTTGCCTTGTTTCACCTACAGAATAGGCAGAGAGTTATATTGAACTAGATGAATACGGATAGAGGGAGACAGTGGACCAAGGCAGCTGAGGGCATATGCAAAGGAGTGATTTTATTGATGGGCTGTAGGCACTCAGCTGGGGAAGGAGGGGAGTGAGGACTCGAGGAGGAGAAGGGCAGTAAAATGGAAGTATAGTCCATGGCTTGGACGTCCCTGTAGAGAAGGAACACCTACGGGGTGAGCTGGAAAGATATAAAGCGGTGACTGGAAAGTGGAGCGCTTGAAATGTGGGTTATGGAGTGAGTACAGTTATTGGCAATATCTAGGCCTGGGGCCATGATTCTCATCCCTGTCCGTACATTAGACTGGGAAGGATGCTTTAAAAATATGATGCTTGGGTCCCACCCCACCCATTAGCTTGGGATGGGGATTGGATATCAGTATTTATTTTCATTTTAAGCTGCCCAGATGATTCTAATATGCAGGCAGAGTTGGGAGCTCTTTGTCTAGGATTGGGTGGCTGAGGTGGAGTGGAGGATAAGGACTTTGGAAGAAAGGAGGTCCGGGAACAGAGAGGCCAGGGTATGGCGAGGGTCATTTTCGGTATTCACACCAAGAATTATGCCAGGAGTTGAGCCTGAAGGCAATGTGATCAAATCTCCAAGGAGTGAGGGGATGATCTAGGGGCCCCTGGATGACTGTAATAAGGATGAGTAGCAGTATCATCTGATGGGATGAGCTCCAAAAGATCTTAGGCTTTTTAAGGAAGGAGGGAGGGACAGTGGTCTGGAGATGACAGTGAAGCACAAGGAAGACCACCCTCCCCTGATCCAGGGTGTCAAGGCAGTGGGTTAAGGGAAGCAGGGTGCTTAGGGGAGAGCCAGACCTCAGTTAAAGCAACCACTCCAATCTGCTGAGGACTCTCAAAACTGTATGCTTCTCTTCTTTCCCTGAGCTCCAGATGTATCTGTCTAATCCAGATATTCCCCCCTGGATGCTCTGAGCCTGCCTCAAACATCGTAAAACCCAAACAGACCTCCTCATCCATCCTGCACCTGCTTTTCCTCCTGTGTTCCCTGCCTCGGTTTATTCCACCGTCACCCACCAAGTCAGCTAACCCAGAATCAGTGTCATTTAGAATCTTCTCTTTCCCTGCTCTCTCCTCCCCAATGTGGTCATCGAGTGCTATTAATTTTACTTCTCAAACCTTTCTCCTTCTCTCCACCTCCACAGCCCTGGCTTTAATTCATGTCATCGCTCATCCCCTCCCACCTGGACTTCCTGCCTTTAATCTTGCCTCTCTTAAATCCTTCCCCTGCATTATCCCCAGAGGGATCCTTTAAAGGTCAAGTCTCACCTTGTACCTTCCCAGCTTAAAACCCCACCTGCTTAGAGAATAAAGTCCAAGTTCCTTAACATATCAGCTTTGCAGAGGCAGGGATTTTTGTCTTTTCTGTTCACTGCTGTATCTCCAGGGCTTAGAACACAGCCTGGCACATCATAGGTGCTCAGTATAAATTTGTTGAATAAATGCATGAATGTGACCTTCTTGACCTTTCCTTGCCCTTTCCTTGGCTTCATTCCTCATACCTCTCCACTCCACTTAATATTTCATATTCTCATTTACCTCTGTGCCTAAGCATGTGTTGTTCCCCTGCCTGAGATACCTTTCTCTTTCTCAAACTCCCAGTGAACTCCTATTCATCCTTTAAAACCTTGCTCAAAGGTCATCTCTCCTGTGAAATCTTCTCTGAACTCCAGGAGAGAATTCATTACTTTATTTTCTACATTTCTTCATCACTTTGAACTTTGCTTGTGTTGTATTATATTGTATGAATTTGTTTCCATGTCTTTCTCTCTTGCTAGACTTAACTTCTTGAGGGAAGAAACAGGTATCTTGGTAAAGATGCACCTTGACACAGTGCCTCGCATGTAATAGGCATTCAGGTGAACTGTTTTTTTTTTTTTTTGGAGCAATCAGATCATAAGAGAGGAAGGAAAGTGTTGCAATAATTCATACTCTTCTGATGGAAAAATAGTTAACAGTTGTTTTTTTCCAAGGATTAACACTGGACCCATTTTACTGAATGTTTTTATAGTCGGAAAGAAGGTGATAGTACAATGCCAGGCTGATGGGGATAAATGACGGGAAGAGTCCACATTACCAGAGGAGTGAGCAGGAAACTGGCATCTCAACACCAGTGTGATCAGTGACAAATAAATAATCCAACATATATATGCAGTGTTGAGCCATGAGCTGCTGCTTTTATTCTGGGAAACAGATTTTGGAGTCACTATAGATTATGCAAAATGTTAAGCATTATCAGGATGGGAACTAGAAACTAAAGAGAATAATCTTCACCCGTACATAGAATGATGTTGGGTTCTCACTTGACATTCAGCTTGCCATACTTTTGGCAGCACCTCAGGAAAGGTAAAGCCCTATTAGGTGTCCTGAGAAGGTCCCAGAGAAAAGGAGTTACTCCCGTGTTGAGAGAGACCACAGGAGCCTGGCCAGCTTAATCAGAAAAGAAACACCGAGGTGATGATGATGTGACAAAAATGGTTAACATTTATGAGAGCTTACTATATGCCAGCTGCTGTGCTTTAGGCAATACCTCATTTCATTCTTACTACAATCCTATGAGGTGGGAACTATTATCCTCCCTATGTTACAGATGAGTAAAGCACAGAGAAGTTAAGTGAGATGTGCAAGGTCACACAGCTGGTAAGTGGTAGAACCAGGACTTGAACTCAGGTTTCTGTGCCTGGAAAGCTTGAGTTACTAGTGCCTCCACATATAATATGATGTGATCAAAGTCTGTAAAATTCTGAAGGGCATGGATAGAGGAGACAAATCTTGGAATACTACAATAAGGGTAACTCAGGAAACTTGAAAGGAACAGTTTTTATACATGTGGGTGATAATCATGTTGTCACCTTAACGGGTGTATGAGCAAGGTGGAAAAAAAAGAGTTCTAAAATATTTAAGTGAATTTTTAAGATATTTGATGATTTCAGATATATAGAGTTAATATGAACTCCAAACAATGTAGGGTCTGCATCATAGCAAACCACTTCTACACATGCCTGGAAGCTATTATTAGGAGCTGCTGTCAAAGAAATCATGAATACTGACCCAGTGGTCTGTTCCATCATAATAGTTTTTTCAAACTTTTGAGGATCATTAAATCAACTCAGGAGGTTTGTATTAGCCAGCTCAGGCAACCATAACAGAATACCACAGACTGAGCAGTTTAAACAACAGAAATTTATTGTCTCACAGTTTTGGAGGTGCAGAGTCCAAGATCAAGGTGCCAGCAGGGTTGGTGTCTGGTGAGAGCTCTCTTTCTGGCTTGCAGACGACTGCCTTCTTGCTGGTCCTCACATGACCTTTCCTCTGTACAAGAGTAGGGAGAGGAAGCCATCTCTGGCATAGTTTCCTCTTCTTATAAGGACATCAGTCCTACCAGATTCGAGCTCTACCCTTATGACCTCATTTAACCTTAATTACCTCCTTAAAGGCCCTGTCTTCACATATAGTCACATTGGAGGTTATGGCTTCAATGTATGAATTTGAGGGGGATGAAATTCAGTCTAGAACAGGGTCTCAATCATTATTGTCCTAAAATGAAATCAAAGAGAATAGACATTATCAGAGTGAGTATTATTTTGGGAAGCTTTTCAAGTTGTCTACATGAAGATATATGTGTTCTAAGGTTGTAATATAAGCTGTGTTTTCTAACTGTGAGCCACAGAGAAGTTTCAAAGCTGAGGCCTTACAGCATTCCTTGCAATCTTGTATCAGAAGCCCACCTTCTCCTCTGGCTGACTGGGAGCCAGAGTGGCAATTTGCAGACACTGTTTCGCTGTTAGCTGCTGGTGGAGTTGGGGTCCTTCTTCTCGACCTGGGCTGGTCGAACTCCCCTGCTCTGGATCCCATCCATCGGAGGGCGGCCAGTGTTGTTGCTGCTCACAGTACCATTTGGTTCCCCAGGTGGTGTGCTGGTGGTGCCCATCAAGCTGCACAAGTGTCCTTTCTGCCCCTACACGGCCAAACAGAAGGGCATCCTTAAGCGTCACATCCGCTCACACACAGGGGAGCGGCCCTACCCCTGTGAGACCTGCGGCAAGAGGTTCACCCGCCAGGAGCATCTGCGGGGCCACGCGCTCAGCGTAAGTGGAGGAGCTGGCGGTTCTCTCGGGACGGTGGGGTGGGAGTGGCGGTGGTTCATGACGTTCGTCTAATGTGAGGGCAAGGCCAGTCTGTATTTCTCTTCTCTGTCCACTGGGGTATTTCCAGAGAATTTTAAACATGTATTTCTGCTACTAAATTACACCTGGGTTGGTGGCACTTAGAGAAAGTTAAAACTTATATGGTAACAGACTAGTTTGCTTAGGAGGAAAGTTAAGAAAGTTTAGACCCTAGTCAGGAATGGTTGTCAAAAGGCAGAGAACACTGAGGCTTAGACAGGGGATTGTGGGTCTGTTCCCTGTGGTGTGATGCCAGAGGTAAGCTGCATTCTCGGTTTCCCACCCAACCTCAGCACCCCGGGGTGGGGAAGAGATATACTGCCACTTATAGGGCTACCTGTGAGCAGCAAAGAGGACCCAGCCCAAGCGGACCTCCCCTCCCACTGGCTGCCGCCTAGGATTCTGTCTCCCATGTGAGTGGGTGATTCCTACCTGCTAAAAAGCATTCAGGCCATTTAGAAAGGCATTGCATTTAAGATCGACTTTGAGCAAGGCAATCAGTCTTTGGAAAATCCAACATGAAAATGGTTTGGATTTCAAAAGACACTATCAAGAATGTGAAAAGACAACCCACAGAATGGGAGAAGAATCTTTGTGAATCATTTATCTGCTAAGGATCTAATAACCAGAATATATAAAGAATTCTTGGGCTTCCCTGGTGGCACAGTGGTTGAGAGTCCGCCTGCCGATGCAGGGCACACGGGTTCGTGCCCCGGTCCGGGAAGATCCCACATGCCACGGAGCGGCTGGGCCCGTGAGCCATGGCCGCTGAGCCTGCGCGTCCGGAGCCTGTGCTCCGCAACGGGAGGGGCCACAGCAGTGACAGGCCCGCGTACCGTAAAAAAAAAAAAAAAAAAAAAGCTTATAATTCAACAATAAAAAGACAACCCAATTAAACAATGGATGTGAATAGACGTTTCTCCAAAGAAGATAAACAAATGGCCAATAAGCACATGAAAAGATGCTCAACATGATTAGTCACTAGGAAAATATAAATCACAGCCACGATGAGATGCCACTTCACACAAACTAGGATTGCTATAATAATAATAAAAAAACCAAAAACAGATAGTAACAAAGTGTTGGCAAGGATGTGGAGACACTAGAACCCTCCTATACTGCTAGTGGGCACATAAAATGGTGCAGCCCCTGTGGAAGAGAGTTTGGCGGTTCCTCAAAAGGTTAAGCATAAAGTTACCATTAGGACGCAGCAATTCTACACAAGAGAACTAAAACAGACATTCACACAAAAACTTGCATACAGATGTTCGTAGCAGCATTATTCATAATAGCCAAAAAGTAGAAACAACCCAAATGTCCATCAACTGATGAATGAATAAACAAAATGTGGCATATCTGTACGATGGATACATGTTATTCAGCCGTAAAATGAAATGAGTTCCTGATACAGGCTACAGCATGGAACAACCTTGAAAGCATTATGCTATGTGAAAGAAGCCAGTCACAAAAGGCCACCTATCATGTGATCTCGTTTATATGAAATATAAAAAGTGGGCAGACCTATGGCGATAGAGAGTAGATTAGTGGTTGGGGCATGGGGGATGGGAGAGGCATGACGGTTAATGCGCACAGGCTTTCTTTATGGAGTGATGAAAATTTCTGGAATTAGATGATGGTGATGGTTGTACAACCTTATGAGTATACTTAAAACCACTGAATTGTACACTTTAAAAGGGTGAATCTTATGGTATGTGAATTATGGTTTTGAAAGAATCCAGATTTAAGATAAATACAAGGTTACTGACTGCCTCTGCTCTCAGTGCTGGCCCTAGCATACTTGTCTGAGAGTGGCCTTACCCCAAGGCCTCAAGTTTTTGTTTGTCTTTTTTTTTTCTTCAAATTATATCTCCAGTCCATCTTGACAACAATAGGTCCCTGGGTACCTTTAAGATGTTTCATTGGTTGGAATCCTCATTCCTTCTATTTTTCCACCTTGTACGAGGCCCAGTCTACTGCAGCCCAAAGACGTAGTCTTCAAAGGCTCCATCAGGTTGCAAGGGTCACATACACACTCGGGTTGGCTCAGGCATTGGGGGTTTAGCATAGGAAGCCCAGGAAACCTCAGGGGAAGCAGGGACATAGGTCAGGATGTAACGGCAACTCCAGCAACTTGGGTATTGTTGTTGACCCTTCTTCTGCATCAGCCTCTCTCTGTCACTGCCTCTTGTGTGTATCCTGCATCCAGAGCTCTCTAAAAGAGAGGCTCTGATTGATTCACAGATCCCCTATTGGCTGGAGTTCCTGAAAAGTGCATGCATTAGAAAGATAGCTCCTTATACAGAGGGGACCCCTGGGACTGCTGCCCTCATAAGGAGCTGCACGGAGTAGGAGATCAGGTTCTCTTTTCTAGTATGCAAAGCTCTTTTCATAAGTAAGGAATGCATTTATCAATGAAAAAATCAAGGGTGAAGCATCTGCTGACACTTTTAGAGAATACACTGTCTGGCAAATCTGCCTTCCTAATGGCTAAACAATCCAAGGTACGTAAGAGGCCATGCCTAAAATCCTAATCGGTTCACTGAGTGCCCTTTATGTGCCAGGCACTAGGGATATAGTAACAAATGTGACAGAGGACAGAGAACATGAATGAGGATAGTCCGTGACCTCCTGGAGCTTAGAATCTAGTGAATTTTACCAATGATTTGTTAGAAATAAAACAAAGGGAGAAGTATAGGTGAGACTGTATAGCTGGGGGACCTAATCTGGCCTGGAGTATCAGAGAAGACTTCCTTGAAAGTCATTAGTGGGAATTCCCTGGCGGTCCAGTGATTAGGACTCTGAGCTTTCACTGCCGAGGACGCGGGTTCCATCCCTGGTTGGGGAACTAAGATCCCCGTAAACTGCGCGGCACAGCTAGGGGGGGATAAAAAAGGCATTAGTAAGGAGGGAGGGGTGACCGTGGGGAGGAGGGCACACTCCACGCATGTCCGATGGCCCTGGGGTGGAAAGGACCTTGGTGAGGCTGAGACTGGCAGAGAGAGCAAGAGGGAGAGTGGTGAGAAATGAGACTGGAGGGTCAGCCAGGGGCCATGTCTCATGGGGCCCTGAAGGCCATGACTCAACCCCTTTTCTGTGACATTTACTGTGCTGGTGATTTTAGGTCCATAGGTCCAACCGTCCAATTATCTGCAAGGGCTGCAGAAGAACCTTCACAAGTCACCTGTCGCAGGGGCTGCGGCGCTTCGGGCTGTGTGACAGCTGCACCTGCGTTACAGACACACATGATGATGATGACGAATTGATGCCCATCAACCTTAGCCTGGTGGAGGCTTCGTCCGAGAGCCAAGAAAAGAGTGACACAGACAATGACTGGCCAATCTACGTGGAGTCTGGTGAGGAAAACGACCCTGGCGGAGAGGATTCAGAGGATAGACCCCAAATTCAGCCCAACTTATCAGATGGAGAGATGCTTACGTAGCAATAAATGAGTGGAGAAGAGGGTTTAGAATTTGTTCTTGCCAGTCCTGTGGTTGAAAGCCACCCTTTGTCCAATTTTGTGGAACCCTGAGAAGAACATTTTTTCACTGTTATTTGCATTTCTGTTAGACTACATGGTGGAGGTTGGATTCTGTGACTCAAAGGACTTTTTAGTGCCGCCCTTGATTTCTGAAAGCTTTCTGAGTGAATCAAGGTTGGCTCTGAGGCGTCCCGTTTTTCCTGCCATGCATCCAAACTCTGGTTTGAAGGAAGATAACAAAATCTCCATACTTTTTTCATAGTGTCTCAATCTTTCTGCATTCCTGTGTCGTCATCCTCTTGCTCTGAAAAGGTGGGCAAGAATATATTAAGTTTTGAGATCAATCTTACTTCTGCCAAGCCTCTTCTAATGAATTCCATACTTTAATTTTCTGGTGAAGTATTAAGGAGAAAGTTTCCTTGATATAAGGCAGACACGGTCGTCTGGCTATATGACTGTAAAAATTACTTTCTAAATCTAAGATTGCAGTGTTAAAGGCTGGGGGTGTTTATGTGCAGACAAGCATGGAAATGAGCTGAAAGTTTCCTTATGGCACTGTGACTTGCCCCGTTGAATTAAATTTTAAGTTAGCCCCGGGAAGGGAGCCTGAGAGCCCAGGTCTGGGTGGTTTCCCTGTTTGGCTTGGGATTTAACAATTCTGTGCACACAAATAACCTGTTTTATGATCATAAAACAAGGCATTTGGGCAAAACTCAAAATGCTCCTATGCGTTTTCCAGCCATTTCCAAGAAGCCACTACTGTGTAACCTGGAAATGCAGCCACCACTGACATTCCTTTACTTCGTTTATGAATAGAACTCTAATTGGAGGGAAAGGGTAAGCCAATATAAGCAAGTTATATGTCTAAATTGTTTACCTTTTAAAAGATCCTTTGGAGGGAAAGGGAAGGTTACTAGAAGAACAGGTTTTTAAAACGAGTCTGCTTTTCACCCACTTTGCAGCCATGCAATTATTCTAACAAAAGAGACTGTACTTCTTTAAAAGTCGAAAGAGCAGGAAATATTAGGGATTAAAGATATTTAAGGCACTTTCATAATTTTGTCTTATGTTAAAGTATCCAAAATGAATTTTCTTCCTTCAGTTTTACTATAGTTGTATTTCAAAAGACGGTAAAAAAAAAAAAAAAAAAAAAAACACTTTCCTTTCTGCCTCTTGAACAAAAAGAGATAATCAAAAAATTGTAAATTGGCTTGTAAATAAATGTTAGCATTGAAGGGTTCAGAAGGTGTTTAAACTGTACTTCTCAATAGAAGTTAGAACCCTAGGATGGTGCTAGCCCCAGACAGCAGCTGAATTCTTGGACCCCAGTCCACACAGTAGGACCACACATTGGCCTGAAGTAGACTGGAAGTTTAAAAACCGGTCTATTAACAGAGATAGTCGGAAAATTATTGTTCTAGATCAAGAATTACACATTGAAAATTTTCAAGGACCAGAAACACTTCTTACCAGCAATGAAAATATTAGCGTTGTTTTAAAAGCAGGACCTTAGCAAAAGGGAAACCTAAAAGGAGGTGTAGAAGATATACTTTGCAGGGAGTTATGTTTGATATTTTCGTTCTCTCCGTTCAAAGCGTTTCTGATGTTTTCATATGACTTTTCTACCTCACAGTTCAACGCTCTGCCTGCTTTCTCTGGCAGAGCAGTGATCCTCTCTGGTGACCCCATAACCTATTCACATCACTGGGTGCCAAATAAAAAATTTTACATTAGAGATTACACTCTAAGACAGTGATTTTCAACTGGGGGTGATTTTGCCCCCCAGAGTACATATATCTGGCAATGTCTGGAGACATTGGCTGTTTGGAGTTTGCGTGTTGGCATTGGGAATAGCTGAATTCGGTCACTGAATTCTATCACTTTTAAAGGAGATAATTCCTCTGTGTGGACTATCAGATAATAAACTGTCCTCAGTTTTAAATTTATGTTCCCATTTGGTGGTCAGCATTTATAATCTGCACAGTGTCTTTGAGGTTTAATTTGTGGAGTTGGTGATATTTTTATAAGTAAATTCACAGTTGGGCCCAATGCAGACCATTAGTGATTTAGTTTATATTTGGCATCTTTCTGGCATATTCAGTCCAAGTTTGCAAAGGGATTTTTTTTCTAATATTACATATACTGCATGGATGGGAACAGGATTTTTACTTGTAATGGGATTGAAAAGCGGCACCCTTGGGAAGTTGTTTCTTTTGGGAGAAGGAAACAGGCTTTCACAGGGGTTGGAAAGGAATATAAATAAGGCCTGGATCTGTAATACCTTTAGAAATGACATAGAGCATCATGGCTTCTGGTCATTTGGCAGAAAGATGCCAGTCTGATGTAAATATTTTGGTGGTCACTGTACTTTGAATATTCCTTAAGAAAGCTATTGACCCAGTGGTCTGCAGAATGTTGTGAAATAGAGTATCCTGGAGGTTCAGAATATTATGAAGGGTTTTTTTATTTTGTTGTTGTTGTTAATTGATGTTGTAATAAACCCCACGTAGAGAAAGACAACAGGCAGGGCTGCATGCACTGATTCTGAGGGCGGTGGGGAGACTGGAGTGGCCTTTGGTCACTTGAATTCTTACTGTTTCATTTGGACGTCTAGGTTTTTCTTGTGTGTCCTTTGTGCATTGACAATAGAATTATCTCTGTGAAGTGTAATGTAATAGGGTAGAGAGGGGCAAGGGGATGGGGTGGGTGAGAAGTTCCTGTTACGCTCTGTTTTGAGCATTACCACTGTACTTCCTGTCATTGTTGGTCCTTTGTAACTTGCTTTGTGCTTTCATGTGTTCGTGCTGTCTTTTAACCCCAAAAGGGGGGTGCTTTATTCAGTTGCTTATGATAGGCAATGTTTTCATTGATTTTTGCTCAATATTTCCACCAAATATTGCTGTGTTCCTCAAACGTTTCATTAAAGTTATGAAAATTTGAATTCTTTTCTTCAAATAATGCTTCTGTAGAGTTAAATGAAAAGTTGTTTGTTTGGCAAGGGTAGTTTGGTTGGTTTCTAATACGTCCTAGTTTTCAAAGGTGACACTAACTCACACCATTGTGATCAGATGATATGGAAGCTTCATAACTTGAGGAGGACATTTAGCATCTGTTCTGACCCTCCAGATGGATAATTTTACTACTGCCAATGCTTCATTGACAGCTGTGGTTTGGGGAAACTATTTTTATATCCATCATTTGATATTTTGGCCCTCTGTCAGTAGCATATTAAAAATTAGTGGGGGTTAGGATTGGGATTATGTGTTCAGATGAAGAAGGTTTAGCAGTAACAAGCTTGGGGATTTTAAGGGAAGGCATCAATTTGACATATATGTCTTGATCACGTGTAATGGATATGGATTATCTGTCATGCAGACTGTGAAGGGTATGATTAGGATTTTTTTGGAAGCAGAAGAATGTGCCAGACAGTTTCACTTCTTTCTATTATCCATAGTCTCTGAGGAGCTTCTCCTGCCACCAGAAAAAGCAAGCAAATAGTAATACGGTGCCCTCCAGGGGTCTACTTAGGCACAATCGAATGTTTAGAAACATTCAAACTCATAAACTACCACAGCAGATTCACTTAGAAGGACATAGGATGGGAAGCACGGGTCACCAGCAGGGCAGAGCCAGTCGTTGCTCCTCCGTCGGAGTCCCTGCCTCTGTCCCTGTGGTTCAGGTGCAAGGAGACAGACACACATCAGGCAAGTATGGAAGCTATTCTGGCTTAAAAGCCTCTTGTCCCATGGGGGCAAGTATCTCTTATAACAACTCCATAGAAATAACTTCCAGGGTCCCCACAAGAGACATGTCTCTTCCAAGAGTCACTGTGGTTCAGGAAGCCCAGAGGTGTGGCTTCCTATCAGACATTTGTAGTTCTCCCAGTCTGGATACAGTTCACCAGTTCGGGGTCATTTCTACCATAGGTAATGTTGCCTAGCAACATGGTTGATATACTACTGTTTATTAGGTTGCCAGGGGAACAGAGCTAGAAAGTTAACCCAAGGTTAAATTCTCACACAGAAGGGGAAAAGGTTTTGTTAATCCTTTACCAAACGGTATGCTGAGCAATTAAATAAGAGTTATTGCACCTAGTTCCTATGAAATATAGCCAGAGGAATTTCCTGTTAAAATGTAGCCCACACCAACTCACTTTTCCTTGAAGAGTATTCATTCTTTGTGCTTAGCTACTCATGATTAATACACTGCAAATTTTGCTGAGGTATGTGTAAGAGTTGGATAAATGGTCCCGTCAAAATTATCCCATCAAAATGTCTTGTATCCTTTGGTGCTACTCAGAGTAGGCAGGTATAATATAACATACTATAGGGACATCATTGAATGGAAATTTCTGGGGATCCTATCAATCACACTTTGATAGGAACCTATGTCCACCTGGCAACCACCAAACACTAGGCTCTTGATAATGGTGCCTCTTATTACTGTATCATGTGATGCTACCCTTGCCTGCTTCTGTTGCTCCTGGAAGAGCAATAAGTGAGGACAGCCAGTTATTTATTCAACAGTTATTCAATAATTATTTATGGAGTCCTTATTATGTGTCAGGCACTGTACCCCTGATGTACTGTCAAGGGTACATCAATGAACAATTCCTGTCCTCGCAGAACTTGCACTGTGTAATCAGGGGGGCCAACAAACAACACAGTTTGGGGTGTGACAATAGGGGCAAGGACAGGGTGCCCTGAAAGTGCTTGGGTAGAGCAACCAGCCCAGTCTTAAAACCTCAGAGAAGTCTTTCTTGTCTAAGCTACTGTTGTGGTGGTCCTTCCCGTCCAGTAAACTTCGTGCTTTGGGATACAATTTATAAGCAACTTAAATAGTTTCTGACATTTCCTGCCTTTTCCAAACATGGTGGCTTTGGACATTAACAGTGTTTAAATTACATGCTTTATTCAGGTATATAAAAATATTACAAAAATTCAAAATATCCTAGTCGTTAGAAAATATGCATCAGATGCTGTGGGATTTTTTGTGTGTGTGTGTGGTACGCGGACCTCTCACTGTTGTGGCCTCTCCCATTGCAGAGCACAGGCTCTGGACGCGCAGGCCCAGCAGCCATGGCTCACCGGCCCAGCCGCTCCGTGGCATGTGGGATCCTCCCGGACCGGGGCACGAACCCATGTCACATGCATCGGCAGGCGGACCCTCAACCACTGCGCCACCAGGGAAGCCCAGATGCTGTGGTTTTCTTATTCAAGAAACAACAACAACAGGGACTTCCCTGGCGATCCAGTGGTTGAGACTTCGCCTTCCAATGCAAAGGGGTTCGGGTTCGATATGTGGTCGGGGAGCTAAGATCGCACATGCCTCACATCCAAAAAAACCAAAACATAAAAAAAACCCATAAAACCCCCAAAAAACAGAAGCAATATTGTAACAAATTCAAAAAAGATTTTAAAAATGGTCCACATAAAAAAAGAAAGAAAAGAAACAGCAACAAATAATCTACCAACAAATAACTTCTCCACCCCCTGTAATAAGTTAGAAGAAAGGTATTGTTACTGTGACAGATGTGGAGGAGCCCTATTGCATATGGATCGGGTCTTGGTTGACCATGTAAACCAGTTAATTCCCAGACCAGATAGATATGGAACAGAACCATTAAATCAAAGGATTTGAGAAATAGAAAGGACTTTGAGGATAGTCTCCTCCAGAGAGATTTTACAGAGAAATGAAATGACTAGTTTTTAGTTCCCACACAGCTAGTTAGCATCAGAAACCAGATCCTGTCAGGCCAACGCTGATAACAAACAAACATGTTTGGGCAGGCACCAAAGACCATCTGTAGACAGCATTTGTTTCCTCGGGTACCCATCAAACTAAAACTACAGAAGAGGAAATGGCTATTTTAGCCTCATGTGGCTTTGTGTGATCCTGGCCTGAATTCTTGTAATGCTTAGACAGGGAGGGGGAAAATCATATGTTGAACATGAGGGAGTTAATTTAATTTCTTTTCCTATAATACATATATATATATATATATATATATATTTTTTTTTTTTTTTTTTTTTTTTTTTTTTTTTTTT
>NW_020837953.1:27206981-27286053 GCF_003676395.1 Aethalodelphis obliquidens | reverse complement strand
TATATATATATATATTTTTTTTTTTTTTTTTTTTTTTTTTTTTCCGGTACGCGGGCCTCTCACCGCTGCGGCCTCTCCCGCCGCGGAGCACAGGCTCCGGACGCGCAGGCTCAGCGGCCATGGCTCACGGGCCCGGCCGCTCCGCGGCATGTGGTATCTTCCCGGACCGGGGCACAAACCCGTGTTCCCTGCATCGGCAGGCGGACCCCCAACCACTGCGCCACCAGGGAAGCCCCTATATATATATTTTTGATTAATTAATTAATTAATTTATTTTTGTCTGTGTTGGGTCTTCGTTTCTGTGCGAGGGCTTTCTCCAGTTGTGGCAAGCGGGGGCCACTCTTCATCGCGGTGCGCGGGCCTCTCACTGTTGCGGCCTCTCTTGTTGCGGAGCACAGGCTCCAGACGCGCAGGCTCAGTGGTTGTGACTCACGGGCCTAGCTGCTCTGCGGCATGTGGGATCTTCCAGACTAGGGCTCGAACCCGTGTCCCCTGCATTGGCAGGCGGATTCTCAACCACTGCGCCACCAGGGAAGCCCCCCCTCCGCCCACATATTTGAAACAGCATAACCACCATCAACACACACACACACACACACACACACACACACACACACACACACACATCGAAATTTTATTGTCCACTTATCTAATATGTATCTGGTATTTGATATTAATGTATTCACTTTGTAAAAACTTTCAAATTAAAAAATTTACATTATCTTGAAATTACTTTTGCCAACTTCTCTAGCAGATATTTTGAAATATAAATTGGGTATGATTCTGGGAAGGTGACAAGGACAATCATATTTGAAACAAAAACCCACATATTTTTAAGACAGCAACCCATATAATATTATGGTATTGAGTGAAAATGTATTTTAGGTATTTCTTGACTCAGTGGATTTTTACAAAGCTACTGCAAAAGCTATTTTTACTTAAAGTTCTGTGATAATATATAAAAGTTAAAAGTAAAAAGATTAGTGACTTGACAATCTAAAAATATGTAGAAGCAGTGATCCTGATTGTTAATGATCTCAAGATTGGGATTAAAATTAATGTAAATCATCTTTAATTTGGTTAAATAAACCTGGGGGTAAACAGGGAATAATCTCAAACTAAATTTTTGTTTTGATTTATAAAAAGTCAGATTAAGACACCTAGTGACAAATTTAGAATAGGAACAGCCTCCTCTGGGTTCAAGGAAAAGCCTTTTGTTCCTTTATTGCTCATTTTGTCTTCAGAAACAAATGTAATTTAACTATTTTCTGTACCTCCCAGATTTAAAATTGACCCAAATTAGATAACTGCAAGTTTTACAACGGCTAAGGTCAAAATGGTCAAAACAATTTCTTTAGAATGAATGAAATATATTGAGGGTTGAGCTTCTCACATGAATGAGTTAATAATCCTTCATCATTTAAACTTAGTTAACTGGTTTTCTCAGGGCAATTATTTTACATGAAATTTTATGAATATAATATTAGTTAAGAAAAACCTCCCACAAAACAATGAGAGCTATTAAATAGAGCTCTAAACAGAAGCTTCCATCAGCATCCTTTCCCACCTCTGTCCCCTGGTATTGGGACCAATTACTTCCTTATATTAAACAGTTTCCGGGCAGAGTATTCCAAGCCAGGACGTTTTAGGTTCTGTGAAAGAAGACTGACCACCCCTTGATGAGTGGGTGATGTGGGATGCAATATAAGCAAAAGCAATGGCAGATAACACAAAAATCAGAAAAGGTGCAGCCTTTCTAAGTGCTTAGGTCTACAGGCATACACTTTCCAACAACTCTTAGAAGAAAAATAGAAACTGACTTTATCTTTGGCTTCCAAGTTACCAAGTGGATTAGTTCCTCTAACAAAGGCACTTGTCAAAACTATCAGGAAAAAAAAAAAAAAAAGACAAAGTTGGAAGTGATCCTGACCATTAAAACAATAGCAACTGATACCTTTTTTAAGGAGTGGGAAATTTTCTGCTTTTTAGAACTGAATTGGTCTTGATGTTATAGTGGTTATGTACCAGATCTGTTTATATGATTCAATGTTGTCCCCAAGTGTGTTGCTTTGCCATTTTTACTCTTTATATATAAAGAACTACAAATAAGACAGAATGAAGTAATAAATTGGTGGATATAATCTATATAATTTAGATGTGACTTCTCATTTCTGTTGTTTTGGCATTCCATTTTTAACATAAATCTTTAAGTCGTGTTTTAAATATTATTTCTGCTTAAACAGTTTCAAATATTTATCTTCTGAAGACAGGAAGTTGGTTCAGTTTTAGCAATGTACTGACATAATTTTACATTTTAAAAAATGTTGAGGCAGGTTTATTTAAGATTGGCTGGGCTCACTGCCAGCTCTTGAGAAAAGCATTTACAGCCTATAGATTTTAAAAAGATTCCCTCATAACAATATAGAACTGCTAACACTATATACACTTTCCATCTGTTTGAAGACTCATTTTCATTTAGTAATAAGCAAAAAAAGTTACTGTCTAGAGCAGAGGTTGGGTCAGATCTGCTTGCTGCCTGTTTTTGGCAAATAAAGTTTTCTTAGAACACAAGCTCACCCATTCCTTTCCGTATTGTATATGCCAGCTTTTGCGCTACAGGGGCAAAGTTGAGTGGTTGCAACAGACACCTTTCGTCTACAAAGCTCAAAATATTTACTATCAGAACTTTATAGCTTGCCCACTTGTGATCTAGAATGTTGGATGGGACGTGAGATCTGTTATTCCTTATGTGGAGATGATGGAGATGAGGTAGGTTCCACCAATATGGTGAGCATCACAAGCATTTAAACCAATCTGGGTATGTATGAACCAATCTGTGAACATCACTAGGATTTAAACATGTCTTGTATGTATGAGAGTCAGTGAAAGGGCACAGCTGATGTGTATGAAGTTTTGGGGGGAAGTCGCTGGAAGGATCTGACCAGGAGAAAAGAGAGTCATTTGTCTCAGCTCCAATGAAGTACGCCTGAGCCTTCAGTGTGAGAGCTACAGGCAGAAACTCAGTGAGTATGATCCAAGATCTTGGTGAGATGCTGGGAGCTCAAACTTCACTGCTTTGAACATCTGATGCCAAAGCTTGAGACGGAGTGGGAGGGCAGGAGCACTGACTGCCCTGCACCTCTGTAACTCTGCACTTCCTTGATGTATTCTTAGCACAGCTGTGGCTCACAGGCAGTAGCAAGAGAGGTTAAATCCAGATGGACAGGGAATTCCCTGGCAGTCCAGTGGTCAGGACTCCGCGCTTCCACTGCAGGGGGCATGGGCACTAAGATCCTGCAAGCTGCGTGGTGTGGCCAAATAAATAAATAAATCCAGCTGGACAGCCTCTAATGGTGAGCAGTGGAGGCAGCTGGGATGTCAGCTTTCCCAGGCACCCCTGAATTCAGCAGCAGCAGACATCCAAGTGCCCCTCTTTGTCAGGGCACTTTTGGTTTCAAGGAACAAGCACTCAAGCAAGCTTAAGACAATGGTTCTCAAAGTATGGTTCTAGGACCAGCAACATCAGCATCATCCCTAGAAGCATTCTGCTTCAAGCTAAAGTTTGAGAACAGTTTTAAGAGGATTTATTTCAAGAGTAAAATGAGCGACATTATGAGTGTTCTAGGAGAGGAAGTCAGCAGATCACCCAGAATTAGAAAGTCAGGACTGAGGCTGTTATGGTCCTTGTCCGCCTTGCTGTGCCTGTGTGAGGCTCCCCAGCCATTCTCAGACTAGCTTTTTTTCTGCCCATTTATCAGTTCTAAATGACTGCCCCAGCCCCTACCTGTCCTTCAGTTAAAATCCTCCAAAGGAAAACACCTCGGTTTCTGCCCAGCAAAGGATGGGTTCCCTTGGGTCACATGGTAACTTGGGCAGAGGAGGGTTGGGGGTCAAGGCGTCAGGGGATATTATTTGGATGTTACTTGGGTGGGTGATGACAGTATGAGAGGCAGAGCCCCTGAGAAGGGGCCTTAGAGAGGGCAGCTATATTGACATATATGTCTCCTATACCAAGAAAGTCAAGGCAGACAGGAAATTTGGGCGCATGCCTCATACAGCTCCAAGAATTCCGAGAATCAATGGGAGGAAACCTGCAGATGGCTGTTGTGTTTTTGATTAGAAGGGGAGCAAAAGTCTATTTAGTTATATACCCAAAAGAATTGAATTTGAAAACAGGTGTTCGAACAAAAACTTGTACGCAAACATTCTTAGCAGTTCTATTCATAATAGCCAAAAGCTGGGAACACCTAAATATCCATCAACTGATGAAAGGATAAAAACAAAATGTGTTGTATGCATACAGAATATTATTCATCCATTAAAAGGAATGAAGTTCTGATACATGCTACAACATGGACAAACCTTGAAAACATTATGCTGAGAGAAGTCACAAAGGATATCGTACTGTATTATTCCCTTTATAGAAAATACTCAGAATAGGCAAACCCCTAGAGACAAAAAGCAGAGTAGTGGTTGCCAGCAGCTGGTTGGGGAGGGATATAACCACTCAGATGTAATGGGTGGTTTCCCTTTGAGAGGATGAAAAAGTTCCGGAACTAGATAGTGGTGATGATTGTACAACACTGTGAATATACTTGATGCCACTGAATTGTACTTTAAAATGATAAATTTTATATGCATTTTCCAAAAAAAAAAAAAAGTCTATTTAGTAGGACTCCCGTTAGGTATTTCCGGGAGGGCGTCGGGGCAGCCCCGGGACTGGCCCGCGAGCCTCTCTGCTGGCCCAGGCGCGGGCGGAGGCGCCGCGGGCTCTGGCCCCGGGCGGCTGCGGCGGTGGTGGCGGCGGGATGCGGACCGGGTGCGGCGCCCCCCAGAAGTCCCCGGGGCCCGAGAGCGGCGGGAGGCGCAGAGGCGAGCGGGCACCATTTGCAGCCTCGGGCGCAGGGGCGGCGGCACGACGGCTCGGAGGGGCTGGAGACGGTCACAAAGGAGACGCGGCCGTCCGGCTCCGAGGACCCGGCCTCGGGGCGGCGGCAAGGCGGGTGGTAGCTGGGCGCACCGGTTCCCGGACTGCGCGGCCGCCACGCCCTCCCGGCCCGGCCCGGCCCGCCTGCGCGCTTCAGAGGGTGTGCGGCACAATGGCCGCGCCCTCCGGGCTGCCCCCGCCGAGCGCCGCGCCCCCCTGGCCGCTCGGCCCAGCTCCGCCGCGGCGCCAGGAAAGGCGGGAAGGCGCGCGGAGCCTCCTGGCGGCGGCGGCGGCGGGAAGGCGGCGCGGAGCCGGTGCCGAGGGCTGTAGCCGTTGGGCGCCGAGGACTCCCGGAGAGTCGGCGTCTGGCCGGGCTCAGGCTGCGTGGCGAGTGACGAGCGGCCCGTCGGATGGAGCAGCGGAGGTGGTGGCGGGTGGGAGAACAGGCCAGCTAATCTGTAGCATCTCCCTCTCTTGGTTTTGTGTGTCTCATCTCGACTAGATTCAGGCTATGCGTTTAGGCAGGACTCTCACAGGACTTTCAATGCGTTCTTCTCAAAGCATCACATCAGTGGCCCACTTTGTCAATTTGTTTCATTACTGATGACGTTCATTTTGATCCTTGATTAAAATTATGTCTGCTGAGCTTCTCCACTGTGAAGGTACACTTTTCCCATTTGTAGCGAGATACTTTGAAACTATATACATCACGCATTTCTCATCAAACCGCTAAAATTTTATTCATTAATTTTTCCTTCCAGTTTTTTTTTTTTTTTTTTTTTTTTTTTGGTACCCGGGCCTCTCACTGTTGTCGCCTCTCCCGTTGTGGAGCACAGGCTCCAGACGCGCAGGCTCAGCGGCAATGGCTCACGGGCCTAGCCGCTCCGCGGCATGTGGGATCTTCCCGGACCGGGGCACGAACCCGTGTGCCCTGCATCGGCAGGCGGACTCTCAACCACTGCACCACCAGGGAAGCCCTCCTTCCAGTTTTATTCAGATATAATTGACATACAGCACTGCATAAGTTTAATGTGTACAGCATAATGATTTGAGTAATATACATCATGAAATGGTTATCACAATAAGTTTAATGAACATCCATCACCTCATATAGATATAAAATTAAAGAAATAGAAAAAAAGATTTTTCTTTGTGATGAGAACTCAGGATTTACTCTCAACAACTTTCATATATAACATACAGCAGTGTTAGTTATATTTATCATGTTGTACATTACATCCCTAGTACTTATAACTGGAAGTTTGTCTGTTTTGACTGCCTTCATCCAATTCCCACCTCCCCCCCCACCCCCTCAAACTCCCCCTCCCCTTCCGATAACCGCAAATCTGATCACTTTTTCTGTGAGTTTGTTTGTTTGTTTTTGACATATAATTGACCTACAACACTATGTTAGCTCCTGTTACACAACACAGTGATTAGATATTTCCATACATTTCAAAAATGACCACCAGGATAGGTCTGGTTATGATCTCTCACCACACAAAGGCATTACATAATTATTGACTGTATTCCCCACACTGTAACTTTCATACCCGTGACTCATTTATTTTGCAACTGCAAGTTTGTACTTCTTAATCTCCCTCAACTATTTATTTTATTAAGTCATATGGACTCATGGATTCCTGCTTATTCATTGGGCTGTAATCTGTTGCAATCATTTATTTTAATACTCAAAGTATCCCAGATTTGGCCAGTGGAAGCCCATTGAAGCCAACTTTTGTGTCCATTTGATGTGTCCCTATAGTTATTTGAACACGTTATTCCTTTCTTACACAAGATGTTCCAGGCTCATCGTGTCCTTTTTTCCTGCCCCAGCCCCAGAATCAGATACTTCTCCAAGGAGCTTTGGTTCTTTTTAGTGGAGAACAGTTATTTAGAAACCAAAATCTGGATGCATGGTGTGTTCCTTGCTTATGAAGAGTTGCTGTTTTCAGGCCCTCTCAGCGGATATTTCCATAGATACACAGATAAAGAGAGAGATAGATTGACATACAGACAGGTAAACCCAATTCCAGCCCAACAGCACAGAATTCATTCTAATTTTCTCCCTCTTACTGATTTTTGGTGTATGTGCTGTTAAGGGGAATACTACTACATTTATCCTTTCAAAAACTTTTATTTCCATCATTAAAGTATTCCTATCAATAAAATCTGAAAGTACCAAAAACTGCATGGAGGAAAATCAACCATCTTAGCATTAAAATGAAAAACAAAACCCACATTTTGTAAATTTACTTTCAGCTTTTCCTTTATGTGTCAGTCTCCTCTTTAAAGTTATAGGAAATCATACCGTGAATACAATTCTGTACCCTGCTTTTTCATTTAAGTTTGCAGGGATAGGCAAATTACAGCCCACAGGCCAAACCTGACTCACTGCCTGTATTTTTCCATGAACTAAAATTGGTTTTTAAATTTTAAGTGATTGAAACAAAATCAAAAGAGGAATACTATTTTGTGACATGTGAAAATTGGATGAAATTCAAACGTAAGTGTCCATAAATTGTTTCATTGGAGCACGGTCATGCATATTTATTTATAAATTGTCCATGGCTGCTTTTCCCTATGACAGCAGAGCTGAATCATTGTAGAAGAGCTGTGTTGCCCACAAAGTATAAAATACTATTTGGCCCTTTACAGAAAAGTTTGCTAACCCCTGAAATGTTGTATTTTAATCACATTATTGAATTAGCTGCTAAATCTGTGCTTTGAAGCATTATTTGAGGGACAAAAATAATACTTAGCACATTTTAGGTGCTTAATAAAGGAATTTCTTCCAAATAATTCAGGAAGAGAAGGGAATAGGAGGAAGAAAAGGACGAGGAATAATGGCTGTTAGACTTGTCTCTTTGCAGGTGTTTGCTGAACTTATTATTCCCAACTAGAGGAAAAGATGTCTTTTCACTGGTCATTAAAAGGAAAGATGTCTGTCATCAGTCTTTCATGACTGAAATAATAGCTTCTTAAAGTCCTTTGAAAAAATTATTTGGGCCCCAGATAATCTTGTTGTTACCAAGTTAGTAATACGTCTAATTTTAGCTAGCTTTTCCCCTTAGTTTTGCAGCTTTGGTGAGTTGTAAAAATGCCTCTATAAGACTCACAGATGTAGAGACGAAACTAGTGGTTACCAGCGGGGAGAGGGAAGGGAGGAGGGGCAAGATAGGGGTAGGGGAAAAAAAAGGTGATTATGGGATTATATGAAATCATGTGTGTAAAACTTTTGAAAATGGTAAAGCACTGTAGAGTTTTTTGTTTTTTTGGTTTTTTTTTTTTTGCGGTACGCAGGCCTCTCACTGTTGTGGCCTCTCCCGTTGCGGAGCACAGGCTCCGGACGCTCAGGCTCAGCGGCCATGGCTCACGGGCCCAGCCGCTCCGCAGCATGTGGGATCTTCCCAGACCTGGTCACGAACCCGTGTCCCCTGCATCGGCAGGCGGACTCTCAACCACTGTGCTACCAGGGAAGCCCAGCACTGTAGAATTTAAAGAATCTTTCATTCAATAAAAAAAATTAATTAATTCGGGAGATTGGGATTGACATATACACACTACTATATATAAAATAGATAACTAATAAGGACCTACTGTATACCACAGAAACTCTTCTCAATACCCTGTAATGACTTATATGGAAAAAGAATCTAAAAAAGAGTGGATATATGTATATGTATAACTGATTCACTTTGCTGTACAGCAGAAACTAACACAACACTAAATCAACTCTACTCCAATAAAATTTTTTTTTGAAAGTCAAAAAAAGAAAATGGCTCTATAACAAACGTGGGAAGATGGTAGGGAGCTGAAGAGGCCTCTCCTACCTTGTGTCTCCCCCACCTCTAGCCATGTGGTCTGAGCAGGGATAAATGCTGAGACACTTTCTATTTAGATCTCTTTAACTGAAGATCAGCCATGAGTTTATTATTTGTATTATTTATGTCTGTAATTTTGAAAGTGACATTTAATTTTTTCAATACTTATATTATTGAGAGGTGGGGTTTTTATACTCTCCTCTTGAATCTGGGGGGGCTTATGATGGCTCTACCATGTCGTGTATGGCAGAAGTGATGCTCGGAGACTAGGAAAGGCCATGTGCCTTCCACCTAGCTCTCTTGGAATGCTGGCTCTTGGGACACTCCCTCTGGGTTTGCTGCCCCATGGAAGCCAGCCACCGTGCAGGGAAAAGCCAAGCCATGTGGAGAGGCCATGTACATAGCCTCTCCAGCCCAGGCTCAGCCATGTGAGTGAAGAAGCCGTTTTGGAGTGACTCCTGCAACTAACATTCTAACTCCTAGCTGTCAGCCACCAGTTGAGGCCCGGGATGGGGTGGAGCACAGAAGAGCAGCCCCCACTGTACCCTTTCAGAATTCATAACCCACAGAATCAATATGCCCAATAAAATGGTTCTTTTGTAATTATAATTATTATTATTAGCCATACCGCATGGCTTGTGGGATCTTAGTTCCCAGATCAGGGATTGAACCTGGCCCACAGCAGTGAAAGTGCTGAGTCCTAACCACTGGACCGCCAGGGAAGTTCCAAGTGGTGGTTGTTTTATACCACCAAGTTTGGGATGGATGCTGTACGGCAAAAGTAACTGGAACAATACTGTCTCAATACAGGACCAGTGAAAAGCCATGGAGAGCAAAAGGATAATTAAAGCTGAAGGTCGTTAGTATAACTGAATATTAAATATAGTTCTGAGTTTTCTAGCAGCCAAAAATATAAGCAGAAAGATGGCTAAATGTAATAGTTCTCGTTGTATAATAATAGGAAAATGGCTATTTGTCAGGAGAAAGGTGGTTTTTCTGTCACTAAACTCTAAAAGGAATTTATTAAACAGTTCCCTCTGAAAGGGATATTGAGGGACTTCCCTGGTGACACAATGGTTAAGCATCCGCCTGCCAATGCAGAGGACACAGGTTTAAGCCCTGGTCTGGGAAGATCCCACATGCCACGGAGCAACTAAGTCTGTGTGCCACAACTACTGTGCCTGCGCTCTAGAACCCACGAGCCACAACTACTGAGCCCACGCACCTAGAGCCCATGCTCTGCAGCAAGAGAAGACACCGCAGTGAAAAGCCTGCGCACTGCAACGAAGAGTAGCCTCCCCTCACCGCAACTAGAAAAACCTTGTGAGCAGCAATGAAGACCCAACGCAGCCAGAAATAAATAAATAAATAATGAAATAAAATAAAAATAAAAGGGATATTGAAAAAATATTATGGGCAAATTCTTTATCAGCAGTTTTATAGAATTCATAAGGGCTATTTCTAATATGGACCATCAATAAACCTCAAGTACCCAACACTAAATAATAAACTCATATTGTCTAAGTGTGTAGCTTGATGCAGAGACAGAGCTCATAAAATCTAGAGGTAAAAAAGCACATTCCTTTGACCCTCTGAGCAACCATACACACCAGGCTTTTGGCAAGGGCTTGTCAGCAGCCAATCATTAAAAGATAACTTTTCTGGTGGATGTCTGGATTGCAGGAATTCTGTGATGTTGACTGAAGGTCCCTTACACGCTTTAAAACACAAGAAGACAAAGTGGCAAGGTCTACAAGACCTCAGCATGAAGGCGGGACTACAGACTGGAAGCAGGGCTGAAGCTTTCTTTAAAAAATAATCTTGAAACACATCGAAACAACTCAATTTTTAAAAAATGAGCAAAAGATTTGAACTACACCAAAGAAGGTATATGGATGGCAAATAAGCACATGGAAAGATGGTCAATGGCGTTAGTCATTGGGGAAATACAAATTAAAACCACAATGCGAAGCAAAACCACCACACACCTACTAGAGGCTAAAAACAAAAACAAAACCTGACAATACCAAGCACTGGCGAGGATGTAGAGCACAGGAACTCTCATATGTTGCTGGTGGGAATGAAAAAAGACAACAGCTACTTTGGAAAGAAGTGTGGCAGGTTTTAATCAAGTTAAATGCATACCTAGTGTATGCCCTGGAAACCCTCCTAAGTATTTACTCCTAAGAAGTAAATACTTTTAAGTATTTACCCAAGAGAAATGAAAACTTAGGTTCACACAAAAAAATCCAATGTGAATGTTTATAGCAGCTTTTTTGTTTTTCATAAATGTCCCAAGCTGGAAACAATCCAAAAGTTCTTCAACTAGTGAATAGATAAATGGGTGTTACATCTGTCCAAGGGAATATTACTTAGCAATAAAGAAGGGAGGAACTAGTGTTACATGCAACAACATGGATGAATCTCAAATAAATTATGTGAAGGGGGAGAAATCAGACTCAAAAAACTACCACTTGGGGCGTCCCTGGTGGCGCAGTGGTTGGGGGTCCACCTACCGATGCAGGGGACGCGGGTTCATGCCCCGGTTCGGGAGGGTCCCGCATGCCGCGGAGCGGCTGGGCCTGTGGGCCATGGCCGCTGGGCCTGCGCGTCCGGAGCCTGTGCTCCGCAGCGGGAGAGGCCACGGCAGTGAGAGGTCGGCGTACCGCAAAACAAAACAAAAAAACTACCACTTAATGTTTAAAATGGCAAATATTAACCATATATATCTCTATATATGGATAGATATCTATCTATCCATATATATAGATAGATATCTATATATCTATCTCACAATTTACAAAAAGGCTATATGCTGTAGGATTTCATTTATATGCCATTCTGGAAAAAGGAAAGCTATAGGGACAGAGAACAGATCAGTGGTTGCCAGGAGATGGGGGGGATGGAGGGGTGTTAACTACTAAGGTTCAGCATAATGGAGGTTTTTTGGGGGGTGACAGAGAATTGTTCTGCATCTTGATTGTGGTACTAGTTACGTGACTCTATGCCTTTGTCAAAACTCAGAATTGTGCACCAAAAAGGGTGAATTTTACTGTATGTTAATTAAAAAATAAAAAATTTAAATTTCTAGTGGCCACATTTAAAAAGAAAAGAGATTACATAACATTAATGTTAAAATTATTTGTTTAATATATTTTGTTTAACTCATACTCAAAATATTATCATTTCAGCATGTAGTCAATGTAAGAGATTATTAATGAGATATTTTACATTCTTCATACTAAGTCTCAGGAATTTGTAGCTTCCACTTACAGGACAACTTAATTTGTAAGGGCCACAGTTCTAGCGCTCAGTAGCCACCTGTGGCTAGAGACTACCATATCGGAGAGTACAGGCCTAGATCATGATCTGAAAAAAAGGTAAGCATAAGAAAGTAGGATATTTCCACTGAGTAGAATATACTACTTAAAATGATCAGGCTTAGGGACTTCCCTGGACAGCGGTTAAGAATCTGCCTTCCAAGGCAGGGGATGCAGGTTCCATCCCTGGTCAGGGAATTAAGATCCCACAGGCCACAGAGCAACTAAGCCCACGATTACTGAGCACACGGGCCCCAGTGAGGAGCCAGTGCAGCACAGCCCGCATGCCGCAGCAAAGATCCCGCCTACGGAAACTAAGACCCGACGCAGCCAAAAATAAATAAATAAATATTTAAAAAAACTGATCAGACTCAAAAAAAAACCTTAAAACAATCATAGTGAAAAATTATAAAATATTAACTCAAGGGAGTCATATTTTTGCTAATGCAGCCAAACTGGCATCATCTTCAAAGATGACATCACTCTCCCACTTACATCATCTGCGGTACTCCCTGAAAACATCACTCCCTTTCATGTTGCTTTTGCTCTTGTTTTCTTCTGCTCTCTTATCTCTTCCTCACTCCACACACCCATATACACTTCACCCTGGTGAAAACTTACTTCTCCTTTTAGACCTAGTCCCAGTGGGCTTCCTTTTCTCCCAAATGCCTGCTCCGGGAGGGCAGGAACCACGCCTTGTTCTTTGCAATTCTGATACCAATTCAGATGTGTGGGGTTTCCAGCCCCATCAAGCAATTCTCCACCACCAGCTGGGTGTCCTACAATTCAACTCAGTTCTGACACTACCTGGAGATAGAATCAGATCAGTCCTCCGAGATTAAGTTTTCCTTGTCTTGTCATAAAATATGAATTTTATTTCACAATTTCCCCCTGTTGATCATTAATATTTCGATAGAAAGCATTAGGTGATCAAATATTAGGTCCCTTGAAGCTAGGGTGGCTGCTTGCCTGCCCCAGTGTCCATCATGTCCCTCGATGCTGGGTCCTAATAGCCCGGTTCTCTCTTTTGGTGGTTATACTAGCAGAATGTCTGGCAAGGGCTGACAGCCAATTTTAGGTTGTCTGATAAGGGACTTAAGCCATTAAGCCAATTTTCCTTGCATGTGCATTGTGTATGCCCATTATTTTACAGAGAACGATAGAGGTGGTCTGTAGTTTCAAGTTTAGACATCATTATCCTAGTACCAGCTGATGACACACAGCGTGAAAAGCAAGAAACTATCACTTTATAAGTTCCACAAACTGTAATTTAAATTGGTAGTAGGAGCAACAATGTCATTAGCACGGATTTAAACCAAAATCCTCCTGAATCAAATCATTTCCCTAGATTTCCCCTAAACTGGGAAGAGGATTGTTCAGAGCAGAAATTTGACACCTTACGGGTCATAAGATGAATTAACAAATATTGTGACCAAATGGGCATACCATTGGAAAACTGATAGAAACCAGCATGCCTGCACTAAAGACAGATTGACAGATTGGCAGGGGCTGTTTCCAAAGCTGCTTGTAAGTGAGTGACTTTGAGCGCAAGGGAAACCAACTGTGCCTCTCCCTAACCAACCTGGGGAGAGCCAAGGTCATAAACTTGTTCCATAAATCCATTGGGTCCTGTTAGGAGCTACCCAACATTCAATATCTTATAAAAAGGACTATTTATGGCCAGAACCAACATCATTAACTGGCCGGGTAAAGGGGTCTCACTTAGTAATATTGGCGGTAACATTATCTTGCAGGGTGCTAGACTTTCTTTCCCTTAAAATAAAATTTCTCAAGACCATTCAATTAGAGTCTTGGAGAGGTGAAATCCACCAAGGCAACCTGGGTGTACTGGACATAGGTAATTGGCCATAAACCCAGCAATTGGATTGATTTTTTTTAAGACTTTATTATTTAATTTAATTTACTATTATTATTATTTTGGCTGCATCAGGTCTTAGTTGTGGCACGCGGGATCTTTGTTGAGGCATGCAGGATCGTTCTCATTGTGGTGCATGGGCTCTTCCTTGCGGCACGCAAGCTTCTCTCTAGCTGTGGCACGCAGGCTCCAGGGAGCATGGGCTATGTAGATGTGGCACGTGGGTTCCAGAGCGCGTGGGCTCTGTAGTTTGCAGCACGCAGGCTCTCTAATTTAGGCGCGGGAGCTCAGTAGTTGTGGTGTACGGGCTTAGTTGCTCTGCGGCTTGTGGGATCTTAGTTCCCCAACCAGGGAAGTTTTTAGGATCATCACCCAAACAATGAGATCTGAATACCATAACTCACTGGCACACCTGAGGAGTACCGAGAAGCCGGTGGGACACAATGCACCCATGCTGGTACCAAGCACCAGTTCTGGGTAGACTCCAGGTGTCCTCTGGTGGGTGTCTCTGATATCCTGCCCTGACTATGCCAAGTACATATCAATGAAAAATTAATCAGTCGATCTAAGAAAGAATTGGGAAATTTTATTCAAGCCAAATTTGAGGATTATAACACAGGAAGAGCATCTCAGGAAGCTCTGAGAACTGTTCCACCCATTAGAAGTCAAGACATAGTTTATATAAGTTTTTTGAGACAGAGGGCTATATATTAAATGACGTATTATTGACAGTTTACATAATACAGATTTAAGCGCCATGTGGGTCCTGGTGGGTCATGTGACCCTTTATAAGATCAAGAAGGAATGGTATCTTTTAAGGAGCTGTCTTGTTGATCCTGGAAGAATGTTGCTATTTATAGTTGAACAGGTATTCCTGCTGATGGAGGAGGTTTGGTCAATGCATAATGCAGATACACAATGCACAGTGAGGAGAGAGGGGAGGCCAAAGGGCAAACAAGAATTTTTATGTTTAAATTTTTCTTGTCTTGCCATAAATTTGAATTTTATTTCACACCTGGAAGGTCTCCAAACCCCGTTCTTTTGGGTTTTTATGGAGGCTTCATTATATAGGTATGATCGATTAGATCATTGGTCTTTGTCCAATGAGTCAATCTCCAGCCTCTCTTCCCTCCCCTGAGGTCAGGGTGGGGTGGGACTAAAAGTTCTAACCCTCTAATCACATGGTTATTTCCCCTGGTAACCAGCCCCCACCTTTAGGTGCTTTCCAAAGTCACCTCATTAAGATAAACTCAGGTGCAGTTGAAAAGGTTTGTTATAAATATCAAGATACTTTTTAGGTCTTATCACTTAGGAAATTCCAATGGTTTTAGGGGCTCTGTGCCAGAAAGAATCACAATATAGCACACACAATATAATGGCCCTCACCATCGTCCTTTCTTCTAATGTTTATTGAGTACCTCTAGGTGCTGGGGATACTGAAGCTGAATCTGGCCTCTGTACCGTGAAACTGTATTAATCTCAGAGACAGAGTTTTGGGTGAAGTAGAAAAGAATAGCTTTATTGCTTTGCCCGGCAAAGGGGGGCACAGCCAGCTAATGCCTTCAAAACTGTGTGTCCCAACCCCAGGTTGGGGGGTGGGAGGGTGTTATGAGGAGTTTTACAGTCAAGGGCTGCTGATAAGGATCAGGGTGCGCAGGGCCCACATTCCTTCAATTCAGAGATCATCTGGCACAGGTGATAATGGGTGAACTGTGACCTTCTCTGGAATGAAAAGTGCTTCATCAAATAGTTAACATCTTCCATTTGGTGGGGGTTTTAGTTCTGCAGAAGAGCTCGAAGATATTATTATGTGTATCCTTTGAGGTGGAACCAGGACCCTTCCCCCAAGTCTGCACTATTGTTTCTTGACTGCTCCTCCCTTGTCTCTGCATCCCCTCCCTTCCCTAATTAGCAATTGTTCTAATCTGCCCTTTGGAACTCAGGGAAGGGGACACAAAAAGGCTTTTGTGCCCTGGAACCCCACAGGGTCCTGCTTGGTTTCAATACCTGGGTGAATGAGACACAGCCCTGTCCCCAAATATCTTGTGGTTGGTGGGGATGACCAACAAATTAAAGAAGCACTTTTGGATAGCCTCATCCACCAGAGGGCAGACAGCAGAAGCAAGAAGAACTGTAATCCTGCAGCCTGTGGAACGAAAACCACATTCACAGAAAGACAGACAAAATGAAAAGGCAGAGGACTATGTATCAGATGAAGGAACAAGATAAAACCCCAGGAAAACAATTAAATGAAGTGGAGATAAGCAACCTTCCAGAAAAAGAATTCAGAATAATGATAGTGAAGATGTCCAGGACCCGGACCTCAGAAAAAGAATGGAAGCAAAGACTGAGAAGATGCAAGAAATGTTTAACAAAGACCTAGAAGAAAGAAAGAAGAAACACCTAGAAGAATTAAAGAACAAATAAACAGAGATGAACAATACAATAACTGAAATGAAAAATGCACTAGAAGGAATCAGTAGCGGAACGACTGAGGCAGAAAAATGGATAAGTGACCTGGAAGACAGAATGGTGGAATTCACTGCCACAGAACAGAATAAAGAAAAAAGAATGAAAAGAAATGAAGACAGCCTAAGAGACCTCTGGGACAACATTAAATGCACCAACATTCACATTATAGGGGCCCCAGAAGGAGGAGAGAGATAAAGGACCCAAGAAAATATTTGAAGAGATTATAGTTCAAAACTTCCCTAACATGGGAAAGGAAATAGCCACCCAAGTCCAGGAAGCACAGAGAGTCCCAGGCAGGATAAACTCAAGGAGAAACATGCCGAGACACATAGTAATCAAATTGACAAAGATTAAAGACAAAGAAAAATTATTAAAAGCAACAAGGGAAAAACAACAAATAACATACAAGGGAACTCCCATAAGGCTAACAGCTGATTTCTCAGCAGAAACTCTACAAGCCAGAAGGGAGTGGCACGATATATTTAAAGTGATGAAAGGGAAGAACCCACAACCAAGATTACTCTACCCAGCAAGGATCTCATTCAGATTTGATGGAGAAATCAAAAGCTTTACAGACAAGCAAAAGCTATGAGAATTCAGCACCACCAGACCAGCTCTACAACAAATGCTAAAGGAACTTCTCTAAGTGGGAAACACAAGAGAAGAACAGGACCTACATAAACAAACCCATAACAATTAAGAAAATGGTAATAGGAACATACTTGTCGATAATTACCTTAAATGTGAATGGATTAAATGCTCCAACCAAAAGACACAGGCTTGCTGAATGGATACAAAAACAAGACCCATATATATGCTGTCTACAAGAGACCCATTTCAGACCTAGGGACACATACAGACTGAAAGTGAGGAGATGGAAAAAGAATTGCATGCAAATGGAAATCAAAAGAAAGCTGGAGTAGCAATACTCATATCAGGTAAAATAGACTTTAAAATAAAAAATGTGGGCTTCCCTGGTGGCGCAGTGGTTGAGAGTCCACCTGCTGATGCAGGGGATGTGGGTTCGTGCCCCGGTCCGGGAGGATCCCATATGCCGTGGAGCGGCTGGGCCCGTGGGCCATGGCCGCTGAGCCTGCACGTCCAGAGCCTGTGTTCTGCAGCGGGAGAGGCCACAGCAGTGAGAGGCCCGCGTACAGCAAAAAAATAAAATAAAGAATGTTACAAGAGACAAAGAAGGACACTACATAACGATCAAGGGATCAATCCAAGAAGAAGATATAACAATTATAAATATATATGCACCCAACATAGGAGCACCTCAATACATAAGGCAACTGCTAACAGCTATAAAAGAAGAAATTGATAGTAACACAATAATAGTGGGGGACTTTAACACCTCACTTACACCAATGGACAGGTCATCCAAACAGAAAATTAATAAGGAAACACAAGCTTTAAATGACACAATAGACCAGATAGATTTAATTGACATTTATAGGACATCCCATCCAAAAACAGCAGATGACACTTTCTTCTCAAATGCACACAGAACATTCTCCAGGATAGATCACATCTTGGGTCACAAATCAAGCCTCGGTAAATTTAAGAAAACTGAAATCATATCAAGCATCTTTTCTGACCACAATGTTATGAAATCAGAAATAAATTACAGGGAGAAAAACGTAAAAAACACAAACACATGAAGGCTTAACAATATGTTACTAAATAACCAAGAGGTCACTGAAGAAATCAGAGAGGAAATCAAAAAATACCTAGAGATAAATGACAATGAAAACACAACGATCCAAAACCTATGGGATGCGGCAGAAGCAATTCTAAGAGGGAAGTTTAAAGCAACATAAGCCTACCTCAAGAAACAAGAAAAATCTTAAATAAACAATCTAACCTTACACCTAAAAGAACTAGAAGGAAAGAAATCATAAAGATCAGAGCAGAAATAAATGAAATAGAAACAAAGAAAACAATAATAAAGATCAATAAAACTAAAAGCTGGTTCTTTGAGAAGATAAACAAAATTGATAAACCTTTAGCCAGACTCATCAAGGAAAAAAAAAACACTTTTTTTTTTTGGCTGCACTGCGCAGCTTGTGGGATCTCAGTTCCCTGACTGGGGACAGAACCTCCATCCCCTGCATTGGAAGTCCCTGTGTCCACTCAGTCTCAGCCAGCCATTGGCCGAGCTGTATTTGGGTGGGGGACACTTAAGTGGAGGTCCCTGGGAGGGTGACCACAGGTGTTATACACCCTTCTCTATTTTCCCCTATACCAATATCATAATGTGAGTGCCTCCACAGCAGGGAAAACTCCCCAGTAGTCTCCTCCCCTGGAAACCCCTGCCTGCACCAATCTAAAGAAACAATTCTCCCACAGTAGCAATCCTGGGGCCAGGTCCAAGGGCGAACAGCCTCCTCTTGAGGCCTGAGCCATCAAATGACAATGACATACACCGAAGTCAGCTGTCACAAACCCCAGGGAGCCCCAGATTTGTCACTTATAATATCTTCTGAATTTTGCTTTCAAAGTGGGGAGGAGCAAAGAGGTGAGGCTGCAAGGCTAACTGCCCATACTTTATTTCTAACATCTAAGGAAGAAAGGATGGTTCTAAAGAAGGGAGGAAGTGGTGTTGGTGACAGCACTGGTGGTTGGAAACAGTTTTGATACCACTTCTCTGCCACAGAATGATTGTGTTTAAACACCTCCTCTTTCTAAATGCAAGTATATTTGTGAAATTTAAACATCATTCTTAAATTGTCGTGAGGCATGATAGTAAAATAACCAAACTGACACACAACAGAGTTAGGGGATGAAAGTTTTAATTATGATTGGGAGGAAGAAAAGACAATTATGGTTGGGAGAAGGGCTCGAAGGAGGCAGGAGGATGGGAGAACTATAAAGACAAACTTTGTCTACGTTGTGAGTTTTATTTGAATTCTGCATCAGCTGAATAGATTGTAACTGATTTTTAAAAAAAATGTTACTGTTGACTGATTGGTAGGTGACAAACAAATCTTCTCCTCAGAACAGAATAATTCTTCTCTCCTCCAATTCTCATAGCCTCTCGGTCAACAATGCTTATTCAATGCCTACTATTTGCCAAATCCTGCGTTAGGTTCTAGAGCTTTTGAATCTTTTGCATTTAGCATATTTCATCTTGTATTATGGATAAGGAAAAGTTCATGCATTTAAAAACTACCCCGCAAATAGTGTTGGCTTTTCTCCCCCTGGGTGGTGAGTTCCTATCCTACCTCTGCAAGGACTGAGACTTATTTAGAAAAGGAGCTTGCTGAAAATATTCCAGTCATCTTTGTAGCACTAGTATCTAGCTCAATAACTGATATATAAGAACTGCTTAATAAGTGTTTGTTGAATGACTAAAAGACCTCCCTGTGCTCACCAGCACAGAGCTAAGAAGAGTGATGTGGCAGACATGGAGAGATGTGCCTCTGAGACCTCCCTTAATGAAAGAACTTGCTGAAAGCCTCCAGCTGTTAGTGTCTTTGACTGTTTCAGCTTTCCAGAAGCCCAGCCAAAATTTTGGAGTCTTCCATCCAGCAAAGTTCGCTCTGGAGATTCCCAATGGGCTGGCAGAGACTGTCACTACTGAAGTCTTTTTTCAATCCTGCTTCTGCTCCCTTTCCTTCACAGGTGTTACTCCCCATTAATCCTTTTATACTCCCAACTCTAACTCAACAGCTACTTCCCAGAAAACCCAACCTGTGACAAGGGACTTTGGTCTTAAACTCACTCACTCTAGACTAGTATGAAAAGCCCACACAATTGTAGCAATAAGCCAAAGTTGATTGACTGCATAGGAGGTAATGACAATAGTAAACATTTTCTTAGTGCTTTTGTACAAGGTTACTTGCCGAAATTACACACTTAAAAATGTTTTAATTTTATATTGGAGTATAGTTGATTTACGATGTTGTATTAGTTTTAGGTGTACAGCAAAGTGATTTAGTTATACATATACAAATATCTATTCTTTTTCAGATTCTTTTCCCAATAGTTTATTACAGAGTATTGAGTAGAGTTCCCTGTGCTATACAGTAGGTCCTTATTGATTATCTATTATATATAGTTGTGTGTAGATGTTAATTTTATTTTTAGTGTAAAAATGAATACTAAAATGGTCAGAAAAGGAAATTTACCTTATTAAGCCTTAATAAAAAAGTTATTCCACTTAAAATTAGTGTTGTAAAATATAATACAAAGCTACAGTAATCAAACCAGTATGGTATTAGTACATCAATGGATAATAGATGAATGGAACAGAATAACACATCCAGGAAAAGACTCTTGAATATATGTAAATTTAATATCTGATAAAAGTGACTTTTTAAACCCATAAGAAAAGGATGACTTATTATATAAATACCATTGGGACAATTGGATAAGTATATTGGAAAAAAAATTAGATCCTATACATCAAAATAAAATTTAGATGGATCAGAGTTCTAAACATAAAAAGACAAAGTTATAAAAGTATTAAAGGAAAGTAAAGGATAATATTTTATAATCTTTATGTGAGAAAATCGTTCCTAAGGAAGACTAGAAAACCCAAAGACAATAAAAGAAAAGGATGAACAGGTTTTACTACATCAAAATATTTTGTAGAGTGAAAGATATTACAAGCAAGATTAAAAGATAAGAAAGATTGGAGTCATATATTTGCCAAACATGTAACAGAAAAAGGATTAATAACAATAATACATAAAGAACTCCTTAAGAAAAAGCCCAAATATCTCAATAGGAAAAAAGACAAGAATTTACAGAAGAAGAAAGATAATACCCAATATCATATGAAAAGATGTTCAGCCTCACTGATCAGCAGGGATGAAAATTAAAACAGTAGTTATTCTTAAATTTATTTATTTATTTATTTATTGGCTGCACTTGTGTGGCTTGTGGGATCTTAGTTCCCCAATCAGGGATTGAACCCGGGCCCTCGGCAGTGAAACCTGTAGTCCTAACCACTGGACCACTAGGGAATTTTCCATAGTTATTATTTTTAACCAATCAAATTGTCAGCAATTAAAGTGATTCATAATAATCCAGTTTGATGAAGTTGCAGGAGAATGAGCACCCTGATACACCATTTGTGAGAGGGCAAATTGGTAGCATCTTTTGAAGGGCAATTTGTCAGTATGTCAAAATTTTAAATAGGCATACCCTTTGACCTAGCGATTCTAATTCTAGGGAAACTCTTTTGCAGAAACTCAGGCAGGCAATGTGTAAGGGAAGATGGAGGTAAATGGGGAGATCAGAAGCAGACTGGACCCACAAGCAAGAGCTAGCACACCACAGGGATGGAATGGAACCCATGTTAGTTTTCACTGCTTCCATTCTTGCTGATATGGGCATCCTGCAGAAGCCAGAGCCCTTTGTCACAGAGCAAAATATGTGTAACTGGCCCAGGAGTTGGAGAAGCTGAAGGAGGATCCAGGGGAAGGTAGAGAAGTTGCAGGTCCATCTGTTGCTTTACCTCTAAGGAGGTTAGTCAGCAGATCACCAACAAGGTGTATGAACTATACAATGCCTGCTGCTTTCCTTCTGTCCTCCAAATCTCCCTTGTGGCCCACACTAAATGAAATATACAAGAGAGGAAATTCTGGGAAATGTAGTTTAGCCCAACCAAGTTGACACATTACAAATCAGACACATGAGTGGATACATGTCTGTGCATCATTGTTTGTAAGGCATATCTCATTTTATTGCACTTGGCTTTATTGTGCTTCACAGATACTGAGTTTTTAACAAATTGAAGGTCTGTGGCAACCCTGTGTCGAACAAGTCTATTGGTACCATTTTTCCAACAGCATTTGCTCACTTCATGTCTCTGTGTCACATTTTGGTGATTCTCCCAATATTTCAAACTTTTCATTATTACTATATTTGTTAGGGGGATCTTTGATCAGTGATCTTCGATGTTACTACTATGACTTGTTGAAGGCTCAGATGATGGTTAGCAATTTTTAGCAATAAAGTATTTTTAAATTAAAGTATTTCAATTAAGGTATGTACATTTTTTAGACATAATGATATTACACACTTAGTAAACTAGAGTATAGTGTAAATATAACTTTTATATGCACTGGGAAACTTCAAAAATGCATGTGACTCACTTTATTGCAATATTTGCTTTATTGTGGTGGTCTAGAACTGAACCCAAAATATCTCCAAGGTATGCCTGTAATAGGAAAAGTTGAAAATAACTCTAATGTCCATTGATAGGGAATAGTCAAGAATGTTATGATATATACATACCATGCAATACTATGCAGCCCTTAAAGATAATACTATCACAATGCTATTTCACTACACACCCACCAGAATGTCTAACATGAATAAAACTGACACCACCAAATGTTGGCATGGGTGTGCAGTAACTGGTTCTCACATACTTTGTTTTTGGAGGTGTAAAATGGTATAGCCAATTTGGAAAAAAGAAGGCAGTTTTTTATAAAACTAAACAAATACCTATCCTATAAATCAGCAATTCCACTCCTCGGTGTTTTCTCAAGAGAAATGAAAACTTTTGTGCATAGAAAGACTTGTACAAAAATGTGCAAAGCAGCTCTATTCATAATGGCCCAAAACCTGGAAACAGACCGGGATCCATAAGTAGGGGAATAGATACATAAACACTTATAAGTTCATACAGTGGAGTACTACTCAATTATGTAAGGAACAACAGTGAATCTCAAAAACATTATGCTGAGTGACATAACTCTTACACAAAAGAGCATGTATTTTGTAATTCCATTTATATGAAGTTCTAGAACAGGTAAAACTAAACTTTGATGAAATAAAATTGGAACAATTGTTGACAATGGGGGATTAAGGGCAGAAATTGACCTAAGGGAATTTACTGGGGTGATGATAATGTTCTATGTATTTATATGGGTTTTGATTACACAGGTGTATGAATTTTTTATAACTCAGCAAAAGCAGCCTTAAGATTTGTGCATTCCATTGTATATACATTTTACCTGGAACAAAAAATATATATAAACATTATACTGTAATTAATGATATTCATACTGATTTTTTAAGGGGGAGGTGTACTGATGCCTGCAATTTACTTAGGAATGCATCAAAAGGGAAAATGAATGGATGAATGGAGGGATGGATAGATACAAGTCTAGTAAAATGTTAATGGAAGGGTCTAGGTGGTGAGTATATGGGTATTCATTGTAAAATTCTTTCAACTTTGCTGTATGATTGAAATTTTTCAAAACAAAATATTGGGAAAAAAGAATGAGATCAATTTTGTGTGTACTGACATGGGAAGATATCCAAAACATATTGTTAAAAACGAACCTCAGGGGAAAAGTGTAGTTTGATATCATGGACATAAAACAACTACACAATACTTAATACAAGTAAACCTCATTTATGTGAGTCAATTAATAGAGGATCCATATTAAACTGTTAATAATGGTAACCTTTGGGGGAAGAAAGTAGAATGAGAACACTGGTGTCTTAGCCTAGTTCCCTAGAAAGCAAAGCCTGAGGCAAAAGCTTATGTGCTAACACTCTGGGGAACAGTGCAGTCCCAGGGAAGCAGGAGTGAGGGAGAAAGGGGAGTAAAGCAGGGAAGGAATTCAATAAAGATATACGTGCCTTACTGAGCTGGCCACAGCTTCATAACAAGTACAGGTGATTGGTCTCCGGGGATGTCATCAGCAAGGCTGTATGAAATTACTGCATCCCCTAACTGTCCATGGTGGGGAAGAAGGGAGAAGAAGGTATCTGCTGCTTCCTGTGTCTCACCAAAGTGTACGCCAAAAGGCATCAACTCCCTCACATTTCTGGAACCAGCCAGTCTGGAAGCATGCGTGCTGAGTGGGTCTTGCAGAACATTTTGTCTCAGCAGCAACAGATAAGCCCCAGAGGTAGTTCTGAGGCTTAAGAGTGGGTTGTGCCTGTGAGCAACTTGGGGGGCCAAGAGTAGTCCCCACAATAGGTCCTCCTGGACAAGGTTGGGGAGCACCAAGACAGTATCACTTCTGCCTTAGGAACTTGGCAAGCCTCCCTCCTGCCGCCTAGAGGAATGTGCTTACTACCAGGCAATCCTTCTGGGGAAGTCTTCAACAGCAGTGAGAGAAAAGGGGACTGAGCAAATCTGGGTCCAGCACAATTTATCTTGATAAACGAGGACTTTCCCTTTTTGGGGTAACATTTTGTAGCCAATAGAGTAGGGAGATAAACAGAATGAATTATGGAAATGCTAGCCTAATATTACATTAACGAATAACTTTAAATAAGATATTATTTTGGGGCTTCCCTGGTGGCGCAGTGGTTGAGAATCTGCTTGCTAATGCAGGAGACACGGGTTCAAGCCCTGGTCTGGGAAGATCCCACATGCTGCGGAGCAACTAGGCCCGTGAGCCACAACTACTGAGCCTGCGCATCTGGAGCCTGTGCTCCGCAACGAGAGAGGCCGCAATAGTGAGAGGCCTGCGCACCGCGATGAAGAGTGGCCCCCGCTTGCCACAACTAGAGAAAGCCCTCGCACAGAAACGAAGACCCAAGACAGCCAAAAAATAAATAAATAAACAAATGTGGGTTTTTTTAAAAAAAAAGAATTAAAAAAAAAGAAAAACTGAAATTATAATGATTTGAAATATATATATTTAAAAAAAAAGATATTATTTTGGATAAAGCAATACATTTTTTTGTTTGTTTTCGGCCACACTGCGCAGCTTGTGGGATCTTAGTTCCCTGACCAAGGATTGAACCCAGGCCCTAGGCATTGAGAGCACAGAGTCCTAACCACTGGACTTAAAGGAAAACATTAAATGAAATGAAGTGAGATTTAATTTTTATTCCCTTTGTAAATGTTTTCATGAAAATAAATTCAAAAATTGGAAAATAGTTTATTCTGATAATGTGTTTTGAACTGTGGCATGGGAATGAATTTATGGTCACTGGAATAACAAGCATACAAAGTACAAAGGTTTCTAATTCTGGGATAAGGGTAAGATAATTACATTTGTTAAAGAGCTGGTACAGCTTCACAGGTATCTGGCCCATTTTGTTGTCCTCATAGTGCTTTATTATTCTCTATCTCCCTGGTCACCATGATCCTGTCTTATAGCCTATTTCCCCCTTTCCTTCCTATGAAGAGCCCCACTCCCTTCATTAAAATTAAAAATTTTCTCATTTGAATATCTCAGACAACACATGACCTTCCTAATTAGTTACAGTTTTTGGTGATGAAGACATTTATTTATTTATTGTTTATTATTTATTTATTCCTCAACTGTAGCAAGTTATCAATTTATTGGCACTTAGCTCTAAATCTACCCTTCTTTTTTTTAATTAATTAATTAATTTTTATTTTTGGCTGCGTTTGTTCTTTGTTGCTGAGCGCAGGCTTTTCTGCAGTTGCGGCAAGCAGGGGTTACTCTTCATTGCAGTGTGCAGGCTTCTCATTGGGTGGCTTCTCTTGTTGCAGAGCATGGGCTCTAGGCACATGGGCTTCAGTAGTTGTGGCACTCAGGCTCAGTAGTTGTGGCTCACAGACTCTAGAGCGCAGGCTCAGTAGTTGTGGCGCACGGGCTTAGTTTCTCTGCGGCATGAGGGATCTTCCCAGAGCAGGGCTCGAACCCGTGTCCCCTGCATTGGCAGGCGGATTCTTAACCACTGCACCACCAGGGAAGCCCAATCTACCTTTCTTTGCCCTGCTTCATGAAATGAGCTGGACCCTATAGACAAGTCTTCTTCATCAGCTGGGGCAATCCTAAGCCTAGTTAACAGAGGACACTGGAGGGATATTACAAAAGCAGAGGCAGGGGTTTCTTGTCCTGGACCTAGTGGGCCTGTCTTCTTGATCCTTCATGGCAGCTGCCAATGTAGCAGTGTTCACTTTCTAGCAAGATATACTGGCATCCTTGTGGCTGTCCTCTGATCCTCCAGTCCAGGTCTGCGGCACTTCAGTGAACTTCACCATCCAGTGGGCTGCAAATACATTCTCCACAGTTGTCTGAATCTCAGTCTTGTCAAGAGCTGAAGAAGGTTGGGGAGTCTTGCAAACCTGTTCCCTCCTTCAGTACTTTCCTTCAACCCTAGAGGTGTTAGCTTCTCCTGTTTTCTTTGCCATTTGCTACATTTGCTATTCTTGTTTTCTTTTACCCTTTTAGTAGATAACCACCTGTGATGATCAATTTTATGTGTCAACTTAGAGGGTGTTTTTGGATGAGATTAACATTTAAATTGATGAACTTTGGGTAAAGCAGATTGCCCTCCATAATGTGGGTGGGCTTTGTCCAATCAGTTGAAGGACTGAATAGAACAAAAAGACTGGCCTCTGTGAGAAACAGAGAACTCACCAGCAGACTGCCTTTGGACTGAACTGGAACATTGGCTCTTTCAGGTCTTGAGCCCTCTGGCCCACACTGTAGCTTTGGACTTGCCTGGCTCCATAATTGTATAATCTTTATAATCTATCTATCTGTCTATCTCGTTTACTAGTTAATAATTTTTTATACTAAATTCGTGGTGTGGTTTCTGTCTCCTGACCAGGCACTGATTGATATCAGCAGTATATCTGATACAGGGCACATACATGGAGATTACACAGTGAAATAAGATAAAATGCCTGCCCTCAGTAGTTGAAAGAAATGGACCAAGGAAAAGTTATGAAAACTTTTCATAAGGACAGTAATGGAGATGTTTGTTTAGGGCCACAGGGAAGCAGAGAAGAGGGAGCACTTACCTCTAGGGATTTCACAGGGTGATGTCTGAACTGAATCTTGAAGGAAATTAAGAGTTTTCAAGGCAAGTGGGGGTGGAGCGTAAAAAAATCCAGATGGAGGGAAGAAAGTATATGCAGAGGCAAGAGGAAGCACATTACATTTTGGGGATTGTAACTGAGGTTGCTCCACAGGCTGGGGGAGAGGAGGCTGGAGGGGATGGTAAGGACTGTGAAAGATCCTGTGAACCACTGTAAGTAGTTTGGATTTGGGGCTCTAGGACAGGACAGCTAACGTTCATATTCATAACAGTTCCATACCTGTGCCAGGTTTTTGCTGAAACAACCCTCCATTAATTTGAGAGAGTAACACAACGTCTATAATTCAAAGTTGCTTCAATTATCAGTGGAGCATCAGTAATGGTTGCTCATTACCATCTGTAGCATAGATAAGATAGGCTGTGTGCTACACAAAATTGCTGCCTCTAACTCTATCTCCTTCTCTTCCATTTAAGAAAACAAATCAGAATGCGTACATTCTCCTCCACCTTCTCCAACTCTCTGCTGGGACAGCTGAACCACTCGATAACTGACCCTGTTGGAGTCTGGGGGAGATCTCAGGTACATCCAAGACCCTGAGTTCTTGCGAAGAAGGCATAGACCATCAGCATTTGCAAAATGGAGCACAGCTTGGGGAGAGGTCAAAGGATGCAATGTTGGAAGACAGTGTTTCCTCCCAGGAGGTAGCCAGGGCAAAGATACTGATGCTTGCTTTCTGCATGCAGCACTGGGAGAAGCTTGTATTTCTCAGATGCAGGTGGCATGGAGGAAGCTGCCATGCTGGGCTGAACTCAATGCTTCCTGCTGGCCTCCAGCAAACAGAAAGGACACTTCCACGTACCTCAACACAAAGATCCCAGCTTGCGAACTGTTTGCTCTAAGCCCACGGGAGAAAAAAACACTTCTTATATTCCACTGTCACTCATTCATTCAACAAACACTTCCTAAGACTTGTCCTGAATGCTAAGGACACAGCAGTAATCAAGATAGACAAGGCATGAATCATATATTTTAGTTGGGGAGGATAGACAATAACAAAACATACGCAACATAATTTTCAGATGGTGATAAGGTTATAGAGTATTGGAATAGAGACTTACTGGATTGGGGAGTGCTGCTTTGGTGAGGTGATCAAGGAAGGCTTCTCTTGAGGTGGTGACAATGGAACTGAGATCTGAAAATGAAGAAACCAGTCAGAGGGAATAGGAATAAAAGGTCCTGATGAGGTACCTAGAATAGGCAAATTCATAGATTAGAGAGAACTAGGGGCTGGGGGCAGGGGAAATGGGGAGTTACTGTTTGTTTTGTTTTGTTTTTGCAGTATGCGGGCCTCTCACTGCGTGGCCTCTCCCGTTGCGGAGCACAGGCTCCAGACGCGCAGGCTCAGCGGCCATGGCTCACGGGCCCAGCTGCTCCGCGGCATGTGGGATCTTCCCCGACCGGGGCACGAACCCGTGTCCCCTGTATCGTCAGGCGAACTCTCAACCACTGCGCCACCAGGGAAGCCCGGGAGTTACTGTTTAATTGCTACAGAGTGTCTGTTTGGGATGATGAAAAAGTTCTGGAAATGAATACCGGTGATGGTTGTACAACACTGTGGATGTTCTTAGCGCCACTGAATTGTACACTAAAAAAATGGTTAAAATCGTAAATTTTATGTTATGTATATTTCACCACAATTTTAAAAAGAGACAGTAAAAGGCCCTGAGGCAGGAACTGGCTTGTCAGACTGAGGTGGTTGTAGTCAAATGAATGAGGGAGAGGGTAGAAAGAGGCAAATGAAAAAGGACACACACCTAGACTAGTCCTGGTGAAATTTCAGAAGTCCAAGGGCCAAAGAAAATTTTTACAAGCTTCCAGATAGAGAAAATAGTTTTCTTACCAAGGAAAGGGAATTGAACTGGCATCAGACAACTCATTAGCAAAAGTGGAATCTAGAAGACAATGCAACATTCCAGGCCTTGGAGAAAAGAGGACTGATCCGAGAATCCTACAGTCAACAAAGATACTATTCATATGTGAGGGCTCATGCCTTACCTTGCTCCTACTCTGTTCCGACAGCCGTATTTATCCTATTTCCACAATTTGAACTTGGTTTCCCTGGCTTAACCTTGGGTTTCCTCCAAGGATTTGGTTCGGAAGTTATCTTTGACTCTCTGCAGCTCCCTTGGCTGGAATGAGCTATCACAGCTCTGGGTCCTGGAGCCCAACCACAGGCATCACCATTCCCAGCTGGTGGTCTGGCTAGCCCTCCACTGAGATTTCCATACAACTTGTTATACTGGGTAACGTGGTCATATAAGATGCCTGCCATGTCAGTGATGACATTGTAGCAATAGGACCTGGTGAAGAGAACAAGTATCTAGATGCATTGGTCGGACACATACAGGCCAGAGGATGCAAGGGAAGCTCCATGATAATTCAAGGGGCTCCCACCTCGGTGAACTTTCTAGGTTCCAGTGGCCTAAGGCATGTAAGGATAGTTCCTTTAAGTAAAAAGCAAGTTGCCGCGCTTTCCAATACCTACCATTATGAAGCACACTTGTCATATTGTATGTCATGTCTACTTCAATGAAGAAGAAGGAGAAGAAGTAAAAGAAGAAGGAGAAGGTGAAGGAGAAGGAGAAGCGGCGCACTTGTATGAATATGAATTTTGGAGGCCACATATAGCACATCTGGGTGTTGCTCTGATCCATTTGCCAAGTAACCCAAAGGACTACCAATTTTGAGTGGGGCCCAGAGAAATAAAGATATTTTCAACAGGTTCAGGTTGCAGTGCAAAGAGCAAAACCCCAGGCTACCAGTACGGACAGACTAATATCGACTCAGTGCCAAGTCCTGCTGGGGGATTAGAGATGGGAGTGGGCTGACTACAGCACGTGGGCATTCTCTCTGCCAGCCTCTCTTCCAAATACACAAAGCTAAGGAATTATATGCTAAGAGACCACCTCATCCCAATGCTACTTCTCTGGAAGAGCTTCAAGGTAAGAGTTCAGAAGGGCTGCGTGTCCACAGTGAGAGCAAATGGGAATGATCCAGAATAGTTCTGTGGTGCCTGGCACTCCCTTCTCTGGGGCTACTCCCCTATCTCTCCTTAAACTCATCTTGACTATATTAGGCATTTTTGCTGAGGTACCAACCAACCTCATAATCTCTGTAGCTTACAACAGAGGCTGGCAAACTTCTGTGAAGGGCTGGATAGTAAATATTTTGGGCTTTGTGGGGTATAGGGTCCCTGCTGCTGCCCTTCAGCTCTGCCCTTGTGGCATGAAAGCAGCCAGAGACATACATAAAGGAATGAGTATGACTGTGTTCTGACAAAATTTTATGAACACTAAAGTTTGAACTTCATGTAGCTTTCACGTGTCACAAAATATTCTTCTTCTTTTGATTACCTTTTTTTGAGATGTAATTGACGTATAACATATTAGTTGCAGGTGTACATCATAATGATTCAGTATTTGTATATATTGTGAAATGATCACCACAAAAAGTCTAGTTAATATCCGGCACCACACATAGTTACAAATTTTTTTCCTGCTGATGAGAATGTTTGAGATCTACTCTCTTAGCAACTTTCAAATGTACACTATTGTTAACTATAGTCACCATGCTGTACATTACGTCCTCATGACTTATTTATTTTACAACTGGAAGTTTGTACCTTTGGGGGTCACCTATTTTGCCCATCCCCCACCTCCCTGCCTCTGGCAACCACCCATCTCTTCTCTGTATCTATGAGCTCATTTGTTTTGTCTTGTTTAGATTTCACGTATAAGTGAGATCATATGGTATTTATCTTTTTCTGACTTATTTCACTTAGCATGATGCCCTCAGGGTCACCCATATTGTCACAAATGGCAAGATTTCATTCTTTTTTTGGGCCAAATAATATTCCATTGTATATATACATTACATTTTCTTTATACATTCATCCATTGATGGACATTTAGGCTGCTTCCATGTCTTGACTATTGTAAATAATGCAGCAAATGAACATGGGGGGTGCATGTGTCTTTTTGAGTTAGTGTTTTTGTTTCCTTCAGGTAAATACCCAGAGGTGGAATTACGGGATCATATGGTAGTTCTATTTTTAATTTTTTGAGGAACTGCCATACTGTTTTCCATAGTGGCTGGACCAATTTACATTCCCACTAACAGTGCACTATGGCTCCCTTTTCTCTACATCCTCACCAATACTTACAGCTTGCCTTTTTGATAACGGCTATTCTAACAGGTGTGAGGCTTTTTTTTTTTTAATAAATGTATTTAGTTATTTTTGGCTGCATTGGGTCTTCTTTGCTGTGCATGGGCTTTCTCTAGTGGTGAGCAGGGCCTACTCTTTGTTGTGGTGTGCGGGCTTCTCATCGTGGTGGCTTCTCTTGCTACAGAGCATGGCTCTAGGCACGCAGGCTTCAGTAGTTGCAGTGTGTGGGCTCAGTAGTTGTGGCTCGCAGGCTCTAGAACGCAGGCTCAGTAGTTGTGGCGCATGGGCTTAGCTGCTCCGTGGCATGTGGGATCTTCCCGGACCAGGGCTTGAACCTGTGTTCCCTGCATTGGCAGGTGGATTCTTAACCACTGTACCACCAGGGAAGTCCCCAGGTGTGAGTTCTGATTTGCATTTCCCTGATGATAGTGATGCTGAGCCCCTTTTCAGGTACCTGTTGGCCATTTGTATGTCTTCTTTTTAAAAATGTATATTCAGATCCTCTGCTCATTTTAAAATCAGACTGTTTGTTTTTTTGCTGTTGAGTTGTTTGAGTTCTTTATGTATTTTGGATATTAACCTCTTAGCAGATAAATAATACGCAAATATTTTCTCCCATTCAATATGTTGCCTTTTTATTTTGTTGATTGTTTCCTTTGCTATGCAAAAACTTTTTAGTTTGATGTGGTCCCACTTCTTTTTTGTTATATTTATTTATTTATTTTTGGCTGAGTTGGGTCTTTGTTGCTGTGCGTGGGCTTTCTCTAGTTGTGGTGAGCAGGGGCTACTCTTTGTTGTGGTGCATGGGCTTCTCATTGTGGTGGCTTCTCTTGTTGCAGAGCATGGGCTCTAGGTGTGTGGGCTTCAGTAGTTGAGCCTCACGGGTTCTAGAGCGCAGGCTCAGTAGTTGTGGCGCACGGGCTTAGTTGCTCCATGGCATGTGGGATCTTCCTGGACCAGGGCTCAAACTCGTGTCCCCTGCATTGGCAGGCGGAGTCTTAACCACTGCGCCACCAGGGAAGCCCGTCCCACTTGTTTATTTTTGCTTTTGTTCGCTTTGCTTTTGATGTCAAATTCAAAAAGTCATCACCAAGATCTATGTCAAGGAGCTTACTGCCTGTGAGTTTTCTTCTAGGAATTTTAAGGTTTTGGGCCTTACATTCAAGGCTTTAATCCATTTTGAGTTGATTTTTGTGTATGGTATAAGATAGTGGTCCAGTTTCATTCTTTTGCATGTGGCTGTCCAATTTCCCAACACCATTTACTAAAGAGACAGTCCTTTCCCCAGTACATATTCTTGGCTCCTTTGTCATAAATTAATTTACATATATGCATGTTTTGATTACTTTTCAACCTTTCAAAAATGAAAAACAAATCTTAGCCTTACAAAGATAATAGATTGGATTTGGCCCATGGACTGTAGTTTGCCAACGCCTGGTTTACAACAACCTACAAATATTTATTGCTTATTACATGTTGGCGACTGCAGGTCAGCTTCTGTGGCTCCATGTGCTTCACTCTAGGGCATAGGCTGGGCTGTAAGAGCAGCCCCTATTTGGGTCACACTATTCTTGCAGCAGAATGGAAGAACAAGAAAGCTGGTGGAAACACAGGATGCCTCTTAAAGCTCCTGCTTAGACGAGGCATGCTGTCACTGCTCATATTCCACTGGTCCAAGCCAGTCACAAAACCAAACCAGATGATGAAGCAGGGAAGAACACTCTGTCTCCAGAGAGGCATTGAAAGTCACATAGCAATGGGTGATGATATATAATCCTCTCAGAGTAAAAGAAGGGAATAGTTGGAAAGTTTAATACAATATACTACCCTGAACCAATACCATTTCCCAATATGCATTACAACAATACTAGTCAAAGTATAGTTCAAGGACTGATGTCCCTGGCTTATAATAAGTACAGAAAATGAAAGTAGGCGTGTAAAAAGTTTTATATAATAAATAGGCCTGCAACAGATTGGGAAAAAAGCAATCTGGTTCTTCACCACAGTTTGAGAAGCACAGTGTGAGAAGCATTAGCAGACAGACTAGCTAATACTCCCAGGGTAACATGAGTTCACAGGCCAAAATACAACCATCATAAAAAAACAACAAAGTAAATCACACACACACACACACACACACACACACACACACACACACAATTACATACATATAATCTAAGAAATATTGGAATAAAAGGATCAAAGTTTTAAGATAGGAATGATAAATATACTTAGATAACAGATTACATTAACAATATGAGGCAATAATGAGAAATCATAAAAAAGAGCCATGAAGAAATATTAGCATTTAAATGTAATACTTGAGGGCTTCCCTGGTGGTGCAGTGGTTGAGAGTCCACCTGCCGATGCAGGGGACACGGGTTCGTGCCCCGGTCTGGGAAGATCCCACATGCCGCGGAGCGGTTGGGCCCGTGAGCCATGGCCGCTGAGCCTGCGCGTCCGGAGCCTGTGCTCCGCAATGGGAGAGGCCACAACAGTGAGAGGCCCGCATACCACAAAAAAAAAAAAAAGTAATACTTGAAAGAAAGAACACAAGAGATAGAATAAATGGAAGAATAGATATGGGTGAAGAAAAAATAGTAAATTTCAAGACCATATTGAAGAAATTTCCCATAAAATAGCAAGAAAGGACAAAGAGAATATAAAAAGAAAAGTCAAGAGACATGGAGGATAGGAGTAGAAATGTCAACATCTAGAAAATTAGGGGTCCCAGCAGGAAGGGGGAAAATGGAGAGGAGTAAATAAAATTTTAAATAATGAAGGTAAACTTCACAGAATTAAAGAAGGATCAAAGGTGTTAGACTAACAGAGCCCATGGAGTGCCAAACAGGAGCATTAAGGGAAAATCTAGACACATTATAACAAAATCTAAGAATATCAAATGTAAAATGTAAGAATATCAAAGACAAAGAGAAAATTGTAAAGGTCCCCATAGAAAGAACAAATTGACATCATACTACTCAGCAGCAACACTGGATGCAAGATAAGAATAGAGCAGTATGCTTTAAAGTATCAAAGGAAGAGAACTCTGATTCTAGAATTTTATATCCAGTCAAATTGTCATTCAAATTTTAGAGCATAATAAACATATTCTCCATCACACGAAGCTTTAGATGCTTTGCTGCACAAAGACAAACATCTAAAAACAATCTTGGGACTTTCCTGGTGGTCCAGTGGCTAAGACTCTGTGCTCCCAATGCAGGGGCCCTGTGTTCAATCCCTGGTCAGGGAACTACATCCCACATGCCACAATAAAGATCCTGTGCAGCCAAATAAATAAATAAGTAAATAAATATATTTTTAAAAAAGGATCTTGAAGAAAGTAGGATGAGAAACAAATCTGGGGGATGCTCCAAGAGATGGAAGAAATAAGAGTGTTCAAATACTTTGGTAAAGTTTATCTTTGTCTTTAAAGAAAAAAGGTTTATGTCAAATAAGATAAAAAGAGAAAAAAAATCCATTATATCAAAAAAAATCCAAAATATCAATATTGGAGGAAGGTGGAGAAAAAGAGACATGAGGGTGTGCTTTAGTATTTGCTTGTTAAAGGGAAGAAATATATATTTATACATTTAATTATCCAAAAGGGTAAAACAAACAAACAAACATGAATATAGGTAATAAATTAAGGGCAACCACAATTCAAACAAAATATAAATATATAACTTTTAAATCAGCAGAAGAAAACTCAATATAGCCAATGAACTATATGGAAGAACAACAACAATAGCATAAAATAAATAAAACATGAAGCAAATGTAAAATATAAAATAATATGACAGTAAACAAGGTCCTATTTTATAGCACAGGGAACAATATTCAATATCATGTAATGAACTCTAATGGAAAAGAATAAAAAATATGATGGAAGTAAATCCGAATTTAACTGTAAATACAATAAATGTAATTGCATTAAATTCAAAACTAAAAGGCCAAGACTCTCAGACTAGCTTTAAAAATCGAACAATATGATTTACCAAAGCATATATTTCTTTTGAAAAAGGAAAGGTTAAAAATAGGATAGAAAAAGCTATGACAGGCATATATGAATCAAAAGAATCCAGAAGAGAGTAATCCACAATCTAATAAAATAGATTTGAGGTAAAAAAGACCATAGGAGACAAAAGATATTATGGAATATGGAACATAGACTAGGGAGTAGAGGAAGGAAATTATAAATGCCAACTATTGTCTTGTGACCAGTTTCAGAAATAGGACTGTAGTAGCTACACCCATTTTCTTTCTTGATTACAGAATATCATATTGTGGGACTTCCCTGGTGGCGCAGTGGTTAAGAACCCACCTGCCAATGCAGGGGACATGGGTTCAACCCCTGGCCCAGGAAGATCCCACATGCCACGGAGCAACTGAGCCTCTGCGCCACAACTACTGAGCCTGTGCTCTAGAGCCCATGAGCCACAACTACTGAGCCCATGTGCCACAACTACTGAAGCCCATGTGCCTAGAGCCCATGCTCTGCAACAAGAGAAGCCACCACAATGAGAGGCCCGCTCACCTCAACAAAGAGTAGCCCCTGCTCACCACAGCTAGAGAAAACCTGCGCACAGCAACGAAGACCCAATGCAGACAAAGAAAAAGAAAAAAAGGAATATTATATTATGACTGAACAGATAAGATATGAACATTTCCCAGAAATTGATGCAGTTCCTGATGAGACATTGGGTATTCCCTTTCACAGACAGGGCGAGAATTTTTTTTTCTAAAATGATGGTTGAATTATATTAAGTGGGACTATTTTATTGCTACTGCTGTTTTTTGAAATTTAATTATGAGAAGGTTGTATGAATAACTAGTATACAAAATGATGGACTATTGCATATACTGTGTATTGGCTCACTAAACATACTTTCTAATCCCCTTATAGTGTTCCTTTTTTTTTAATTGAAGTATAGTTGCTTTACAATGTTGTGTTAGTTTCTGCTGTACAATGAAGTGAATCAGCTATATGTATACATATATCCCCTTACTCTTGGACCTCCCTCCCACCCCCCACCCCCAATCCCACTCATCTAGGTCATCACAGAGCACCGAGCTGAGCTCCCTGTGCTATACAGCAGGTTCCCAGTAGTTATCTATTTTACACATGGTAGTGTATATATGTCAATCCTAATCTCCCAATTCATCCCACCCTCCCCTTCTCACCCTGTGACCATGTTCTCTACATCTGCGTCTCTATTCCTGCCCTACAAATAGGTTCATCTGTACCATTTTTTCTAGATTCCACATATATGCATTAATATACGATATTTTTCTCTTTCTGACTTACTTCACTCTGTATGACAGATTCTAGATCCATCCACATCTCTACAAATGACCCAATTTCTAGTATGCATTCTTATACTGCATAGGCTGGAAAGCTAGAAACTGTATTTCTTAGACTCCCCTGAGGCTATATAGTTCATCACTAAATAGATGCATCGACTTGAGACTGGAAAGGACGAAATGAGAAATGTGAGGCAGAAGCCATACTCACGGGTAGATCTCTTGCAAGCAGAGTCTGAAGGCACTTGGTTCTTCTGGGGTAGCTGTGGCAGGGACTGCCCTGTCTATTCCTAATGTCATAGTATCAAGAAGAGGCAGCATTGGGAGTTCTATAACTATAGCCATGTGGTAGAGTTGGCAGTTTCTCTTGGTTGCTAATGTCCTGAACTTTCAGCAATTAAACATGATTCCCTGGACCACTTAGAGATTCATAAGCCATCTCATATTGCCTAATAAATCCCCTTCTGTTTAAACTACCTAGAGTGGATTCTATTATCTACAATTAACAATATTGACTATAGAAGGCTATTAGCTGTCCCTCGGTATCTTTTATCTCTTTCTTCTTTGGTAATAGAACATGTAGCTATACACATTACTACCTTGTTTAAAGGTTATATTTCCTAGGTTCTCTTGCAGCTAGATGTGACCATGAGACTAAGTTTTAGCCAATGGGATGTAAATAAAAGTGTGATATGGCAGTTCCATAATCTTCCTTAAGAGACAACAAGTACATGCCCTTTATTCCTCTTCTCCCCTTCCTCTATCCTTCTGCTTGGAATGTGGAGTTGGAGGTCCATTTTAGAATAGGAGCATGAGGGCCACACTATAGAAATGGTAGAACAGAGAGTTGGTAACAGCCTGGTTCCCTTAGGGCTTCACAGAATGGAGCTTCTATACTAGCCTTGCATAATCTACCTCCAGATTCTTTTGTGAGAGAAAAATAAACTTCCATCTTGTTTAAGCCATTGTTACTTTGGGTTTTCTGTCACTCTCAGCCAAACAGAATTCAAATGAAGCAATGATCAATAAACCATTGCCCCAATTCAGAAAATATACTCCCTTCCTTTCTGTCCATTAATTTCCAGTTCGTATTTCAGGGACTGGTTAAAAATTCCATTTCATTGAGTCTCTGACCACTCTAATCCACATCTGCCTAAGGGTGTAATTCCTTAGGTACAGCTCCTCAAGTACAGCTTCTTTTGATCTGAAGACCCATGAACTAAAAAGACAAGTTATCTACCTCATACACACCAAACAGGCAATGGGGGTACATATAAGATAACCACTATAGACATTCCTATTCAAAAAAGGCAGAAATGCAGGAACAAATGAATCATTGGTCCATAGCAATTCTGAAATCCAGCTGAGCAAATGTTGGAAATTCCTTGATTAGGACTCAAGGCCTAGTGATAATCCTCCATGGCATTTGGTTCTACCTTCTGGGCTCTTGGTTCTTCCCTCTGAGTCACTCTTCCTTTTGTATGAAAGACAGCCCATGTTTGCAACTGCATAGTCTGCACAGATTGCATCCTACTAGTTGAATTTTGGGGGTCAGAAGATATTTTTTCATTTTGTATTGCCTTTGATTCTTTCAGTCTAAGCAGTGTTCCTTGGAACAGTCTTTTAAAAACGTGTATCTCCTGTGAATCTTCTTAGGGTTCACTCTGTTAAACAAAAGCCACCCTCACAAAGCTCTTCAAGATAAGTTCTTCTCTATCCTGGCCCTCTGCTGAGGAACAATGCCCTTAAACTTCTTAGAATTCTATTGTTTGATTGAGAGGATCCATGAGTCACATTCTTAAATCTTTAGAGGACTTTTAAAATCAACTGAAGAGTGCTCTGAGGTACCACCTTAGATCTTTCTTCATCTTAACAAAGGCTTTTACAGCTACTCCCTTGACTTCATCTTTAGACTGTGTTTTCTGGCATTTAATCTGTTCTCAGAAGCCATTTCTTAATTTTAGCATCATTTACCACTTGGAGAGGCTAGGACTTTTCAAAACCAGCAAGCTCTGGTTTCCTTTTGTTTAACAGTCCTTACTTTGGTTTATCTCTCTCTTTCATATTTTACAAGTGGCAAGAAGATACCAGGTGACCTCTTCAACACTCTGCTTGGAAATCTCCTTAGCTAGCTACCCAATTCACTAGGTACATTTTCTACTTTTTGCCTTACAGTAGGCAACAGTGTTGCTAAATTTCTGCCAGTACCTAACAAGGACACCATCTCCTTCAATGTCCAGTAAGATTTTTATGATTTTCCTTTAAGTCCTCATTTACAGCTTCCTCAAAGGCAATCAGGATTCTACTATTTTTTTTAATTAATTAATTAATTTATTTATTTTTGGCTGTGTTGGGTCTTCGTTTCTATACAAGGGCTTTCTCCAGTTGCGGCAAGAGGGGGCCACTCTTCAGCACGGTGCACAGGCCTCTCACTATCGCGGCCTCTCTTGTTGTGGAGCACAGGCTCCAGACGTGCAGGCTCAGTAATTGTGGCTCACGGGCCCAGTTGCTCCGTGGCATGTGGGATCTTCCCAGACCAGGGCTTGAGCCCATGTCCCCAGCATTGGCAGGCAGATTCTCAACCACTGTGCCAACAGGGAAGCGCAGGACTCTACTATTTTTTGAAAGGCTCAAGATTTCACTAACACTTACATGCAAGTCTTTCCAGCTTCGACCCACTGTTCAGTTCCAAAGTCACATTTTTAGGTTTTTGTTATGGTAGCACTTTAAAAAAAAATTTATTTTTGGCTGCGCTAAGTCTTTCCTGCTGTGCAGGGGCTTTCTCTAGCTGTGGTAAGTAGGGGGCTACTCTTCGTTGTGGTGCGCAGGCTTCTCATTGCGGTGGCTTCTCTTGTTGCAGAGCACGGGCTCTAGGTACACGGGCTTCAGTAGTCGTGGCTCACAGGCACGGGCTCAGTAGTTGTGGCGTAGGGGCTTAGTTGCTCTGTGACATGCAGGGTCTTCCTGGACCAGGGCTCAAACCCGTGTCCCCTGCATTGGCAGGCAGATTCTTAACCACTGCACCACCAGGGAAGCCCAATGGTAGTACTTTTAAAAAATATATTTATTTTATTTACTTTTATTTTTGGCTGTGTCAGGTCTTCATTGTGGCATGCGGGATCTTCATTGTGGCATGCGGGATCTTTTTGTTGCGGCACGCGGGCTCTTCATTGCAGCATGTGGGCTTCTCTCTAGTTGTGGTGTGTGGGTTTTCTCTCTCTAGTTGAGGTGTGCAGGCTCAGTAGTTGTGGCGTGCGGGCTTAGTTGCCCCGTGGCATGTGGGATCTTAGTTCCTGACCAGGGATCAAACCCGTGTCCCTTGCATTGGAAGGTGGATTCTTTACCACTGGACCACCACGGAAGTCCCTGTTATGGTAGCACTTTTCATCACCACAATCTGTATAAGTTGTCTGTTGTTTCATAAAAAATTACCCCCACAACTTAATGGCTTAAAACAACAAACATTGAGTACTTTACAAGGTTTATCAGGGTCAGGAATTCAGGAGCAGCTTAGCTGGTTGGTTCTGGCTCAGGGTCTCTCCTGAGGCAGAGTCAAGCTGTTAGCTGGGGCTGCAGTCAGCTGAAGGCTTGTCTAGGGTGGGAGGATGCACTCCAAGATGGATCACTCACATGGCTGTTGGCAGGAAGCCTCTGTTCATCTCCACATGGCTGCCTGAGAATCCTCAGGCAGTTGGCTTCTTCCAGAGCAACTGATCCGAGACAGAAAGAAAAAGCAGGACGCTGCTTTCACCTGTATCGCCAAGACTCCGAAACCCAACACTATCACTTCTGCTTTATTGTATTATTTAGAAGCAAGTCACTAAGTCCAGCTCACACTCATGCAGAGGGGAATTAGGATCTACCTCTTGAAGGGAGCAATGTCAAAGAATATGTGGGCATTTTTAAACCAACACACCTATCCATACTCTTCTCTTTGCCCCCCCCCCCAATTTCAATGGGGATAGCAGTGTTATCACTTTTCTGATCTAGGGGCTCTTCCTCTATTTAAGATTTTGATCTTCTTCTCCCTGAATTTGTAGAGATTCAGCCACTACTAATTGTTCCTCCTGAATATTCAGTATCTCCCTCTCATCTTCATGCTTTCCATCATCATTAAACATTTTAAGGTCATTTATGTATATCCCCTTCTAGCTAATATCCTGTCTCTTTGCCTGGAATAGTTTTAAAACATAGCCCCAAATTTTCTGACATTCTTCCCCTTAAGAGATCGCAGCTATATCCCCTTCTTCTTGAATCTTGGTAGGCTTGTGACTACTTTAACCAATGGAATATGGCAAGTGAGGCAATGCAACTTCTGTAGCTGGGTATAAAAGACTGTGCAGTTCCTTCCTAGTTTTCTTGAAATACCCCCTCTTGGTATGCTCTCTTTTGGAGACACTCCATTTCGGAACCCAGCCAGCATGCTGCAAGCTCAAGTCACATGAAGAGGCCATGTTTAGGGCTCCAGATGACAGTCACAGCTGCGCCTAGTTTTCAAGTAGTCCCAGTGAAACAGAGCAGACCCTGTGGGGCTCTTGGACACAAAAGTCTTTCTGTGTCCCCCATTTCTTGATTACAGGAAATAGGCTTCATTCAGCCTCCATGATCTTCCCTGAGCTCCAATGGGCAGGTTCAAACAGTTGCTAATCAGGAAAGGGAGGGGATGCGGAGACAAGGGAGGAGCATCAAGAAACAACAGTACAGCCTTGGGGCAGGGTCCTGGTTCCTCCTCAAGGGCTATACCTAACAATGTCTTTTGAGTTGTTTTGAAGATACTAAAACCCCAGGAGGTGAAAAAAGTTAACTGTATGCTGCCCATAAGCACACAGACCCCACACAGGCTGATGGTGCTGACTCCCAGTTGCCTCACCACCAACCAATCAGAAGAATGTCCACAAGCTGATCATACCCTCCTCTTTGAACCATTACTGTGAAACTCCTCACTATGCCCTCCAGTTTGGGACACACAGTTTTGAGGGCATTATCCCTCTGAGGCCCCCTTTGCTTGGCAAAGCAATAAACCTATTCTCTTCTACTTCACCCAAAATTCTGTCTCCAAGATTCAATTCGGTACCAGGGTACAGAGGCTGAATTCTGGCTACACCAGCCTTGGTACTAGATCTGTCAGTGAAGAAACCTCCAGGTGATTCCAGTTCCCAGCAGTTCAAGTCACCCTCAGCCATTTGAGTCTTCCCAGCTGAGACTCCAGACATTGTGGAACAGAGACAAGCCATCTCTGCTGTGACTTGCCAAATTCTTGACCCATGTGTTAGAGGAACCACTGACTGAAACCGCCCTCTGGCCAGACAAGGTAGTAACCACTTGCTTGAGTTATCTTACAACAGGAGGTCCTGGTAAGGAATGTGGAACTAACAAGCTACCACCAACCAGAAGAATTCGGGAAAGGTCAAAAGGAGAGAGGAGATGCCAGTCCATATCTCCTACCAACCTCCCAGAATCCTTCTCGTTGGGATCCATCTTGGCTGAGTGATGCGTGCCACCAGGAAGGACCCTGAGTCAGAATGACTGGCCAGACACAACCCGGAAACTAACCCCATTACCATAAAACCTGAGACCGGGAGCCACGTGGTAGGGCTGTTCTCCTGGGTTCCCTTACCTGCTGCTCTCCACCTGGACGCCCCTTCCCAGTAAAGTCTCTTGCTTTGTCAGCACTTGTGTCTCCTCAGACAATTGATTTCCGAGTGTTAGACAAGAGCCCACTCTTGGGCCCTAAAAGGGGTCCACCTTCCTGCAACACATGGAATCCATGAGCATAACAAAATAATCTTTGATTTATGCCACTATGTTTGGGTTGGCTTTTTACACAGCAATTGTAATTGGAATATCACCTTTATAACCAAATCTCTCAAGAGTTGTCTATTCTCACCATCTCTATTTCTTCATCCCCACGTAGTCCGATAATCTGGATTTTGCTCCCTTCTTTCAAGCTTAATAATGTTCTCTGACGTCAATGATTTCCAAGTTGTTAGATCTAATAGACTTTTTCTCTTAGACTGCTAAGAGAAGTATTTAACACTATTGTCCAATTCTCCCTTCTTGAATTACTCTCTTCTAGTTTCTGTAACACCACACTATCCCACATCTCTTCCTTCTACTCTAGTCACTTTTTAGACTCATTTGCAATTTCACCTTCCTCTAGCCAGCCACTAGATGATGAAGCTGGTGATGCTTGGTTCTTAGTTTCTTCTCTTACTTCATATTCTCTTTTCTATCTATATTCATGGTTTTAATTCCCATCTATACAACATTGATGATAACATTTTACCTCCAACAATTTTATCTATTAAGCTTCAGGCCATATGTCCAAATGCCTTTTAACATTTTGTACTAGTTAGAGTTCTTAGTTGCACAGAGACTGGCCTTGACTGATCTAAACAGAAATGAATGTATTAAAAGTTCACAGAATCACAGGAAGAGCAAAGCACAGGGATTGGAGCCTATGCTAACCAGGCAGAAACAATAGCCAAGTCATACCACAGAACTGGTCTGGTGAGGACACCAACACTGCTCTCAGCAGAGCCATGGCAGCTGGTGCCACTGACAGCACTGGAACTGGACAGTGGATACTGCCACTAGCGGCACTGCCACTGTGGCACCTGGAGATACTATCTTGCTGCAACTATCACCACTGTCAGAAAAGATTCTTTGAGTTTCCTGTTTCTTACAGCTCCCTCTCCAAAGTCCCTGGTGGGTGCATCCGATTATCACCCAGTATAGATCCTGGCCATTGTCTTAGCCACAAGGGATTCTGGGAAAGCAAGTCACTGGCATTTCCAGATTCTGTTGCAGAAGGCAGATTCCACCTCGTATCAATTACTCATAACGTAAGGAATTCTCCAAATATATAAATGAGTTTCAGAAGCTAGAGGGGGAAGTTGAGGGAAAAAAATTCCCATTACTTCTTCCTTGAAACAAAGAGTTTATCACCCATCTGATGTGCTCTCTTGAGGAACAAGTTTGTAGAATTCTTTTGCATGTTTTAATTAATTAAGGCTAAAAAAACAAAACAAAACAAAAAAACCCTTTGGCTATAACAATGCCCAGGTCTTTCTGGGAGAATTCTCAATGCGGATGCTAGCAAAAGAGTTTGAGTACATCCAACACTCCTGATACCAAGTGGCTTTCAAACACGTTTTCAATTACCTGTTCAGAATGTGAGGACATGCAACTAAATAGGAAAACAATTCAAGAGTAATACAGCAGTGACATTAAGAGATAGTTGTGAATATTTTGTATCCTTCTAGTAGAGAGTATGATCCTCAAAACGCACAGCTAATTATGATCAAACCAAAGTAATAAACTTTGTCCAGTATAACTGAGTATGACATAAGAGAGAAATCCATCAAAAACTAAATGTTTTGAAAATCTGAGTCTTTTTTTCAGTTTTACTATATCACAGTACGTTTCAGTACCTGACCGCAACATAAGGAACTAGAAAACTAATTTATAGAATTGTTTCCATAGTAACAATGAAAATTCAGTGACTTAAGATTTTAGCAAATATATAACCTGACGTCAGAACCCTAAATATTAGGGACATAACTATATCAGAAGAAAGGCTTGATATACAATTAATTTTTGTATTTGAAAACACAAAACCTGCTATTCTTACTAGTTTTATATTTTCTCTGAACTTAACCAAGAGTTATTTTCTCTTATCTCAGCTCCTTGGGTTATCCTCTTCAAAGAAAATGCTTGTGACCTGTAGAGATTTAGAAAAGGTTATCCCCGACTAAAACGAGTGCTTCAATAAAGGGAAAAATTCTGTGCAGATCTCTTCCATTTGACGTTGCTAAACTTAAGTACAATAATGTCACATGTACTTACACAGTAATTGTGGGCACGCCTAAGTCCCTCCCTCTTTCCTAAACCAAATTCCCCAGATCCTAGAAATCCAGCCCTTCTGCCCTCCGGAGGCGCCTTTCCCAACGTAAAGTACAATTTAAAATTTAAGCTCCTGACTAAATAATGACTCTGTAGTCAACTGCTAGGGGATCCGGGCACCCCAGTGCCTCTGGAGGGTGCAGCAGGGTGTAGGCAAGGGCAGGGGAGTGGGCGAAGCTGCTGGTTGGTGCCTGAAATCTGTGCGTTGCCCCTTTAATTGTGTCCCCAGCCCTCGGGCGTTTCTGTCCAACGCCCACGTCAGCAAATACCTTTTGTTTCTCTCACGTTGGGGCTACTTGTTTTAGGGCGCAAAGGAACGGCTTCGAAAGGGGGTATTTCCCCTGCCGAGAACCGGGAATCTTACCCCGGCCCGCGCACGCGACCCGCCGGTGCGCCTCGGCCCGCGGTAAGTGGCTGCGCGCGGCGCGAGCGGAGGGCGGGCGGGGCGTCGGGGCAGCCCGGGACGGGCCCGCGAGCTTCGCTGCGGGCGGGGGCGCGGGCTAAGGCGCCGCGGGCTCTGGCACCGGGCGGCGGCAGCGGCGGGATGCGGCCCGGGTGCGGCGCCCCCCAGACGTCCCCGGGCCGGGAGAGCGGCGGGAGGCGCAGAGGCGAGCGGGCGCCATTTGCAGCCCCGGGCGCAGTGGCGGCGGTGCGCCGGCTCCGAGGGTCTGGAGACGGTCACAAAGGAGGCGCGGCCGGCCGGCGCAAAGGACCCGGCCTCGGGACGGCGGCCGGCGAGGAGAGGCGGCCGGCGGCGGGGCGCACCGGTTCCCGGACTGCGCGGTCGCCCCGCCTGCCCAGCCGCCCGGCCCTGCCCGCCTGCGCTCCCGGGAGGGGCAGCGGGACAATGGCCGCGCCGTCGCCGCCCGCGCCCGCCCGGCCGCCCCCGCCGAGCGCCGCGCCCGCCTGGCCGCCCGGCTCGGCTCGGCCGCGGCGCGGGGAAAGGCGGGAAGGCGCGCGGAGCCTCCTGGCGGCAGCGGCTGGAAGGCGGCGCGGGGCCGGTGCCGGGCGTGTCTGGAGCCGTCGGGCGCCGCGGACTCCCAGAGGGTCGGCGGCCGGCCGGGCTCGGGCTGCGCGGCGAGTGATGGATGGCCCGCGGGATGGGGCGGCCGAGTCTGGGGCTTCACCCCTTCGGCCCCGGGCGCTTCCTCGGGAAGGTGGCTGCCTGGGCAGTGGTCCGAGTTTCTCCGTACATCCTTCATCCTTTGGTTTTATATCGTGATGCGACAGATCCGAGCTTAGAATCCAAGGCAGACTTACTATACCTAACAAATATTGTGCTATAATTATTGTTTTATGACGGACCCACACAGACGCACCTCTTACCTATGCAGACGGCATCTTTTTTAAGTTAATAGCGGTTTGGCCCCTTCCCCTTCAAATGCGCTTATTTATTATTGATTGTGTCAGTAGCCAGGCTCTGTATCGTTCAAAGGCGTGTTTTTTTCTCCTCCCCTTTTTCTTTTTTCTCTTTTAAATTGAGATATCGTAGACATATAACATCGTGTTAGGTTTAGTCCAAGACGTGTTTGGAAGCGGTAGATTCTCACCTATTGGGCTTTTAAACTACCCACGTCAGTATTATTTGTTCTTAATAAACGTTTATATTTGCAGAACTTTAGTCAATGGAGTGCTTTCGCCTATATGAATTATTTCACATAAAACAACCACCCAGTCAGGCTGATGCTTTTTCCACTTTCTAGGTGAGGAAACGCATTAAGCATTTAAGCCTTAAGCCAGGTGACCGGTGGCAGCCTTCCAGCGCCCTTGCCTCCTGTTCTTGCTCTTTATTTCCTCCTAAAGTCACCTCCAGAGTCTTCCAGTAAGCAAGTCATATTGCTACCGTGCTCTAAAGACCTTAACTGATCTTTATCAGAAACGAGTCTAAAATCCTCAGCAGAAGAACCAAGGCTCAAACTTCTGTAATCTTCCCCAAGCCTCAGGTATGGTTGGGTTTGTGACACCCCTGGAACAAGAAGAGCCCTTCACTGATAACCGGGGATCAGATATCTTTATTCCTGGGAGCCCCTCTGGCCACTCAAGCAGTAAATGGGAAGTGAGAATCTAACCTGCCACCCTAGGCCAAATGGGCATGTTTGGGTTTGGCTGTAAAAGGTCAGAAGGAGGCATCATGAGGACCTAGGCTTCTTCCAAGTCATGTAAATTTCCAACCCCATGAAAGACGGCCCTCTGCCAGACTTTATCTCATGGCCTTGAAATCACCAGCTCTGCTGTTGATGGTTTGAGCCCAAAGTTTGTAAGATAGGGTAATACTTGATTCATCCTATATCATTTAAATCTTATTTGCTAGATAAAATGGAATTTACATCTAAGAGGCTCAACCTCTTCAGTGACTGAACTATATGTTTATAATATTTAAAGGATTTGGTGCAAGCTTTTTGATCCCCTTGAGGGAAGTTTTTGTCACTTCTTTGCTCAGAATTGGTCAGTGGCTCCCCATCTTCAGTGGCTCCCCATCTTACTCAGACCAAAAGCCAAAGGCCCCTAGGTAGTCTACAAAGTCCTACAGGAACTGGTCCCATGATGTCCTACCTGCCTCACAAGCTGTCCTTCCTTTCTGACTCCATCTCTCATTGCTCTCCCCAGCCCTCCTTGATGTTCCTACAATCCTCCTTGCCTGCTTCACCTCAGAGCCTTTGCACTTGCCGTCCCATCTGCCTGGAACACCCTTCCTCCAGGTGCCCAAATGACTCTCTCTCACCTCCTTTGGTCTTTACTTTAAATACCATCTTCTCATTGAGACTTTCCCAAATATGGTTTTGATTTTCTTAAATACTTTTATACTTAATTCTGAATCTCTCCAGTGTTAAAAGATATTTATCCATATAGTTACCATGCCAGTTTGCTGAAGTTCCTTATGGCCCAGAGATTTATGCTAAGAAGGCTAGTGAGATTTGTGTTGGTGACCCTGATGGGACACACTAAATTCTTAGTTAAAAACTATGTGCCTTGGGCTTCCCTGGTGGCGCAGTGGTTGAGAATCTGCCTGCCAATGCAGGGGACATGGGTTCAAGTCCTGGTCTGGGAAGATCCCACATGCCGCGGAGCAACTAGTCCCGTGAGCCACAATTACTGAGCCTGCACGGCGTCTGGAGCCTGTACTCTGCAGCAAGAGAGGCTGCAATAGTGAGAGGCCCGCGCACCGCGATGAGGAGTGGCCCCCACTTGCCACAACTAGAGAAAGCCCTAGCACAGAAACGAAGACCCAACACAGCCATAAATAAATAAATAAATATTTTTTTAAAAAAAGGCAAAATTCCTTTAAAAAAAAAACAATGTGCCTTTATAAAGATGGTCTTCTATCCCACAACCTTAATTGGAGTTACACTCATTACCTAAATCTTTCGTCTGCTTGTGGAAATTCATGTCTTTTCCTTCTGTTCCAAGGACCTTTGCACTTAATGGTTTCTAAAATATGTATTGTCTTTTTCACCCACCTTTAAAGATCTTTGAACTTGATGGGAATCATTAATTCTTTAATATTCTTAGAACTATTATAGATATAAACTCTTATAGATATTTTAAATGTTTCAAATTGAATTTGGACTGTCTACATGAACTAGTACAACAACTTGCTGTTTCAACTTATAAGGTCAATCTACTGAAAAGAAAATTTGAAACATATTACCCGTTTCCATGACTTAATCACTTTCTTTTTTTTTGTGGTACGTGGGCCTGTCACTGTTGTGGCCTCTCCCGTTGCGGAGCACAGGCTCCGGACGCACAGGCTCAGCGGCCATGGCTCACAGGCCTAGCCGCTCCGCGGCATGTGGGATCTTCCCAGACCGGGGCACGAACCCGTGTCCCCTGCATCGGCAGGCGGACTCTCAACCAGTGCGCCATTAGGGAAGCCCCTTAACCACATATTTTGAGAATAACTTAAACCTTTCCTGGTGACTCAAGAGTACAATTATGAATGCAGGTTATGTTAATGCTTTGTAGTATTATGAAGTTGTAACTGATCCCAATTTATAGGACAATTCCTATTTTCTTGCAAAGGTTCCTGTTATCACTTCTGTTATTCACTGTCCTCTGCCTTAATTTAGTTCCTCTCCATTTCTTGCTTTGACAACTGCATCAAGCCTTTAAAATGATCTCGCTGGCCCTGCCTCTCCCACTGTTTCTCTTCCTCCATGCTGTCTCAGGTTTTCTTCTGGGTATACAAATTGGATCATCATAACAATAATACCTTATATTTATTGAGCCCTAACTGCATGCTAGGTATTGTGCTAGGCATTTTGCATACATTATGGTCAGAAGAAAAGTGCGAGACTTATGAGTGCTTTGGTTTGGGGTCAGTCAGCCTGAATTCCAATCTCTGTTCAGCTGCTCGTTGCGCAGTCTTGGAGAAGATTTTCTTTTCATTTCTCTGTGCCTCCAATTCTTGATCTATGCAATGTGAATCACAGCAGCAGTTACTTCATGAGGCTATTGTGAGGACTGAAATAAGATAATGAGTGTAAAATGCTTAGTACTGTGCCTAGTAAACATTCAAATATTAGCTATTTAGTTTTATTAAGATATAACATATACCATAAAATTCATCCTTTGAAAGTGTACAATTCAGTGCTTTTTAGTGTATTCACAGAGTTGTGCAACCATCACTACCCTCTAATTATAGAACACTTTCACCACTGCATAAAGAAACTCCATATCCATTAATAGTCATTCCCCATTCCTGCATCTCCCTAACCCCCGACAACCACTAACCTACTGTCTGTCTGTTTCATCTGCCGATTCTGGATATTTCATATAAATGAAATCATAAAATATATGGACTTTAGTGACTTGCTTCTTTCACTTAGCTTGAGGTTTTTAAGGTTCATCCATGTTGTAGCAGGTAGTCAGTTCTTCTTTCCTTTTTATGGCTGAATAACATTCCATTGTATAGATCTACCACATTTTGTTTATCCATTTTCCCAAATGTTGATGGACATTTGGGTTGTTTCCACTCTTTCACTATTATGAATAATGCTGCTCTAAACATTTGTATACAAGTTTCTATGGAGACCTATTTTCATTTCTCTTGGACATATACCTAGGAGTGGAATTGCAGAGTCCTTTGGTAACTCTGTGTTTAATCATTTAGGAACTGCCAGACTGTTTTCCAAAATGGGTGTACCATTTTACATTCCAACCAGCAGTACATGAAGGTTCTGATTTCTCGACATCGTGGCCAACACTTGTTATTTTCGTGTGTGTGTGTGTGTGTGTGTGTGTGTTGTAGTCATCCTAGCGGGTGTGAAGTCGTATCTCATTATGATTTTTACTTGCATTTCCCTAATGACTACTGAGGCTAAACATATTTTCATGTGCTTATTGCTGTTTGTCTTAATTTATTTCTTATTGCTGTTAATCTTATTTATCTTAGCTATTATCTTATGTAATCCTCTTAACAGACTTCCTTAGAGCCTCTTAACAGTCAATGTCCCCACTTTACAAAAAGGAAACTGATGCTTAGAATTAAGCAACTTGACTAAGTCACATAGCTAGTCATTGGTGGACCTATAACCATGTCACTCTTCTTAAAATCCTTCAAAAGTGCCCCAAACCTACAAAAGTGGAGGGGCTTCAGGATCTGGCACCTACGTACTGTTCTCCGTTCATCTTCCACTGTCCCTCCACAGACCCTGAGTCTCTAGTCATAGCACACTTTTTTTGAAGAGGTCATGCTGTTTAATACCTGTCTGTGCCTTTGCCCTTGGTGTTTCTGTTGAGAATGCCCTTTGTCCTCTTTTTCATGTATGAACTCTTTTACTCATCCTTCAAGACTCGACGGTTCTGCCTTTTGGAAACTTTTGTGGACACTCCCAGGCAAAGTCATTTGCTTCCTTGGTTTTATAGTTTACTTCTACTAGGAGTATTTTCTTTCTCTCTCTTTCTCTGACTCTCTCTCTCTGCTGATAGACATTGAGTTGTTCTAGAGCACTGATCTTTGACATGTCATTATCTTTGTGTTCCCAGGGCCAGGGATAGCCTGGCATAGAGCAGATGCTCAATAAATAGGTATTGAATGAATACATTCCACATTTCGGTTTGAATATCTGACCTCATGAAAATAGAATTAAAAGATTTTTTCTTAAAAAAAGGAAGAGAGGGGCTTCCCTGGTGGCGCAGTGGTTGGGAGTCCGCCTGCCGATGCAGGGGATGCGGGTTCGTGCCCCGGTCTGGGAAGATCCCACATGCCGCGGAGCGGCTGGGCCCGTGAGCCATGGCCGCTGAGCCTGCGCGTCCGGAGCCTGTGCTCCTTAATGGGAGAGGCCACAGCAGTGAGAGGTCCTCGTACCGCAAAAAAAACAAAAACAAAAAAAACGGAAGAGAAAATATGTATAGCTCTGTGAAGTTCAGAACAGTGTAAACCTAACTACCGAATCAAGGATGAAGCTGCTTTCTTTCAGTTGTTTTTCTAACCCTTCAGGAAATCTGCACTGCTTTGAGTCCTGGACTCTCAGCAGCATCTGAACCGTCGAGGGTATAACAAACACCTTTGTTTAGGCTTCAGGTCCCTCTATCTCACTGGCATTGTTGGATAAGGCGCAACACAAGGTTCTTATAATTTCAGAATATTTGGGGGAAGCTTTATTCCAAAATCTACAATATATTTTTTATCATCAGAGGACACTTCTGCAAACCAAACCAGGCCATCATTTTATCTATGACCTTCTTAATATGTAAATTAGAATAGTATTCTAAGCCTAAACATTAAATTTTAAACTTTGAGATTGCAAATCTTATACACATCTCATTCTTATGAAACCTCCTCTGTGATAACATTTTAAAAACAACCTAAGTTTTGAATAACACAACAACCTAATTGTCTGTTAATGGATGAATGGATGAATAAGATGTGATATATATATTATTATATATATATAATATGATTGTATATATACTGGAATAATATTCAGCCATGACAAAAAAGAAATCCTGTCATTTGTGACAACATGGATGGACCTGGAGGGTTTATTATGCTAAGTGAATTAAGCCAGACAGGGAAACACAGATATTGCATGTTATCACTTATATGTGAAATCTGAAAAATGAAAGTCCAATTCACAGAAGCAGAGAGTAGGAAAGTAGTTGTCAGGGACTGGAGGGTAGGGGGAGTAGGGTGAGGTTGGTAAAAAGGCACAAACTTTCAGCTATAAGATGAACAAGGTCTGAGAATCTAATGTATAACATGGTGACTATAGTTGATAACACTGTATTGTATAATTGAAATTTGCTGAGGGAGTAGAACTTAAATGTTCTCACCAAACAACAACAACAAAAAAGATAAATATCTAAGGTGGTGGATGTATTAATTAACTAGATGGGAGGAATCCTTTCACAATATATATGTATACCACAATGTACACTTTAAATATCTTACAATTTTATTTGTCAGTTATATCTAAATGAAGCTGAAAAAAAACCCAAGTAACAAACACCCTGGTTCATAGAGTATAATTAATGAGGTAACATTTGAAATGGGAAAATGACAAAAATTGTTTCTAAAGAATAACTCTTCCACACTGTTGGTGAGAATGTAAATTGGTACAACTACTATGAAGAATAGTATGGAGTTCCTTAAAAAACTAAAAATAGAACTACCATATGATCCAGCAGTCCCACTCCCAGAGAAAAACATGATCCGAAAGGACACATGCACCCCAATGTTCATTGCAGCACTAATTACAGTAGCCAAGACATGGAAGCAACCTAAATGTCCATCGACAGAGGAATGGATAAAGAAGATGTGGTACATATATACAATGGAATATTACTCGGCCATAAAAAAGAATGAAATAATGCCATTTGCAGCTACATGGATGGACATAGAGATTATCATAGTAAGTGAAGTAAGTCAGACAGAGAAAGACAAATATCATATGATATCACTCATATGTGGAATCTAATTTTTTTAAAAAAGAAACAAATGAATTTATTTACAAAACAGAAACAGACTTAAAGATATCCAAAACAAACTTATGGTTACCAAAGGGGCAATGTGGAGGGGGGGAGGGATAAATCAGAAGCTTGGGATAAACACACACACACTACTATATATAAGATAGATAACCAACAAGGACCTAGTGTATAGCACAGGGAACTCTACTCAATATTCTGTGATAACCTATATGAGAAAAGAATCTAAAAAAGAATGAATATATGTGTATGTATAACTGAATCACTTTGCTGTACAGCAGAAACTAACACAGCATTGTAAATCAACTATACTTCAGTTGAAAAAAAAAATAACCCTTAGGGTGAGGTCTCCAATAACTAGTTAGAGTAACTAATTAATTGACTAGTTAGAGTAGAGGTTTGCTATCCTCAGGTACACTGTGGTTTTGAAATGATCACTCTCTCTGAGTATACAAATATGGGAACCAGTCAGATTTTTTCTGTGTCCACTTTTGTATAAGTAAGCATTCTTTAGGCTACAAGAAAATGTGTGGTAATAAAATTCTAAAATGTTTACATTTCCTGCTCAGTTAAAGTAGTGTTTTAAAGTGGCCTGCATAATTAATAATAGTGATTACTATTATTACTCTAATAATAGCTAACATCTCTCAGGGGCTTGTTATAAGACAGCCACTGTTGTAAGCACTTTACTTAGATTATCTTTTCATTTACTGTGTCGCATAACTCTAGAAGGTATAGGTATTATTACTAGTCCCATTTTACAGATGAAGAAACTAAGGCACAGGGGGGTTAACTTCCCAGGGAGGTTAATGTGTGGCAGAGCCAGAATTTGCACCTAGGCAGTCTGATTCCAGAGCCTGTACCGGCAAGCACACTGCCCAGTACTGCTGCCCACAGACTAATCACCCTTCTGCTTACATTTTGAGGCAACTGATGTGCTAATATGTCATCTGGGCCTAGTTGCAGGAAAGAGCAACCGCTCTAGCATTTTAATTCGTTTGCAGAATCATTGGAAAGGCTGAGAGGAGTGGGCTCTGGGCTGGGCCTTCAGAAATTATTCCCAGGACCAGACTGCCAAACAGGGCCTCCAAGGGAGGGAATCGGGAGGCCACCACTGGCACTTCTGAGTTCCAGATGACACTGCTCACTGCAATTCAAGGGTCAAGAAATTGCTATTCTGAAACTGCCCCTTAACACCCACCAGCTGGTCACGGCTGTGTCCACCAAACTTGTCTCTTGACAACCATGAGGCTCTGGACACTGGAATGCTGCAGAAAAACCCAATGTTTCCGTAAATGTGCTTGCCAGCATTAACAGCCAGAGCAGCAGAAAGGTGGCTCCCACCTCATTTCTGCCTCCAAATCTCACGGAAGAACATTGATAGATGGGCCCCATTCCACGTGGGGAAACGTAACTGTAAAGGAGTCTGGGAAATGGTCTTTTTAATTTTCCACAAGGAAGTTAGAAAGGATGCTGGGGGTTAATACACAAATCTACTCTTAACTAATTTCTGCCAGGGTAGAACTTGGTTATCGCTAAAACTGACATTTCATCAAGTACGTATAAACTGTTTTGGGTACAGACAATGTTCAGAAGTCAGTTCTCTTAAAAAGCCTCAGAATTAATTTTGCTTGCCACTGTACAGACCCAGTACACTGCACAGTGCTAGTTAGTGCTCTTAAGTAGCATTGTTGAAATAGTGACATTAAAGCTATCAAAGTGAATACCCTTTACTAAGTGCCCTCCTCGCTCACTGGGGTAGATGAGCTTTTAGGGTCGGGAGGAGTTGTTCTCAAAAGTTATTTGCTTTTTATAAAGCAGAAACTAACACACCATTGTAAAGCAATTATACTCCAATAAAGTTGTTAAAAAAAAAAAGTTATTTGTTTTGTTCCTCCGAGTACAGAATCCTAGTTTACCCCTAAATTAGATCCTGCTGTTTTAATTATGGGTATTTCTTAAAATCCTTTTCATAGCCAATTCTATTCTTTGCTGTACTTTAAATGTAAACACATAAAGAGTGTTGATAAACCACTGTAAGAGGTTTGCTGCTTCCCAACTCCATCACCTTTTGCTCTTAGTTTGTTTTTGTCCCTTTGTTTAAAAAACAAAATTTAGGGGCTTCCCTGGTGGCGCAGTGGTTGAGAATCTGCCTGCTAATGCAGGGGACATGGGTTCAAGCCCTGGCCTGGGAGGATCCCACATGCCGCGGAGCAACTAGGCCCATGAGCCACAACTACTGAGCCTGCGCTCCGCAACAAGAGAGGCCGCCATAGTGAGAGGCCCGCGCACCGCGATGAAGACTGGCCCCCGCTTGCCACAACTAGAGAAAGCCCTCTCATAGAAACGAAGACCCAACACAGCAAAAATTAATTAATAAACTCCTACCTCGAACATCAAAAAAAAAAAAAATTAAAAGAAATTTTTTTTTTAAATCTCCCATTCTTCCCACATACAAAGACTGTGGGACTTGTTTCTTCTTAAATAAACTTTGCCAATCATAAGAGGAAATCACGTGACACTTTATGGAATACTCAGATCATCTTGGCTATTTTCTCTTTTGGTTGCTGTTCAAAAAAATTTTTTTGTAAACTTCTAGGTCAGTGTTTTAAACAGCAGTGTTTTGAATGGTTTAAGTTGCCAGAATTTCGACCTTCTCATGGGTGGATAGCTGATGCATTTGTTTTACTAACTAAAGTATATTTGAGCAGTTCTCTTTTCTCTGGTGGTGTTTTCAGGATGCTCATTTAAAAGTTATTTCATTTTGTTTTCTTCTTTATATCTCCCTGTATTTTTAAAATTTTCTGTAAGTATATAATACTTTTATAATCAGAAAAAAACATATTATTTTAAAAAGTGATTTCATTAATTTACTCAGAATTATTTTGGTGGGAATTCTTAGCTTAATTCATTGATTTAAAAAGCATTAAATTCATTTTTCCACTACCTATGGACATAAAGCTTTAACAGTCACTACATTAACAAAACTTCATGGTCAATGAACAAAATAGTTGAACAGATTTTGTTTTTTGGTAATGAAAAAGGTTTGGAATATAGTAGAAACTGAAACATTTTTAATACACGTTGTTGCAGCTCCTCTCGCAAATTGTGGTACACTGTAGTACAATCTGGCAAATTGAATGATAGATCTGGGTGACTGCAGTGCGGCTTTCTGAACATATGTAGTAGGACTTTTTTCCCCCACTTCCCTCTTAACGATAGAGTTTTAAAGAAATGTTTAACTTTTCAAGTTGAATCTTTAAAGCTATTCTGTTTGGTTTTCTTGCAAATCATATTGATGCCACTTGCAGGAAAAGAGTAATAGAACATATGTTGCTGTCTTGGTATTTCATCTATTGGCCTGCCTTTGAATAGCTGTTGTCTTAAGAAGTTTATTTTATTCTCAAAGTTAAAAAGTATGTTTGCTTTCAGTTTGCCATAATTTAATTTTGGAAATCTTTTCTTGCAGATTTTAATTTTAAGTTTTGGGTTATAAATAGGTAGATAGGTGGATAAGATTCCCGTCAGCTAATATTCTGTGCCAGATGATCTATTTTTGTATGCTAAAAAATGATACCTGATAAATGCTCCCTTATAATTTATTTGAATAAATATTTATTATGTACCTTAGCAGATGTTTCTGTCTCTTATTACAAAAGTTCATTGTAAATAGCTCTTTTCTGTCTCTACAGGACAATCCTTCATACACAGACTTGGAATCTTCCCTTTTTTTACTCCATTCAATCAACTTAGCAGGGTTTCAAGAGCAGCATTTATAAATTTCCAGGTATGAAAAATTTTAATTCTTGATGTTATACCTGACTTAAATATATAGATAAAAAGTAGAGTTTTGCAATTATAGATTTTATGTATCAGAGTATGGGTTTATTGCTTGAAAAGTCACTGTATAAAACATTCAGCATTCTGATTTTCTTGGCCAGGTCTCCCTGTTCAATTATGGCTAAGTTTTTAATTCATTGCCTATCTTGTGTATGTATTTCTTCCATTCTGCTTGAATCAAAGACTCAAATTTACATAAGAGCTGGAGTTTATCTAGACCAATACCCTCAATTTGCAGAGAAGGAAATGAAACTTAGAAAGGGAAAGTTACTTGTCCATGGACATATAGCTAATTTAGTGGTAGAACTAGTGTCAGAACTCTGATCTCCCAGCTCTCCCCGAGACATTGTTCAAGGAGTATAGCTCATCAGTTACATCCTGCAGCTTTGGAGTCACTGTCTGGGTTAATATCTGCCCATCCCACCTTTTTTTTTGGCCTTGCTGCGGCTTATGGGATTTTAGTTCCCCAGCCAGGGATTGAACCTTGGCTCTCAGCAGTGAGAGCACAGAGTCCTAGGAAGTCCTAACCATTGGACCACCAGGGGATTCCCCGGGTTAATACCCTTTTCTGTAAGATGGGGCTAGCAATACCATCTACCTGATAGGTTGCTGTGTGTCAGGATTCAGGAGACAGTGCACATTGCTACTATTATTATTGCTGTGGCCCTTTCATTTCTCACCGTGTTGACCCCTTCACTGCTTCTTAAAGCTCCCCACCCTCCGTGTACATGTCACATGCTCTCCTGATTCTCCCTGTAATTCTCTGACTATAACTCTGGCTTCTCTTCCGCATTCTGCTCCACGGTCGGCACAGTCCTCCTGGTTCTTTCCTCAGCCCGGATTTCCTCTGAGCCCCTTCATCTCTATTTGCAAATATCTCCCACGTCTCCACCTTCAAGTCTGACTTCCCCTCTTAAACTTCAGACTAGCATTTACAGTGGCCCTCTGGCCACGGCTACCTGATTTCCCACTCACATCAAACACCGTGTACTTAAAACCTAAGTCATTGCTTTTTCTCTAACCTGGCTTTCTTCCTCCTGGCTTCCTAATTTCTGTTAGTGATACTACTAAACACCTATGTTTTTAAAATCGCTGTGTTCTCTTTATGTCTCTCTAGACTTCCACAGCCAATTACAAATCGTGGTACACTTTGGTACAATTAGGCAAATCGAATAAGAATTATAAGAGCTCTGGGGACTACTGTGGGGCTTTCTGAAAATATGTAGTAAGATTTTTCAATCAGCCATCAAGACCCATGGATTTATTTCCCATTCAAGACATTTGTGTCTTTTCCTTCCTTCCCATTCCTGTCATCATCACTGTGTTCAGACCAGTAAGCAGATTGACAATTGCAATAGTGTAGCTGTTTGTTCATCTGGCAGTAGCTTGGTTGTTCTCTCTGTCTCTCGCTCTTTTTCTCCCAAGAAATACAACCTCTTAACATTTCATAATGGAATGTCATCTTGTCACTTGTTCATGTAGCACATGAATCTTGACTTAAGTAGACACAGAATATCATTACTCTGAGAGCTCCCAAGATATCTTAATCTTGAATTACAACCTAGATCTGGCTAAATATGAGACTGATAGTTAATATTTCACCCACTTGTTTGACACACTTTAAAATTTTTATTTTTGAGTATATATTCATATGATTCAAACTCAAAATATTGGGACTTCCCTGGTGGCACAGTGGTTAAGAATCTGCCTGCCAATGCAGGGGACATGGGTTCGAGCCCTGGTCCGGGAAGATTCCCACATGCCGCAGAGCAACTAAGCCCATGTGCCACAACTACTGAGCCTGCGCTCTAGAGCCTGTGAGCCACAGCTACTGAGCCCACGTGCCACAACTACTGAGCCCGCGTGCCACAACTACTGAAGCCCACGTGCCTAGAGCCTGTGCTCTGAAACAAGAGAAGCCACCACAATGAGAAGCCTGTGCACCGAAACGAAGAGTAGCCCCCACTTGCTGCAACTAAAGAAAGCCTGCGTGCGGCAACAAAGATCCAATGTAGCCCAAAAAAAATAAATAAATAATTTTAAAAAATTTTAAAAAAACTCAAAATATTAAAAAAGTATACCATATAAAGTCTCCCTTCCATCTTTGCCTCTGTCTCCCAGGTCCCACCTTGCCTCCAACTGTCAACCATCATCCTGGTTTCTTGTTAATCCTTCCAGAGTTTCTGCTTTTTTCCCTTGTATTTTGTGTGTGTATACACACACACACACATATACTCTGTTCCTTGCTTTTTAAAAATTTTTTATTATTTTAAACATTTATTTTTTTGGCTGCGTTGGGTCTTAGTTGTGGCACGTGGGGTCTTCGTTGAGGTGTGCAGGATCTTTCGTTGCGGTGTGGGCTCTTCGTTGTGGCATGCGGGTTTTCTCTCTCTAGTTGTGGCGCATGGGCTCCGGGGTGCGTGGGCTCTGTAGTTTGCAGCAGGCCGGCTCTCTCGTTGAGGTGTGCAAGCTCAGTTGTTGCAGCACATGGGCTTAGTTGCCCCTCGGCATGTGGGATTTTAGTTCCCCGACCAGGGATCAAAGCCGCATCCCCTGCATTGGAAGGCGGATTCTTTACCACTGGACCACCAGGGAAGTCCCTGTTCCTTCCCTTTTTTAAAAAAACTTAACTATGTGTATCATGTATCATATGTGTCATGTATGTATCATAGCCATCTTTCCATCTGACTGTCCTCCCCTACTGACGGACATTTTTCTAGTCTTTTGCTATTCCAAACAGTGCTGCAGTGAATAACTATGTACATGTGTCACTTTGATCATGTACCAGTATACCTGTAGGATAAATTCCCAGAAGTGAAATTGCTTGGTCAGAGAATATATGCATTCATAATTTTGAGAACTGTGGCCAAATCGCCTGCCATGGGGTCATACCAATTTATATTCTTGCCAGTAAAGATTGAAAGTACCTGCTTTCCCACAGTCTTATCAATATTATCAAATGTTTGGATTTTTTTGCTCATTTGAGAGAGGAAAAATGAAACATCAGTGTAGTTTTATTTTTTTTTCCACATCTTTACTGGAGTATAATTGCTTTACAATGTTGTGTTAGAGTATAGTTTTAATTTGCATTTATATTTTTATGGCTGAGGTTGAACATCCTTTCATATGATAAGGGACATTTGTATTTCTTTTTCTGTGAACTATCCTTTGTCTTATTTTATCTTCGGTTACTGTGCCAATTTCTTAGAAGCTTGGTGTATATTATGGAGATTGCCCTTTCTCTAATAGACATTTTTGCCATGTTGTTATTTGTCTTTTGCCTTTTTGTGATTTTTTCTGCCATAGAGAATTTTGTTTTATCTTTATGTAATTAAATGTATCAATCTTTTCTTTTATGGCTTTTGTATTTGAGTCATGGTTATAAAGGCCTTTCCCACTTTGAGTTTATAAATCTTCCAAATGTTCTCTTAGCACTTTTATGGCCTTATTTTCACACTTAAGTCTTTGACCCATATGTAATTTATCTTGATATGCGATGGGAGGTGAAAATCCAGCTTAATTTCTTTTTCCAGAAGGCTAAAAATTGTCCCAGTGCCACATAGTAAGTTGCTTATCTTTTTATTGTTCATCATATATTAAATTCCCGCATATACTGGGGTACATTTCTGGATTTCCTAGTATACTCCACTGGTCTGTCCTTCTCTCTCTTTCTTTTTAAATAAATTTATTTATTTATTTTTGGCTGTGTTGGTCTTCATTGTGGTGCGCAGGCTTCTCATTGTCGTGGCTTCTCTTGTTGTGGAGCACGGGCTCTAGGCAGGCAGCCTTCAGTAGTTGTGGCATGTGGGCTCAGTAGTTGTGGCTTGCAGGCTCTAGAGCTCAGGCTCAGTAGTTGTGGCACACGGATGGACCTAGTTGCTCCACGGCATGTGGAATCTTCCCGGACCAGGGCTCGAACCCATGTCCCCTGCATTGGCAGGTGGATTCTCAACCACCACGCCACCAGGGAAGCCCTGAATGAATACTCTTTTTGTTTGTGGTAATTTTACAGTTGATTCTGTTGCATTTTCCAGGTATACAATCATCTTATCTGAAAACAATGGTAATTTTACCTCCTACACTCCAGTGTTCCTTTCTGTAGTTTCTTTCTCTAGTCTAATTGCATTGGCTAATGTCTCCAGAACAGTGTTAAATAATATGTAGTGGTAATAGAGGGCATCCTTGTTCTGTTGCTGACTTTACTGGGATGCTTCTATTAAGATGCTGGGTTTGGGGCTAAAATAGATATATTTTATCACCAACAAACTTTTAATAGATTGTAGACCAGACTCTGTGCCATAAAATGGGGATTAAAAAAAGATGAGTATGACTCCACCTGCCTTCAAAGAGTTTACAGGAAAAGACAGACACAAAAATTAGTGTGATATGTGTCACAGTAAAGTTATGTATAGTACACAGTGGGGACACAAAAAAAGGTGATAGCTAATCAGCTTGAACCCCATGTCAAGATAAAATTCCAAAGGACAGTGTACTCAAAGCATATTAGCTTAGCTTGCCTTTGAAATGTTTTTGTTGAATTAATTATAGTATGTCCTTGACTTTATTTTATTTTTAGTTTTTAAATATTTATTTATTTATTTAGGCTGCACTGGGTCTTAGTTGCAGCACACGGGATCTTCACTGGGGCATGCAGAATCTTCAGTTGCGGCACATGAGCTCTTAGTTGTGGCATGCAGACTTCTTAGTTGTGGCATACATGCGGGATCTAGCTCCCGACCAGGGCTCGAACCCAGGCCCCCTGCATCGGGAATGCGAGTCTTACTCACTGGACCACCAGGGAAGTCCCAGGACGTCCTTGACTTTAGAGGCAACAAAGAACCTTTGTTAGTTCAGGACTTTCCTGGTGGCGCAGTGGTTAAGAACCCGCATGCCACTGCAGGGGACGTGGCTTCGAGCCCTGGTACGGGAATATCCCACATGCTGCGGAGCAGCTAAGCCCGTGTGCCACAACTACTGAGCCTGCGCTCTAGAGCCTGCGAGCCACAGCTACTAAGCCCTCCTGCCACAACTACTGAAGCCCATGTGCCTAGAGCCCGTGCCCCACAACAAGAGAAGCCACCGCAATGAGAAGCCCACGCACTGCAACGAAGAGTTGCCCCCGCTTATCGCAGGTAGAGGAAGCCCACACACAGCAACGAAGACCCAATGCAACCAAAAATAAACAAATAAATAAATTTATTTATTTTTTTAAAAAAAAGAACCTTTGTTAGTTCAGTAAGGACACTGGTGAAGATATTTATTGAATGTCTGCCACATCCCAAACATTAAACTAAGGTTGGGCATAAACATAGACATGGTCTCTCCTCATATGGATATTATTCAATACAATGTAGCAGGGAAATATACATCAGAATAGGCAAATAAAATGCATTCTAGCACTTGCCATGGCATACATGTATACAGTACGATGGGGCATGGAGGGAATAGCAATTAACATGAGCCCAGAGGGGACTTCCCTGGTGGTCCAATGGTTAAGACTCCACGGTTCCAATGCAGGAGTCACGGATTTGATCCCTGGTCAGGGAACTAAGATCCCATATGCCACGTGGCATGGCCAAAAAACAAACAAAAACATGAGCCCAGGGAAGTCAAGGAAAGCTTCCCAAAGGATCCTCTGTTTGAGCTGACTCTGAACGAAGAGTGAGAGTTTCTCAGACTGAGAAGAGTGGTTTTATTGTAGCACAGGAACAATATGTACAAAAGCTTGGCGGCATGAAAGGTATAACGTGCCTGGGAATGGCATATAGCTTAAGAGTGGGAGGTGAGGTAGCTGGTAGGAGATGAGAGTGCAGAGATTGGCAGAAGCTGGGTCGTAAAGGGTACTAAATCCATTCATAGAAATATGGACTTTATCTAGTAGGCAGGAAGGGGCCACTAAAGAATTCTAAACAGGAGAATCTGGAAAGAAAACACACTTCAGGGTGGATTGAAGAGAGAAAGATAAAAGGCAAGGAGACCAATTAGGAAGTTTATTGTATTAGTCCAAATATTCTCTATAATGAAATTTTATGTCCTCATAATAATTCACATACAAATTCCTCCTAAAAGTTAGTGCCAGAACAATGCTCATTTCTACTGGGCAAATGATGTGAGCACTATATAAATTGTTTGTGTTTCTCTGTTTTTTGCTTTTGCCTTGGATTCCAGGACAAATGGTGCTAAATGTCAACCTACAGAAACGATCTCATCTCCATTTAAAATGTCTAATTTCTATTGTAAAATGTGTTTCATATATATGTATTTAAAACTACTTTAAATCACTTTAAAAAGGATGTATGATCCTTTTGGAAAATACAGACAAATATAAAGAAAAAATATAAATTCCTGAAGTCATCTAGCCCCACCTCTCCCCAAGTGTATTCACCCTAAGTCAATGACATTCTGCCGCTACCTCAACTGCAAATAAAACTCGTTACTTTGCAAGCGGGCAAATTCTGTTGTTGAACAGCTTAACCCAGTATTTCTCAAAAAAAATTTTTTTTACCAAAACCCGCAGTAAGAAATACTACATTTTACATCTTGACCCAATACACACATACCTGGGATTCTGCTTATTAATCTCTCTCTCTATCTGAAACAAAAAATTCATATAAGAATTCTTACTATTTGCAATAAGCTCTACTATTTTAAATTCTATTTTGTGTTCTTTAAAATCCTAACTAAATTGATTTCAAAACCCACTAATGGACTGAGACAAGCAGTATAATAACCATCGACTTAAAACTTTCCAAACCTTAGTTTGCTTGCATATACATATGAAGGCACTAGATCAAGACACCTGAGTTCAAAAAAATCCCATCAAGTTCTCATTTTTAAGAAACTGTTCTTTATACTGAGTTAACATCTGTCCCCCTTTAGTCCTATCCATCCGTCCTTCTTGCTTTTCAGAACTACACTGAACATTTATTCAACAAATATGACTGAGCATCTGTGTGCCAGACACGCTCTGTGCGAGGGATGCCGAGGTGAACAAAACAGTCAGCTCTTTTGGAACTTACGTTCTAGTGATCAGTCCAGAGGACTAGTCTACTGCTGAAGAATAATTCTACTTCCTCTTCCACATAATAGTCCTTCAATATTGGAAGACAGCTATCATGTTTCCTTTTAATCCTTTCCCCTGGTTTCTAAACTGTGCCACATATGACATAGTTTCTATGACAACAGCTATTGAGCCCTAGTGATCAACTGAAACTTCCCACACTAAAGATGGATTTGTCAAGATAACCTCTGATAGTGATACTGAAGCAAAGATTTGTATAAAGTTGGGGAACAAGTTATGTGAAGATCTGGGTGAAGAGTGTTCCCGACACAAGGTCCATCAGGAGTGCATTGGCACATTGGGAAATATCAAAACCAATGAGGTTAGAGCTAGGGGCAGGTAGAGGGAGGAAGGGAAATCTTGCAGCCCTTTTAGACGAGGGTAAAGATTTTGGCATTCATTCTGAGAGGGAAACCATTGGAAGTTTTGAGTAGAGGAATGATATGACCTGACTTACATTTTAGCAGATCCCTCTGGTAAAAGCAGAGAACAGAAAGGAAGCTAAGGCAGGAGTCTGTTTATTCAAGTGTTCTTTTATGATCCTCATTACAGAGCTTTATCATATTCTTCATAAAGTTTCTGCATATTTCTTGTTAAAATATTTAATTTTCACTATTTTGCAAGAAGAACCTTCCATTGCATCTGATAACTAGCTACTCATTTTTTGTGTATTCACTTTGTGTATTTTATAACTGGGATATCTTCCCAAATTCTCTTGTTTCTAAGGAGTTTTTAAAAATTGACTTTATTAAGGTATAATTTACATACAATAAGATGTACCGGTTTTAAGTGTACAAGTTCAGTGGGTTTTGATATGTATTCATTTGTAGCAATCAGCATAAATAAGATATAGAACGTTTCTATCACCCAGAACTTCCGTCCTATCTTTTTTTTTCCTCATGCCTTTTTTTTTTTTAATAGTTTTTAATTAATTAATTTATTTATTTTTGGCTGTGTTGGGTCTTCGTTTCTGTGTGAGGGCTTTCTCTAGTTGTGGCAAGCGGGGGCCACTCTTCATCGCGGTGCGCGGGCCTCTCACTGTTGCGGCCTCTCTTGTTGCAGAGCACAGGCTCCAGACACGCAGGCTCAGTAGTTGTGGCTCACGGGCCTAGTTGCTCCGTGGCATGTGGGATCTTCCCAGACCAGGGCTCGAACCCGTGTCCCCTGCATTAGCAGGCAGATTCTCAACCACTGCACCACCAGGGAAGCCCTCCTCATGCCTTTTTGAAGTAAACGCCCGTTTCACTCTCAGCCCCTGGCAATTGTCAACCTCCTTTCTGTCACTCTAGATTAATTTTGCCTGTTTCTAGAATTTCATGTGACTGGAATCACACAGTTTGTACTGTTTTGTGTCTGGCTTCTTTTGTTGAGGCTAATGCTTTTGAGATTCATTCATGTCATTGTGTGTATCGGAGGTTTGTTCCTTCCTGTTGCTCACTACTATTCCATGGTATGGATGTACCACAATCTATCTATTCACCAGTTGATGGACATTTCTTTCTAGATTAGGGCTAGTATGAATGAAGCTGCTATGAAGATTCTTGTATTGATACAAGTCTCTTTGTGGACATGTTTTCATTTCTCTTGGGTAAATACTTAGGAATGGAATTCTTGGGTCCTAGAGTAGGTTTAACTTTATTGGAACTGCTAAACAGTTTTCCAGAGTGATTGATTGTACCATTTTACATCCCCACCAGCAGTGTATGAGATCCACTTTCTCCACATCCTTGTCAGCAGTTGGTACTGTCAGTCTTTTTAGTTTTAGCCATTACAGTGGGTGTGTAATGACCTTTCAGTGTTCATTGTGTAAAACCACAGTTTGTATTTCCCTAATGATTAATGATGTTGAAATTTTTTCATGTGCTAATTTGTATATCTTTAGTGAAATATCTGTTTAAATCATTTGCCAATGAGTTGTTTGTCCTATCATTGAGTTTTTTGAAGTCTTTATATATTCTAGATACAAGTCTTTTGTCAGATATATGTATTGCAAATATTTTATCCTAGTTCATGGCTGGGCTTTTCATTTCCTTAATGGTATCTTTCAAAGAGCAGGGTTTGTCAAATTTTTCTTTACGGTCCGTGCTTTTTGTGTCCTAAGAAATCTTTGCCTACCCCAGGGTCCTAAAGATTTTTCTCCTATGTTTTCTTCTAGAAATTTAACTTTCACATTGCGTTCTATGATCCATTTTGAGTGAAAATTTGTATCAATATGTGGTGTAAAGTAAGGGTCAAGGTTTATTTTTTTCCTGTAATGGATATACAGTTGTTCTGGCACCATTTGTTTGAAAATATTACTCCCCCCATTGAATTACTGTGTCACCTTTGTAAAAACAATTGATGAAATGAGCCTTACTTAAAAAAATTGATTGATAAAATATTTGCATGTCTTTTTCTGACTCTATTCTATTCCATTAATCTGTTGTATAGAGTGTTCTATAAATGTCAGTTTGGCCAAGTTGGTTGATAGTGTTGATCAGGTGTTTTATATCCATATTGATTTTTCTATCTATTCCTTCTACCAATTACTGAGGAGTGTTGAAATATACAATAATAATTATGAATTTCAGTATTTCTTTTTTCACTTCTGCCAGTTTTTGCTTTATGTATTTTAAAGCTGTGTTATTAAGTATGTACACATTTATCGTTGTTATATTTTCTTAATGAATTAATCCTTTTATCATTATAAAATATCTTTTTAGCTCTGGTATTGTCTTGAACCTGATTTGTCTGATATTAATATAACCATTCCAGCTCTCTTACAATTAATCATATGCTTTTTTACCTTTATTTACTTTAACATTTGTATCTTTAGGTTTAAAGTGTGTTTCTTGTAGACAGCATATATTTGAGTCATCAATTTTATCCAGTCTGACAATCTCCTTTTTAAATGCAGTTCAGAATATTTTCATTGATATAATTATCAATACAGTTGGATTTAAGTGTACCATCTTGCTATTTGTTTTCTATTTATGCCATCTCTGTTGTTCCTCTTCCCCTTTTTTCCTGCCTCAGTAAAAGAATATTAAGTAATTTTCAGTATTCTATTTTATCCCCACTGTTGGCTTATTAGCTTAATTTCTTTGTTTTATATTTAACAGTTGCTCCAAGAGTTGTAATATGCATTTTCCCTTATAATTATCACATATTGTACCACTTCATATATAGCACAGGTTAGCAGACTACAGACTTCAGGCCAAATGGGGATTACTCCCTGCTTTTGTAAGTAAAGTTTTATTGGAACACAATCACAGCCATTCACTTACGTATTGTTTATGGCATGTTTTTATGCTACAGTGGCAGAGTTGAGTAGTTGCAACAAAGACTACTAGCCTGCAAAGCGTAAAATATTTACTATCTGACCTTTTACAGAAAAGGTTTGTCAACCTCTGATGTATAGTGTAAGGACCTTATAACTGTATCTTTATGTTTCTCCTCTTTGCTTCAAATATTTTTTCTGCCCCCACCTTTTCTGGAACGTCAATTACAAATATATTAGACCAATTTGATATTGTTTAACATGTCACTAAGGCTCTGTTTATTTTTTGTCAGTTTTTTTTTTTTTTTTTTTTTGCGGTACGCGGGCCTCTCACTGTTGTGGCCTCTCCCGTTGCAGAGCACAGGCTCTGGACGCGCAGGCTCAGTGGCCGTGGCTCACGGGCCTAGCCGCTCCGCGGCATGTGGGATCTTTCTGGACTGAGGCACGAACCCATGTCCCCTGCATCGGCAGGCGGACTCGCAACCACTGCGCCACCAGGGAAGCCCGAGTTCTTTTAAAAAATTTCAGTCTGGGTAATTTCCATTGCTATGTCTTCACATTCATGGATTATTCTTGTGCAGTTTATAATATCTGCCACTAAGCCCATCTACCGAATTTTTAATTTCAGATATTGTATTTGCTTCTAGATTTTTTTGATTATTTTTATATCTTGTCTTTCTCTCAATATATTCATGTTTTTCTTCAAATTTTAAATTAAACTTAAATATAAAATTTTTAAATATAAAATTTTATTAAGTATATTAACTCTTTTTTACATCCTTGTTTACTAAGTCTAGCATCTCTTTCATTCCTGGATCTGTTTCCATTGACCAGTTTTTTCTTCTGATTTTAAGATGACTTTTTTTGCTTTTTCACATGTCTAGTGATTTTTGATGGAATGGTGAACATTGTAATTATATGTTTTTGAGTATCTGAATTTTGTTGTTTTCCTTCAAAGACTTTTGAATTTTGGTTTATGTGTTAGTTAAGTTGCAGATGAATCAGCTTGATGATTTTGAAGCTTGTTTTTGAACTTTGGGGCAGTTCTAGAGTCATCTTTACTGTTGAGTTAGGTTAGTCCTTCTACTAAGGTGTTTCTCTTCTGGGGTCTCTAATAAATGCCCTAGGTGTTCAGTGAAGAATCTTTATCCTGACTGGTCAAAACTTAATTGTCTCTTAACCCTGTGTGAGCTCTGGGAATTTTTCTGCTCACAGTTCCCCAATTGTTTTTCAGCTGAACTCTTGTAGTTTAACCTTACACATTTGTAGATTAGTGTTCAGCATAGACTCTAGAATACTCCTGTGCAGATTTATTGATCTCTTTGCCTGTGTAGTTGCCTCTCTCTGGTACTTTGCCCCACAACTGCCAGGCGCCTCAGCCTTCTTGAACACCACCTCTGTCTGTTCAATCCAGTTTGATTTCCCCTCCCTGTATCAAAATCCAGAAAGCCAAAGTGATAATAGGCTGCCTCATTTGTTTCCTTTTCTTGGAGATCACAGTCTCACTTGCCCTGTTTTCATTGTCCGAAGACAATTTTTTCATGTATTTTGTCCAGTTTTCTAATTGTTTACAGCAGAAGGCCAAGTCTAGTACCAGTTACTCCAACATGACAAAAGCCCAAGAATTTTACTTTATTTTATTTTATTTTTTTAGTTTTTATTTATTTATTTATTTTTGGCTGCATTGGGTCTTCGTTGCTGTGCATGGGCTTTCTCTAGTTGCGGAGAGCGGGGGCTACTCTTCATTGCGCTGCACGGGCTTCTCATCATGGGGGCTTCTCTTGTTGCAGAGCACAAGCTCTTGGCACGGGGGCTTCAGTAGTTGTGGCTCGTGGGCTCAGTAGTTGTGGCTCACAGGCTCTAGAGCACAGGCTCAGTAGTTGTGGCGCAAGGGCTTAGTTGCTCCACAGCATGTGGGATCTTCCCGGACCAGGGCTTGAACCCATGTCCCCTGCATTGGCAGGCGATTCTTAACCACTGTGCCACCAGGGAAGCCCAGAATTTTACTTTAGAAAATAGTTTTCTAATTTTACTTTTGCATTTAAAGATATATAATATCTGCAATAACAATAACCATTTCATCTTTTCCAATATTCATATTTTAATTACATTGCCTAATTCATTGGCTCGTAATTCCAGGACAATGTTAAATAATAGTATTGATATTTCCCTGGTATTTTTCCTTAAGGGTAGAAGAGAAGCATTTTAAAGAGATAATATCCAGAGTTAATGAAAGTGTTGGGGGAAAAGGGCACTGTCATTTCATGTTGGTAAAGATTTAAATTGATATAGTGTTTTGGGAAGGTAATCTGTCTGTACTCTTCTAGGAATCAAATTATTTCACAAGTGCTCAAGGATCTGTGTGCAAAGGTACTCATTGCAGCATTATTTATAATAAAAAATTGTTAAGTCATGACCTACTACTGTGCTTCAGATTAGAATAGAGGAATTATTAGATTTTAACTGATAGGATATGACAGTAAAAGATTGGGTATTGATTTCATGCTTCTTTAGCAATATTCCCAGATGTCCTGTTTCGGCAATTGTATGATATAACCTTGAGTATATTCTACCTCTGTTAGCATAGTATCCCTGGTTTGTCTGTATTCCAGAGACTTGGGCATATAAGGATTCAGCAAAAGCTGGATCTTTGGGCCTATAATGAGAATGTGAAGGCCCCAATCTCTAGCCAACTGCTTTTTTTTTTTTTTTTTTTTTGCGGTACGCGGGCCTTTCACTGTTGTGGCCTCTCCAGTTGCGGGGCACAGCCTCCGGACGTGCAGGCTCAGCGGTCATGGCTCACGGGCCCAGCCGCTCCGCGGCATGTGGGATCTTCCCGGACTGGGGCACGAACCCATGTCCCCTGCATCGGCAGGCGGACTCTCAACCACTGCGCCACCAGGGAAGCCCCCAACTGCTTTTTTAGTCTTTCTTATGAAATAATTTCTGGGAAGTTTGGGATTTCAAAGCCTACTATTAGCTAGAACCTAGATTATTTTAAACATGAAAGAAATTTCATTATAGACGTAACTTCTTGAGCACTAATTTATTATAGTGCTTTTCATCTCTGTATATGTTCATATTTATAAATTTGATACAGTACTGAATTGTGGTTAATGCATTTAAAAAATAACCGCTCAGCCAGTGAATACAGTTAGCACTGAAGAGAGCTGATTTAGCAGATGGTATGTTCCTGAGTTGGAGAGCCCTCACTAATCTATTTGTGTTTCTTTGCCACAGTCTCACTTTCTGTCATTATTTCCTGTTCTGCCGAATGATTTTGACCCGTAATAACTTATCACAAGTGTTAAAGCTAAAGTTACCATAAGAGTACTAAACAAAAATACTACTTTGGATGTTAAAATCGATACTTTACAGTGGTTCAAACCAGGGAAACTTTTAAAAACCTGATCAGCTGTTAATTAGAGATTGGTGGAAGACTTCTGACATCATGAAAGCTATCATAGGAATTACTGTAGCCTGAGAAGAAATGACTCACAACTATCTGAATGAACAAAGTTGGAAGAAACTTTGCCTGGAGGCATACCAGGATTTCAGGGAATATGAAGGGAAAAAATAACTGCAAAATAGCAACACCAGAAACTATGCTTTAGTGATATGATGACCTTAATGGCACTGATTCTATTAACGTTTCCATTTATAGAAATATGCTCTCCCTGCTAAATAGAGTATTCTTGAATGGGCTATCGCTGCAGGCTTGGAGAGTGTTACAAATTAGTAATAAATGACTCTTGGTCACACATGATAGAAATCCAACTTAAATTTAAGCAGAAAAGGAAATTTATTGGCTCACATAACTAAAAATCCAGAAGGAGCATTGGTTTTAGGCACAGCTGGATTCAGGTATTAAAATAATATCATCAGGACTCTCTCTGAAACAGTTCTATCTAGTTTTCTTCTGTGTTAGCATAGTTCTTAGGTGGGCTTTCCCAGTTGTTGAAGGTAACTTTTTGCAGTTCTAGGTTCATGCAATCCTTAAGGCCCATGCCCTTGCGTAGTGAGACCTTTATTCTCTAGCTTCCATAACACACTCAGACTGACAAGTGTAGTTCATATGTCCATGGAGTCAGGGAGGCAAAGGGATGAACAGCATCACCAAATTTTGGAAGGCAGTTCCCAAAAGAAAAAGAAGAATCCTATGCTGAGGAAGAGAAAGGGGTCCTGTGCAGGCAAAGGATAACAGAGGTCCAACTGTAATTACAGAAATGGAAGGAGGCTCATGTAAAAAGTACACAGGAAATATTATGGGTGAAATGATTTGATGCCTGTGATTTTATTTTAAAATATTCTGGGTGGAAAATGGAGGTAGATACAAGACACAAAATTAGCAAAATCGATCAGTGTTAAAGCTGGGTAATAAATACACAAGTATTCTCTATATTTTCTTCTTTACTTTGGTGAGTGCTTAGAATTTTGCTTAAATAAGTTAATGACAAAAAACAATGCAACAACAATAACAACAACAAAATAAATGCAGCTTCTATTGACTATGGTTGTTTGTAAGAAGTAAAAGTTAAGAGAGAAGCTGAGAGGGAAGATTATATCATTTGTCCAGAAGGGCAAGCCTCAGGATAGATCCTTTTTTTAGATTTATCTGTTTTAGGGACTAGAAATGTTATCAGTCAGGGTCTCCTCAGGGAAACAGAAACCACTCTGGGTGTTTCAAAGAGAAGAAATTTAATATATGAAATTGCTTCCAAAAGTTTAAGAAGGGCTGGAATAGCAAAAGGAAAAAAAAGGGGCCAGGGGAGCTAGAAGAACTTCAGTCATAGGGACTTCCCTGGTGGTCCAGTGGGTGAGACTCTACGCTCCCAATGCAGGGGGCCCAGGTTCGATCGCTGGTCAGGGAACTAGATCCCGCATGCGTGCTGCAACTAAGGGTCCACATGCCGCAACTAAGAAGTCTGCGTACCGCAACTAAGACCTGGGGCAGCCAAAATAAATTAAATAAATAAATATTTAAAAACAACAACAAAAAAGAATTCCAATCATAGATCAGAAGCTGCTGTGCCCCTGAGCTGGAGCTCTCAAGTCTGTGCTGGCTGCTGTGCAGTTGGAGTTGCTGTCACAGTCGTTCTGGATCTGCCGGAGAGGTACCACTTCTATCAGAGAGGGGAAGTCCAAAGGCTGGAAAGTCTACTGGAGTCCAGAATCACCTGCTCCTGCTGCCGCTACACCAACAGCCAGCAGCCACCAGAAATTGCTGCATTTTCACTGCCCAAAGCAGGAAACATTTTTCCTTTTACTGATCTCCTGTTGGCACCTCCTACTGATAAGACTCTAACAGGAAGCCAGCTGCAAGGATGGAAGCCTGGGAAATGTCATTTGCAGAATTCCAATTACATCAGTAGAGAGTAGAGTAGAGCATGGCGGGTGTTGAACTGAGAGACAACAGGTAAATGACCAATATAGTCCACCCTCTTTGGCTACATGGCATCCACATATACCACTCTTCCCATATTTAAAATTCTAAACAAGTTCACGAGTCTGCTTTCCAGTATGCAACTATCCTTCATACAAACAATGACACCATCATCGTTTCCCCAAAATGGGTGACGTTCATTCTTCTTTTAGGTCAGTCATGATCAAATTTAGTGGAAGCATGCAATGTTTCCCTGGTGGCAACATTCCTGTTTTGAGAGATAAGATCTTTGTAGGGACAGAAAGCAAGAATTCTGTAAGTGGGCTGTTAGAGGTAAAAGTGAAAGGAGGCACTGCCACTTTCACCCCTTGATTTCTAGAAGTGAGTATTCTAGTTATGGAAATAATAGCATCTATATTGGTCAGTGGCTAAAATTATGTACCACATCCATTTGGATAGCACCCCGATCTCTCAGGGTATCATCTCTCTTATGGGGCCATAATGGAATATTCAGTTGGTTATTCCACCATTTTATCAGGTAAGATGCTTCTGGGTGATGGAGTATACAGCAAGCTTCATGGTGGCTAGGGAAGGAGGCTGCCTGACATCCACAGAACAGGTCATCTTGTCTACCTTCTGAGAGCCTCCTCTGCAATGGGTACCCTTTATTAAGCATTCACGTGAGACACTAACGTCTCTTACCCTGTGGCCATTCCAAGAGGTATTTCCACCTGCCTCTTTGCCCCATGCCTTTTGCTCACCAGTTCTTCTGTCTGGTTCTTTCTAAATCCTTAACTCTTTGGCCAACTTGTTAGCCACTGTCCATGAATCAGGGTAAAATCTATACCTGTGTCTATCTCTCTCTCTGTGCAGAGTGGGCAACCAGATGCTCACTGGGGAGATTTTCCTTCCCAAAATCTTTCAGGGACACTTCTGATGGGATTTGTGATGTTTCAACTATCCACTTCCAGCTGATGCCGGCATATTGTGCAAAACCATCTCTAAATCGGCCTTAACTTTTTCTTCCTCAGTCAACTTGTTGTAGGGAGCTCACTTTGGAACCATATGTATGAGCTGAGGAAAGGCAGCAATTACACTTCATCTCCCAAAGCACTGCCTTCAATAGGACTTCATCCTAAGCAAACACAGGTGATAAGGTAGGTAGGTAATCATAGTGCTACTACATCTCCATTTTCCATTGGCAGTAAGGCCATCACTCTGTTCAAGCTTAGAGGGTCTATTTCCTGGAAACTTTTCTGTCACCAAGATTATATAGTCCTATCCAGAAAATGGGAGTCATTCTAGATATTCCAGACAGAGATAATATAATACACGAAATTATTTTCCATAACATGTTATGGAAAAACCCAAATGAACTTTTTGGCCAACCCAATACAAGGGTGTGGGAAGGCCTAGAAGAGCACAAATGAGGATGGGGTCTAGAGGAACAAAAAGAAAGAAGGAAATGATACTCAGAGGCGACAAGCTGCTAATCACAAGGGCTTAGAGTTCACCAGCCCTTAAAGCTGAGCCCACAAGCATATACTGCTTGCTGGACTTTTGGAGACACAGTGTTAGATCTGCTGAAGAGTTGCCACCTCGATGAGAATTGGAACCACCAAAAAGATTCTGCATCTGCCTGAGCTGCTGTCCAGAATCCTCCCATCCTGCTACTATTACAACAAACACCAGCGACTGTGAGAGCTAGAAGCTGGAAATTTCTCTCTTCCCCTGGTCTTCTGATATCCATTATGACCCATTTAGCGTATCCTACAGAAAGTTAACTGATGAAAGATCCTGGGTCATGAAGTTGCAGACTCTCAGCCCCAGACGCTACCCATCAGAACAGAGCAGAATACAAAAGGACAGTTGTTTGGCTTAAATAGGTAAGGAAGAGGTAAAAATTATCAGTACGGAAACCAAAATCCGTTTATGGGCTTAGTTATGAAAGCCCTGCTTCCTGACAAGAGCAAAAAACAAACTTATTCAGCCATAGGTGGGTAGGTTAAGGAAAAATGGCAACTTCTCCTGCCTGTCACTTGCTATAGTCTAGCAATGAAACAGTTTCACCAGTACAAATCCACTGAATATTTATTGAGTATCTACTATGGTTTAAGCTCAGCTTATGTTATGATACTTTAATCTTGTGATTTGAGTGAAAAGTATAAATCAGAGTAGATTAAAAATCAGCTATACATTTTTACATTTAACTACTGTAATTCTACCACATTTCCCCCATCCTCATCATTTTCACAAATAGTGATATTTTAGAGATCAACGGCATCTGTAATGAGCTCCCATGTCACTCCTTCTCTTAGATATCTGTACATTTTTTCAGTCTCTCTTCCTGTTGCAGAGAGGGTACCCTCTTCTCCCACCCTCACTAATCCTTTCTAATAGTAACCATTTTAATGTGTTCTCAATCCCTTCCTGCTTCATCTGGAAGTTTATTTCTTCAGTTATTTTTTTTTCCTAAAATATTCAGATTCTTCTTCAGTCTTAACCCCAGTTTCCTCCCTTATTCTCTTTCCCTTTACAGCAAAACTCTTTGAAAAGAGTTGTGTGTGCTTGTTTCTCTCATTCCATTCTCCCTTAAACCCACCCTAACACACACACACACACACACACACACACACACACACCACTGATAAATCCCAGTGGTCAACTCTTAGTCCTCATCTTACCAAAACTAACAGAGTTGATCGCCCCTTCTTCCCTGAAACACTTTCTTCACCTCCAGGATGTTTCTTCCTATCTTTCTGGCTTTCCTCTCAGGTATCTTTTCTTGGTCCTCTTCATCTCTCTGTTCTCTAAATGTTGGAGTGCCAAGGACTTGTCTCTGTTCTCTGTAGCCTCCTCCTTTGGTAATCACACCTAATCTCATGACTGTAAATACCGTCTATATGCTGACGATTCCGAATTTTATATCCCCAGCCTGGACCTATTTCCTTAATGCTACTCATATATCCAGCTGCCCACTCTTTATTTCTTATTAGATAAATAACAGGAGATGTTAAACTTAATATGTCCAAAGTTGAGCTCCAGATACCAGCCCCTACAACCTGTTTCTCTCCCAGTCTTTCCCATTTCAAGAAATGGCAAGTCCCTTCTGCCAGTACTCAGGCCATAAAGCTTGGAGTCATCCTTGATTGTTCTCTTTCTCCTCCCTGCCATATGTGTGTTACCTAGATGTGTGTGTGTGTGTGTGTGTGTGTGTATGAACTGCCTTTTCCCTTTTATTTATTGGAATCTTTTCATTAAGCCCCTGGAACTCACTCTCAATCCTATCTTGAAATTATATTTTCAAGAGTATATAGCACTAAGAATTCAGCTGCCAACTTGGGGTACTTCACTTTAGGGATGAGTTGTGTGACTGCCCTTTGACACAGTCCATTGCTGAAGTCATTCCCCACAGCGCTCAGCCTTTTCAGAGGTCCTCTGTTGTTTCTTCTGCTTGTCAAAGGCAGTGCTCAAGTCTCTGCAGTCAGGAAAAGAAATTTTCCACTTTACTTTCACTGTTAACATCCCCCCACTCCCTATCAACTCTCAGCAAGGAGCCTGTTTAAATTTGTACAAAGTGACTGCAGTTTGCAACTCTTAACAATACTGATGCTCACTTCAAACGTCTACAAATTGCCTGGAAAGCAAATTCTTATTGAAACTTAAACTGAAAAAGAAAATCTGTTTCCCCCCAAGGAATTAACTTTTTATTAAATCTTTTAAGAATAGAATTTGTGTTTATATAACACTTTTATGTCTGAAAAAGAACTGGCAATGACTTGGACATCAATTAATCTTTCCTCTGTGAAGCCAACTTTGATTCCTTTCCGGATTAAGAATGGATTTTAAACACAAGTTGCACTAATAGTTAGATGAAAGTTACCAAAGAATTCAGAATCTTCAGATATAACATAAATTGGGATTCTTTGGTTACAAGTTAAAAGGAAAGCCAACTCAAATTGGCTTAAGGAAAAGGACATTTATTGGCTCAAATAACTGAAAAGTCCAAGGATAGATACAGCCTAAGCCGTGACTGGGTCTAGGGCTGGGGTTAGCAAAAGGAGCCTGTGTCTGTTTTTGTAAATAAAGGTTGACTGGAACACAGCCATGCCCATTCCTTCTCATATTGTCTAGATGCTTTTGTGCTGTGACTTGAGCAATATAGTGGTGAAGTTGAGTAGTTGTGAGAGAGATCTATGGCCCACTACAATGTGTGGTTTTTTCCCCCAAACCAAGCAATTCTCCCAACACTAACTCAACTCAATTCTGGTACTATCTACCTGGAGATAGCATCAGATTCCATAGGTTAAGAGCTCAATCCCACAAGACTGCCTCCATTTCAGATGCCAATCACAAGTCAGGTTGTTACCTGTGCGTCTGACCAACTGGTTATAAAGGGTCCCAGGACCCCCTCCTTGATTAATTTGCTGGAGTGGCTTACAGAACTCAGGAAACCAGTTTACTTACTAGACTACTGGTTCATTACAAAGTGTATTAAAGGATATGAATCAACAGCTGGATGAAGAGATACATAGGGCAAGATGCTGAATCCAGGAGCTTCTGTCCCTGTGGAGTTTAGGGCTGGCAAGTGGATGAGTTCTCTTTCACCAACCTGGAAGCTCAGAACCCTGTCTTTTTTGGGGTTTTATGGAGGCTTCATTACATAGGCACAATTGATTAAATCATTGGCCATTGGTGATTGATTCAACCTCCAGCCTCTCTCTCCAGAGGTCATGAGGTGAGACTCTGAGTTCCAACCCTCTAATCTAATTAATCTAATCCACTGATTGGTTTCCCTGGCAACCTCCTCCAATCTTTAGGGGACTTCTGAAAGTCACCTTATTAACATAAACTCAGTTATGGTTGAAAGGGGCTTTTTATAATAACAAGATGTCCATTTCACCTTTATGGCTCTGATGCGATTTCAGGAACTGAGGACAAAAGACCAAATATTATAACAAAAGATGTTCCTATTGCTCTTACTGCTTAGGAAACTCCAAGGGTTTGGGGAGCTGTGAGCCAGGAACCACGGACAAACTCCAAAATATATATTTATTATAAATCACATTCTCACACCCACAAGCCCTAAAATATTTCCTATCTGACCCTTTATAGAAATGAATGACCGGGACTTCCCTGGCAGTCCAGTGGTTAAGACTCCACACTTCCAATGCAGGGGATGCAGGTTCTTCCTGGTCGGGGAACTAAGATCCCACATGCCGTGCTGCACAGCCCAAACACCTCTGGTCTAGGGAAAAATGATGTTGATAGGATCTGGCCTTTCTGTTTCTTTGCTCTGCTTTCCTCAGTGTTGGTCCTTTCTCATGTAGGCTCTCTCCTCATGGTGGCAGAAAATCTACTATAGCTCCAGGCTCACATCCTCATAAGAGTGGTCTTCTTTTCTGGTCGCTCCAATAAAAAATGCTAAGATTTGCTTTGATTGAACCTCTTTTTCTGGCCTTGTTTGACGTGTCCATCCCCAGACCAGTAACTGGCCATGGGAATGCAGTGCTCTGATTTGCCAGGTCTAGGTCACAAGTTGACCTCTGGAGTGATGAGTTGAGTCAGTATCTCCCAAACCATAAGAACCAAAGAAGTGAAGGGGTGATCCTCTTAAGAAAAGTTGAGGAGTTATTACCAGAAAAAGGTACTGAGTGAGTAGGGGGAGTAGTAGGAATAGAATAATGAATAAACAGAAGGGAAATTACATAACAGACTGGTAAACAAAAGCGTCCACTGAAACAATTAGAGTAACAGTTTTTAAATAGCTGCCGCTTCAGGACTTCCCTGGTGGTCCAGTGGCAAAGAATCTGCCTTACAATGCAGGGGACGGGGGTTCCATCCCTGGTCAGGGAACTAAGATCCCACACGCCACAAGGCAACTAAGCCCGCATGTCACAACTACTGAGCTCACGTGCCTCAATGAGAGAGCCCGCGTGCTGCAAACTACAGAGCCTACGCGCCCTGGAGCCTGCGCAACACAACTAGAGAGAGAAAACCCACACACAACAACTAGGGAGAAGCCCGTATGAGGCAACTAGAGAGAAGCCCAGGCATCATGACGAAGAGCCCGCATACCTCAACGAAGATCCCAAGTGCCGCAATGAAGACCCGACGCGGCCAAAAATAAATAATAAATAAATAAATAAATCTTTAAAAATTTTTATTTATTTATTTATTTATTTTTGGCCACATTGGGTCTTCGTTGCTGCGCACGGGCTTTCTCTAGTTGCGGCGAGTGGGGGCTACTCTTCGTTGTGGTGCACAGGCTTCTCACTGTGGTAGCTTCTCTTGTTGTGGAGCACGGGCTCTAGGCGTGCAGGCTTCAGTAGTTGTGGCACACAGGCTCAGTAGTTGTGGCGCATAGGCTTAGTTGCTCTGCAGCATGTGGGATCTTCCTGGACCAGGGATTGAACCCGTGTCCCCTCCATTGGCAGGTGGATTCTTAACAACTGCGCAACCAGGGAAGTCCCTAAATATTATTCTTAATGGTAACATTTTAGCAGCATTTCCATTCAGCTGACAAAGCCTGCTATCCCATTCACTATAGCAATAAAACCTATAAGCAACAGAAATAAATCTAACAAAAAACGTGCAAGATCTTAAAAGAAAATAAGGAAACATAACTGAAGAATATGAAAGAAGACCTGAGTGGCAAATTATACCATATTTATGGATGATAAGACTCAATATTATAAAGATGTGAGTTCTCCCATAATCTATAAATTCAATTCCAGAAAACAAATCCCTATAGGATTTTTTTTTTTTTTTTTTTTTTTTTGGCATTACGCGGGCCTCTGACTGTTGTGGCCTCTCCCGTTGCGGAGCGCAGGCTCCAGACGCGCAGGCCCAGCGGCCATGGCTCACGGGCCCAGCCGCTCCGCGGCACGCGGGATCCTCGCGGACCGGGGCACGAACCCGTGTCCCCTGCATCGGCAGGCGGACTCTCAACCACTGCGCCACCAGGGAAGCCCCCTAATATTAGTGTTTCTTTTTTTTTTTTTTTTTTTTTTTTTTTTTTTTTT